>NC_031994.1:73503588-73532094 GCF_001879085.1 Nicotiana attenuata
TTTTGTACGTAACCTTTTTACCTCTAACTCCTGTACATGATTCGTAGGTATGGGAGTTATCGTTTGGAGTTTCTTGGTTGCCCTATTCTTCTCGGACCTGATGTATAAGCAAGTCTGAATCTCCAATCACTAGCAACTCTTGGATGTTCATGTCAATGGCCGTCTTGATCCCCAAGATGCAGGCTTCGTACTCGACCATATTGTTAGTGCAGGGGAACCTGAGCTTGGTGGACACCGGATAGTGTTGGCCAGTTTCTGATACTAGGACTACTCCTATGCCAACTCCTTTGAAATTTGCTGCTCCGTCGAAAAACATCCTCCAACCATCATAGGACTCTGCAATGTCTTCCATTAATGATGCCTCTTCGTCCGGAAAATACGTCTTTAGGGGCTCGTATTCTCCATCCACATGGTTTTCTGCGAGATGATCCGCTAGTGCCTGTCCCTTGACTGCTTTCTGGGTCACGTAGACAATTTCAAATTCACTAAGTAGGATATGCCACTTGACCAGCTTTCTAGTGGGCATGGGCTTCTAAAGGATGTACTTCAATGGATCCATCCTGGATATGAGATATGTAGTATAGGCACAGAAATAGTGCCTCAGCTTCTGAGCTACCCAAGTAAAAGCACAACAGGTNCCCTCTTAAACGGGAATCAAGGTCAGACGTAGTTCAAATTACATAAGGAAATCATAAATGGTTACACATAGTATTGCTTGACTGCATCTGAATTTATCGGCTTTGGCCAAACTTCTCCTTCCATTTCTGCAAGTATGAGGGCTCCTCTTGTTAGAACCCGGTGAACCATATATGGACCCTGCCAATTGGGAGAGAATTTCCCTTTGGCTGCATCTTGATGTGGAAAAATCTTCTTTAACACCAGCTGCCCCGGTGTGAACCGTATTCGTTTGACTCTCTTGTTGAAAGCTCTGGACATTCTGTTCTGATAAAGCTGACCATGGCAAACTGCATTCATTCTTTTTTCATCTATAAGAGCCAACTGCTTGTAGCGACCCTTTACCCACTCATCGTCGAGCTCAGCTTCCTGTATGATCCTTAGGGAGGGAATTTCTACCTCGGTGGGAATGACCGCTTCTGTGCCATAAACCAGCATATAGGGGGTTGCCCCAGTTGATGTGCGGACTGTGGTGTGGTACCCCAATAAAGCAAATGATAACTTCTCATGCCACTACTTTTGCTTTTCTATCATCTTCCTTAGTATCTTCTTGATATTCTTATTGGCGGCTTTCACGCCTCCATTCATCTGAGGCCTGTAAGCTGTGGAATTCTTATGTTTGATCTTGAAGGTTTCACACATAGCCTTCATCAAGTCACTGTTGAGGTTGGAACCATTGTCAGTAATGATTGATCTGGAATCCCAAATCGACAAACAATACGGTAACGGACGAAGTCTGCCACGACTTTCTTAGTCACTGCTCTGTAAGATGCTGCTTCAACTCATTTGGTGAAATAGTCAATTGCCACTAGGATGAACCTGTGTCCGTTGGAAGCGGCCGGCTCGATTGGACCAATAACATCCATTCCCCAAGCGGCGAAGGGCCATGGTGAGCTAGTCGCATTAAGCTCATTGGGAGGTACCTTCATCATGTCGGCATGTATCTGGCAGCGGTGGCATTTTCGGACGTACTGGATGCAGTCATCTCCATGGTCATCCAAAAGTAGCCAGCACGGAGTATCTTCTTGGCTAAGACAAAGCCGTTCATATGCGGACCACAGGTCCCGACATGAATTTCCTCTAGCAGTTTAGATGCTTCCTTCGCGTCGACACACCTTAGTAATCCCAGATCTGGAGTCCTCCTATATAGGATTCCTCCGCTGTGAAAGAAATTGTTATACAGTCTTCGGAGTGTGCGCTTTTGAGTAGCATTTGCAAGCTCGGGATATTCTCCTTTTTCCAAATATTCCTTGATATCCTGAAACCAAAGTTTTCCATCTGCTTCCTCTTTGACATGAGCACAGTAAGCTGGCTGATCATAGATCTTCACGGGAATAGGATCAATGAAGTTCTTATCTAGATGTTGTATCATAGAGGCCAGGGTAGCCAATGCATCGGCGAACTCATTCTGGACTCTCGGAACATGTTGAAATTCCGTCTTGGTGAACCTTTTTCTCAACTCCTGTACATGATGTAGGTATGGGAGTATCATGGAGTTCTTGGTTGCCCATTCTTCTCGGACCTGATGTATAAGCAAGTCTGAATCTCCAATCACTAGCAACTCTTGGATGTTCATGTCAATAGCCATCTTGAGCCCTAAGATGCAGGCTTCGTACTCGGCCATATTGTTGGTGCAGGGGAACCTGAGTTTGGCGGACACCGGATAATGTTGGCCAGTTTCTGATACTAGGACTGCTCCTATGCCAACTCCTTTGAAATTTGTTGCTTCATCGAAAAACATCCTCCAACAATCATAGGACTCTGCAATGTCTTCTCCTATGAATGATACCTCTTCGTCCGGAAAATACGTCTTTAGGGGCTCGTATTCTCCATCCACAGGATTTTTGGTGAGATGATCCGCTAGTGCCTCCCTTGACTGCTTTCTGGGTCATGTAGAGAATGTCAAATTCACTCAGCAGGATTTGCCACTTGGCCAGCTTGCCAGTGGGCATGGGCTTCTGAAAGATGTACTTCAATGGATCCATCCTGGATATGAGATATGTAGTATAGGCACAGAAATAGTGCCTCAGCTTCTGAGCTACCCAAGTCAAAGCACAGCAGGTGCATTCCAACAGAGAATATCGGGCTTCGTACGGGGTGAACTTCTTGCTGAGATAATAGATGGCCTGCTCTTTTCTCCCCGTTTCATCATGCTGCCCCAGAACACAACCAAACGCTCCATCCAATACCGCAAGGTAGAGTAATAGGGGTCTACCTGGCTCGGGTGAGACCAAAACTGGCGGTGTTGACAAGTACTCCTTGATCCTGTCGAAGTCCCTTTGGCAATCATCAGTCCATTTGGTAGTGGCATCCTTCTTCAACATCTTGAAGATTGGCTCACAGATAACGGTAGATTGTGCTATGAACCGGCTGATGTAGTTAAGTCTCCCCAAGAAACTCATTACTTCTTTCTTGTTCTTTGGTGGTGGCAATTCTTGGATAGCTTTGACCTTTGATGGATCCAGTTCTATTCCTCGGCGACTCACTATGAACCCAAGCAGTTTTCCGGCAGGAACCCCAAATGCACATTTCGCGGGATGCAGCTTCAAGTTGTACCTTCTCAGTCTATTGAAGAACTTCCTCAAATCTTCTATGTGATCCGCGGCTCTCTTGGATTTGATGATGACGTCGTCTACATATAATTCGATCTCCTTGTGTATCATGTCATGAAAAATGGTGGTCATGGCCCTCATGTAGGTCCTGCATTCTTTAACCCAAATGGCATCATTTTATAGCAGTACATTCCCCACGGCGTGATGAAAGCTGTTTTCTCAGCATCTTCTTCATCCATCCAGATCTGATGATACACAGCAAAACAATCTACAAATGATTGCAACTCGTGCTTGGCGCAATTGTCAATCAAGATGTGTATATTTGGCAAAGGGAAGTCGTCCTTCATACTGGCCCGGTTGAGATCCCGGTAGTCGACACAGACTCTGACCTTCCCGTCCTTCTTCGGTACTGGCACAATGTTGGCTAACCACGTTGGATACTCTACTACCCTGAGAACCTTAGCTTTGACCTGCTTAGTGACCACTTCCTTGATTTTCAAACTCATATCTAACTTGAATTTTCTGAGCTTCTGTTTTACTGGAGGACAGGCCAGATCAGTCGGCAATTTGTGAGCCACAATAGATGTACTCAGACCAGTCATGTCATCGTACGACCACGAGAATATGTCTCCATACTCTCTTAGAAACTCTGTATACTCTTCCTTGTCTGATAGTGACAAATGAACGCTGATTCATGTTTCTTTGATGTTTTCTGCATCTCCCAGGTTAACAGTCTCAGTCTCGTCCAGGTTGGACTTAGGCCTATTTTCGAAATTCTCAACTTCTTTAACAATTTCTTCCAGTATATCATCTTCCTCTGAATCTATGTCCGTTTGTTGCGTTGTCTCGTTGCTTGTCACAGTCATTGGTTCATTAAGATAAGTAATAGTAATGCTGTATAAGTAAAGTAATGAGAGAAAATAATAAGAGTAAGATTTATAAGAAAATTGAAATGCTTTGATAAATTCCATAAATGTTTTGAACATTGGAGCTCTTTCTTGCAAAAAATAAAATGCGAAAGGAAAGTAAGCTAGTAAAATAAAATAATGCATGGTGCTTGTTCAGCCTTGCTACCCCGAAGCACGCCGGGCTCTAGTGGTTTTGACGGTCCAGTTATTGAGGCATGCTCCTCTGCTTACCGCCTGTATGGAAGGGCCTTCCTCCCCCTCCTCCTCGAGAACGACACACCAATCCATATCATCGTCTTCTAGGAACAAATTCCTCATTGCTACTAGGGCTTCTTCTTCTTCTGACCCATAGATGACCTCGGCCAGTTGGAAGGTCTGCACCAAATGAAGTATCGGCTGCTCCAGTAGATAGTAGAGACCGCGCCAGGGTGGTGACCATTCATTGAATTCTTTCCAGGTATACTCGTACCCCAATCCAAAGGTGGTGCCGTGTTTCTTGAGCTTGATGGGCTTAGCGATTCCTTGGAAATTCTTGCCAAGTCCCTTGCCAGGTTCATACCGCTCCAGTTCAATATGCTTTCAATTTTGTTATCCCACCACTTATCCTTATCGATGGCGTTGACTCGTTCGATGAGGTGGTAAGTTTCTCCACCTATCTTTCTTCTTCCTCCGATCGCTGGGATGGTCTGGCGACTGTATATGGGATTGCTACCGTCGCCGTGAATGATCACCTCCTGGTGATTCCACTCAAACTTCACTGCTTGATGTAGTATTGATGCCACGGCCCCAACAACATGATTCCACGACTGTCCCAATAGCAGGTTGTAGGACGCCGGCACGTCTATTACTTGAAAATCAACATCAAACCATGTAGGCCTCATTTGCAAACATAAGCTAATCTCCCCAATAGTAGACCTTTGAGAACCGTCGAAAGCTTTAACTTTGATGGCTCCGTCCTTGATTTCATGCAACCCTTTTCCCAACGCCCTGAGTGTTACCAACTGACAAATGTTGAGGCTGGACCCCCCATCGACCAAAATTCTGGTAATAAAATAATCTTCGCACTGCACGGTGATGTGCAACGCCTTGTTGTGACTCAACCCTTCTGGTGGCAGCTCATCTTCGTGAAAAGTGATCTTGTGACTTTCCAATACCTGGCCTACCATGTTTTCCATTTCTCCTCCAGTGATGTTTCTTGGTACATATGCCTCACTCAGCACTCTTAACAAGGCATTCTTGTGTGCATCGGAACTCTGTAGCAAAGCAAGGATAGAAATCTGTGCCGGTGTTTTATTTAGCAGATCAATGACTGAGTATTCCTTCGCTTGTATCTTTCTCAAAAGATCATCGGGCCCAGTTTTAGTGATGGCTTGTCGACTAGAGGTCTGCTTACTTGACTCAGCCAAGTGTTTCGGGGTATAAACCCTGCCAGTTCTTGTCATACCTTGTGCCGCAACTGCTTCCCCGAACTTGGCTTTCCCCTTCCTTCTTGCTTCGGCTATGTAGTCCCATGGTATGGCTTTAGTGTGGAATGGTGTTACGGCTATCATTGCTACCGGAATGGGCACCCTTGCTTTGGAAGGTAATACAGCAACTTCAAATGGCACAGGCGCCTTTGGGGACCCAACTCGACCTCAAATAGTCTTGGCGTCTTCGCAGAGGATGGTGTTTCAAACTCAAGTGGTATGGACATGTTCACCTCGGCATCTCCAGAAGGCTGAATCTAGAATACAATCGGATTAATGGTGACTGTTGGTTTCTTTGGATCATCGCCTTCTGCGATCAAGCCGATTGATCATTTGGGATCCCAATCATCCTCTACTTCAATCATGTGAACACCTCCTCCCTTGTGGTTTGGTAGAGGGTTATTGCTGAAATTCGGAGCAGGCTTCTTTGCCACGATGATCTTGTTGTCAATCAAAGTTTGGATCTTATCCTTCAGACAGCGGCATTCATCAATAGTATGCCCTTTCTTGCCAGAATGGTATGCACAGGTTTTATTTGGGTTCACCCATTAGGAAGGGTTTTCAGGGGTTATAGCAAGGATAGGGGTGACATAACCAACAGCTTTAAGCCTTTCGTACAACTGGTCAATTGGTTCTGCAATGGCGGTATACTGTTTGGGAGGTCTACGGTCAAAATTTAGTCAAGGTCTAGGAAAGTTTTGTCGAGGGGGAGGTGATTGATAGTGGGATTGTTGAGTGTTGTATGCTTGGTAAACATTTGTTGGTTGGGAGTATTTGGGTGAAGTGGGCTGATATACTGGAGGTGGAGGTGACAGATAAGTGGGTGGTGGAGTATGATAAAAGGGTGAGAGTGCTTGGTAATTTGGGGTAGGCTGATATGTAAGTGGAGGTGTTTGATAAGTTTGGTATTTGACAGGTGATTTGGTTCTCTGTGCAACCATTATGGCGCCTACGCCCCTTTTCATGGACGCACCACCAGATTATTGGTAGCCTACAAGGCTTCAAAGTTCGTAACCATACCACTCTTGATACCTTCCTCGATCCTTTCTCCTAGCTTGATGATGTCAGAAAATTTATGATTCTTATCAGCATCAGTCTTTCATAGTATTGCGGATCCTGATCCCGGATGAAAAACTTGTTCATTTGTTCTTCCTCTAAAGCAGGTCATTTTTACACATTTGGAGCTATGGAGCTCGGTTTGGGTGATTTTTAGAGACAAAGTTTGCCACAAAACTTGGGGTAAGTGGTCTTGACTCCCTTGTGATTATATTCCATTAATTAATCTTCATTTTCGGCGTTAGATTATTGATTTTTCAAGAGAAATTGGAGGAATTTTCTACAGT
This sequence comes from Nicotiana attenuata, assembly GCF_001879085.1. NCBI lineage: Eukaryota > Viridiplantae > Streptophyta > Magnoliopsida > Solanales > Solanaceae > Nicotiana > Nicotiana attenuata. The sequence goes on from NC_031994.1 coordinate 73,510,533, forward strand.
TACATAAAATGTATTTTTGAGATTTGAACATCGATCCGGAGTCAGATTTGGGTAAAATTAGTATGGTTGGACTCGTGGTAGAATGGGCTTTCATATTCCGTAATTTTTGTCGGGTTCCGAGATGTGGGCTCCACGGGCAATTTTTGGTTAATTTCGAATTTTGTTATTGTGACTAGATTCGGGATGTTTGGAGGCGGATTTGAGAGGCAAAGGCATTGCGGAGTAGGATTTTGTTCGGATTGAGGTAAGTAATGATTGTAAATATTGTCCTAAGGGTATGAAACCCCGAATTTCACATCGTTGTACTACATTGAGGTGATGCACACGCTAGATGATGAGCGTGGGGTCGTGCACCGTTGGGGATTATGACTTGGTCCGTCCCGTACGACTATTAAGTCGCGTATTTGATTGAAAGCTATTTGATATCATTGTATTTTGGAAAGTATTACTATGTTTGGAGCTGAATGCCGTGTTTGGGCCTCGTGCCGAATGTTTGGACCCTTAGGGGCTTTTTAATACTGTTTTCTCACTGTTTTTGGTTTAATATTTGTACTCAGTCATGCTATGTTTTTACTGATTTCACAACTCGATTATATTTACTCCATTTTGATTCTATAAAAGATATTTTGGACCGAGCACCTGTTTTACTATTAGCCCTAGTGGCTTGAGAGAATTCTGACTGAGAGAGGCCGAGGGCCTATGTTGTGAGGATATTATGGGATGGGGCTGCACGCCGCAGCAGGTTGTTACTGATTCATGATATTGTGAGGCCGAGGGCCTGATTGATTTATGACACTAGGTGGCTTGTTGTTGTTGTGAGGCCGAGAGCCTATTTGATTATGCCACGAGGTAGCTTGTTTAGCGCTTGGGCTGTATGAGCCCCTCCAGGAGTCTGCACACCCCCAGTGAGCGCAGGTATGTGATAGCACGTGAGTTGTCTGTGCAGGTTGTAGCGCTTGGGCTGTAGGAGCCCCTCCAGAGTCTGTACACCCCCAGTGAGCGCGGTTACCCAGTGTGAGTTCTGTGATATTGCCGGAGGGGCTGTTGTTGATTTATATTGTTGCCCGAGGGGTTGTGATTGATTCATATTGTGACCCGAGGGGCTGTTCTTGATCCATGTTTTGCCCGAGGGGTAGTTCATGATTAATGTTATGCCCGAGGGGCTGATTAAGAGTGATTGTGAGGTAGCCCGAGGGGCTGGCTCTGCTGATAATTTTGCTTGAGGGGCGGTTTATGGTATATATTTTGCCCGATGGGCTGTTTACGTTTCTATCATTTTGACTCATTGTTTTATCACTCGTTTGAAACTATTGGAAGATGTTTTAAAAAGGAAAGGTTTTGCTGAAACTGAGTTTGATTTACGAAATAAATGGTTTATGTACTGTTTTTGGAAATGTACTGTATTTCCTGTAGCGTTATGATGTGGTCTACGTGTTTTCTTACTGCTCAGTCTTTATTTACTCTTATTACTTACTGAGTTGTCGTACTCACATTACTCCCTGCTCCTTATGTGCAGATTCAGGTATTTCTGAACCCGGTAGCGGGTGTTGATTACTTAGTGGCAGGTTCATCGGAGTTAGCAAGGTAGCTGTCTGGCGAGCCCTGCTTTCCTCTATCTGCGTTCTTCCTTAGTAGTATTCATTGATTTTCCCGGCCATCTTGGTCTTATGTTGTCAGCCAGTGGTAGTAGATGCTCATGACTAGTGACACCCCGATGCCGGGCTTTTCTTTCCGCACTGTTATCTTGTTTCAACACTTTTTTTAAAGGTTTATTGTTAAATAACTTTGATTTTATCCTAAGAATGAAAATATTGATTGGTTTTGGGTTTGTGTTTGTTGGCCTAGTTCCATGATAGGCGCCATCACGACCGGATCGGCTTTGGGGTCATTACAATTTGAATGTTCCACAGTTATGAGAATTCACTAGTGTGTTGCTATGGTTCTCTTGGAATGAGTTAAGTAAAACTGATTTAGACTCATAAATGAATGGACGATTCAGATTTAGTTGATGGTTCCTATAGGCATGCTTTCTAGGCGTTACTGACTTAAAACATATTATTTTTAATCGAAACAAGAATGCAGAAGTCCTATAGGCATGGTATCTAAAATGTTGTTAGTTATTTAAACCTATAAATAGGTTTGCCTAGTGACAAATGCAGATGCAAAATTGAGGAAGTCCTATAGGCATATTATCTATATGATATGCAGCATTTCAAAAATGACTTATAGACATGATCTCTATATAATGCAGAAGTGCAGAAACCTACAGATGTGGTCTCTATAGAAATACAGATGTGCAGAAACCTATAGACATGGTCTCTATATGAGGTGCAAAAGTGCAGAAACCTATGGACATGGTCTCTATATGAGATGCAGAAGTGAAAGCTGAAAACAGGATACATGAGTGTAGAAATATAAATATTCCCTATGAACATGATATCTACCCCTTTTGCATGCATGGTTACCCTTCCCTTTTTCACTAATCACTCCAGAAGTTTATTACAAAATTGTTACAGACCAAAATAAAATAAAGAAATTACATCATAAAAAATAAAATTATAACCAAGGAGAGCCTGATTCAGGTTTCCTGCCTGAAGCATGAAGTAAACCAACTACAAAGACCAAGACCCAAAGCCTTTCTCATTTGGGGTGTGTCAGAGTTCCCTAACAGCCTCATGGACTCCGGGCAGTTCTCACACCCAAATACATTGCAAGATTGAGACATAGTGCAGTGTGGAAGGGCCAGCCTCATGTGTCCAAGTTCAGATGGAACTCAAGGTCCCAAGGCATGGCTCACAGGAGGGGGGTAGAACTTAGAAACTAGGAATGAGTGTAAGTGCATAGAAGAAATTTTGAAAAGGGGAAAAGGGGAAGTGGCAAACACAGGCTAGTAGGCATACCTAGCAATAGGACGTGCTGGCACACCCCACCAGCCTGTTAGAACACCTTGTTTTGGGAGTTAGGATCCCCAAAGGGATCAAGTCCAAACATGGGCAATAACTTGCATATTGCCATGTTCTGAACTACAACTCAAAGCACATAGAGGGAAACAGGGGTGCAGGGATTCACAGCAGAAACAGATGAAAGGAAATGACCATGCTAATTGACATTTAAATTTCACATAAACAGTAAATAGACATGGATGTAAAAGTTGTAAGTAAACACATTTGGATTATGCTTAAACCNAGGAAACAAGCAAAAGAAAGCAGTAGTCTTGTAAAGCCAAAGTGCAAACAAGTAGTCAGAATGCTATGAGTTTAGAAGAGAACTGTGAGATTATAAGTGTCTAAAGTGTGTAATGTGTGCTAATCGTGTAATGTTGTTGTTCTGAAAGTGTAGAAGGGTCATGCCCTTTTATAGTGTAGAAAACAAGCAGAAATAGGTAAGAAAATAGTTTGAAAATCAATTTCACAAGGTTTCCCTTTAATTAAGGGATTCTGATTTCAAACGGGTAAAAATAATTAAGGAAAGAGATTAATCAAACACCTTTTCAAAGCAGTACAAGAGTGGTAAATACATAGACGTATAGTTAAGGGAAAAGTCTTCATAGTACACGGTTTGTGCAAATAAGGAAAGGGAATCAAATTACAGCTAGTAAATCAAAAATTCAAGATTTTTGTATGAATGAATCAAGTCAGAAAGATGGGAAAGATTTTGACTTAAGGAAAATCAGTAACAATCAATCAAACCTAAAAAAGGATTCCGAATCAATCATAAGTTGGAAAGCCTTTTCGGAAGAAAGAATTCATCACACATATAAAAGCATACAGCCACGCTTAAGCACGAAGAACTATCATGCTAATCAGTAGAAGAGTCTAGCATAGAAGAATTTAAATGTTCAGAATCATAAAAAAGAAGTTCAAACTTAGTTCATAGACTCAGAAATAAGTCTGAAAGAGTCCAGGGTTCTCAAACAGAACCCTAGTCTGATCATATGACCAAACTCGGAGGAAACTCCCCAAATTCTAGGGTTTCTGACTCTAGTCAAATACAGAGATGAGGAGGCAACAAGCTCAGAGATTTCTTTTCAGAATCTCATGAGAAGAAAAGCAAATACAACAGAAAATTCATAGCAAACAGAGTGAAGAAACTAACTCGAAGCATTAATGAGAGAACAGCATGGTAGTAGAAGAAACATGTTTAAGAAAAACCTTTTAGAAGGGGCTTAAACAGGGTTCAGTAGAAGAGAAAACAATAACACTTAAGAACACAATAGTGAAAATATATTTAAAGAGGTCTTTTAGAAGAACTCAAGAAAAGTTCAGTAGAAGGCAAACAAACTTAAGAACTCAGTAGGAAATACATACAGTAGAAGAACACAAAAATACCAGAAAAGTATAGCAAAAGAACATATAGGTATCACAGTAGAAAAACAAAGCACAGAAGGACATGTATAATAGAGAGATAGCATAAGAAAGCAGTAGAAGCACATGCGTGACAAATACACACAAAGAAAGGAAAAGAAAAGTCGGAGAAACACTTTGAACCTTTCAAAAAACCCTAAATCGAAGAGAGTGATTTTTAAAAGATAATTTTGAAAGAAAAATTGGGGAAATTGTTTAAAAACCCAAGTAGAGCATAGATATGTGACAGATCTAAGAAAAATCGGAGAGAACCTCGAATAGTTAGGGATTCAGAGAAACCCTAGAATGAGAAAGGCTTGGAAAAGGTCCGATCTGAGTCGGATAAGTCAGAACCAGGCTCAAAACACCATAGTGTGCCGGAGCTGGGCCGGAGACGGCCATAGAACCTTGAATCGGCGAAGATCTGAATGAAAACCTTCGAGGTCAGACCTCGAACCTTCGAGTACCAAGTGTTTAAGAGCAGAGGGAGATGAGTTTAAGCCATCCATAGCCTGAGAGGCCATGGATTCCGGTGAGCTTGAGGTAGAAGATAGTAGAAGACGATTAGGGTTTCGAGAACATTTGAGAGAGTTTGAGAGAGGGGGGGGTATTCAGAGGCGGCTGATAGAAGGGAAATGAGGGGATTAGGGTAGTCTTTAGGATTAAAAAGGCAAGGGCGGATAAGGGCCGTTGATCTTAGAGATCAACGGCCAGGATAAAAAAGGGTCCAGGTCGGGTAGTTTTATACGGGTTAAGGGCTGGGTTAAATTGGAATTGGGCTGGTCCATTTGAGGTCCGAAATTGGGTTAATTGGGGAATTAATTTGGGCCATAATTGATACGAAATGGGGCCATATTTTAAATAGCCAATTTTTCCCCTTTAATTTATAAACATAGTAAAAATGATTTCGAAAACAAATTAAAAGTACTGGATCAGTTAATAATATACAAATATTAATTTTAAAATATTGGATCCAATTTCATAATTATAAAATGCTGTTAATTCTTAAAATAGGCTAAAATTACAATTATATGCAATTTGGCTTTTAAAATACCAAATAAATTTGTAAAAATGTATAAAATTACCCTAGCTATTCTGGTATAAATATGAGAATAAAATAAATTATTCACCAAAAATGATAATTTTGGGAATAATTATTGATTTTTGAACTGCTAAAATGGGCAATAAATTGATTTAAAAATCCATTAAAAATTAGGAAAAATACTAAAACACTTTGGCATACTTATATATGCATACATATGCTATTTTGAAAGTATTTTGCATATAAAAAATATACGGAAAAAATTGGGTATCAACAGGGGCTCAGGATCTAATCCACGACCTCGTCTCCCCAGCCGCAATCCCTCTTAATGGCTTCAAGGTACTTCTTCGATATCAAACTAATATATCGAGATATATGTTCGCATCGGCCTTGGATATCGGGGGGATTCTGAACATTCAAATCCTTCTTTATCACGCAATGACCGGAGGTGATTTCATGAAGAGTCGGCGGCACCACCGGTTTGGCCTGCCGGGTAGTAGAAGAAGACGATGCTTTCTCTTTTTGGGGGACTGTTTTGGATGTTTTAGTCACAGATTTAAACTAAGGAGTACAGGCGGCAGCAGAGCATGGTGTTTTATGCGATCTTGTCATTTTTCGGTTATCGGAGCAAAAGTAGTGAGAGGAGAAAGAGATGAAGGGGAAAAGTGAGCAGAGTAAATGCAATGAAGAGGTAAAGTTTTTGGTTCAAAGAAGAAACCCCATATTTATTGATGAGAGGCGACGGTTCGGCGACGCTAATGGGTGGCCATTACTAGCGTGCATTTAAAGTTTTGGGGAAGTGAACCGACGGGACGTTGTGGTCACTTCGAGCGCCTACGTCACAGGAATGACATCATCATAAGAGATTTTGGAGAATCGAGGTTCAAATAGTTTCTTATCATTTTACTCTAACAAACGCAGGGACTATCTGTATACGGTCAAAATCATATGCGTACGATCTATAAGCTCGACGGGTCGTTTTAAGACCGAGTTTAGGGAAGGTCGAGTTCGAGCCTGATGGACCAGACTTGTGCTCGAAGATAGAATGCAATGCCCGAGGATCGAAGTACGATGAATACCGAACCCGAGTATGTTCGATCCCGAAATAATGCCATTGTGGATTTCTAACAGAATGAGCGAGACTCCTGCCATATCCCCAAAATCATGGCTTAAATCCCTTAATAGAATTGTACGATTCCGTACTAGGCGGTTAGACAGCTGTCCCAATAAGATTCCTTACTGTAAATGGAAATGTACCTTATTTAGGGTTCCCATATTATACAAAGGGGACCCCAATCATTTGTAAACATCATCTAATCATTGGCAAAAAATATACTATCTTACTTTTCTGGCTCATTGTTCATCAGACTTGTCTTTTCTCTTTATTGTTCCTACTTTATTGTTCTTGGTTCATCTCGAGGTCACTAAGCTCGAGGTCGAAACTTCTTAAGTACACTGGTTTGATTGACTTATTTTTTCATTTATTCTTCATACTTCTTGATTATTAATTGGTATTGAACTAAGTCACATATCTTTAAAACCACAAATCAAATTTGACTGTTACCGTATTTTCGAGGTAAACAAATCATATTCTTATAGTGTATAAAATACATATAAAATCTTTACTTTGTTCCCAATTTTTTCTTCAACGTCTACACATAAAATAACTCAATTTAGCATTAAAGCACCTAAAATGTAAGGTAAATAATGTACTTAAATATGGAATTATAACCGAACATCAGCAATTTTAAGACTATATCTATAATTATAAATTATAAATGGAAACATAATTGATGAAAGTAGTTGAATGAATCTTATATATATTATTGATCCACTCATAGATTTTCGTCTATATTAGATAGAAATATGGAGGTAAAAAATTAATTAAGAAACTATGATAGAAAATAAAAAAAGAAAAAGACATAAATTGAGATAACATATGACTATTTACATAAATTGAGATAACATATGACTATTTATTCTTTGGAGTAACTTAAAATATAAAATAAAACTAAAATTTACTTAAGATATTAAATATTTATGGACTATAAAAATTAAAAAAAATCAAACAGCAAAATAAGATCTTACACATAATATACAAAGTATTTATAAGGTAAGAAAAATTTAAATAATCAACAAAAAATATTTTAATAAGAAGAATAGTAAATTCATATTAATATTGACAAATCGGGCAAATAAATATTTTATACGTAAATATTACTACAACATTTAAATATAATGTGTTCAAACAATTAATAAATTATCGTTCTATGATTAATATTTTAATTGAGTACATTTAGTTTAAGTTTAAAAGCATAACATAATTTTTTTAAAAATGCGGTCCGATTAAGAAAATAGAATGATAAGAATTAATTAACTTTGAGATGAGATTTTCTTTTTAGAAATGTGATAAGAAAAATCGTATTTTGAAATACGAACAATAAAGTCAAAGTTACTATTGAAATAATATCAATTTTTATCTATATAGATTGGGATGAGTGTGGTAGAAGTAGATATTAAATTCAAATAGGCTAATGAAAAGCCACATGACAATGTAATAATATAAGGTATTGAATAAAATAATTGCAAAAATAAAGAACAATAGAGAAAAAATAAAATTTAAGATTTTTTATCATATAGAAAAAAGGGTAAAACTTATTTAAATTTAAGATGAGAAAGTTGTTGTATATTATGATAAGAAAAGGTCATGATATGGATAATCCACGTAACTCAAGTCAAATAGATAAAATAAAAAACTAAAAATATTAGTAATAAAAATAAATTAGAGATAATGTTTACAAATTATAGGTTTAGAAAATAAAATAAAGTAAATATACAATAACTAAAGATTTTATTAAAAAAATTTAAATAATTTAAAAGTTTCGAGCAATATTTTAAAACAAAATACATTTTTATTTTATGATTAAAGAAATTGTTTATTTATCTATATTATATAAAAGAATAGTAGTGGATAATGATATTATAAAAGTTACAAGTTAATGAAAAATCACATAACATGTAATAAGACTGTATACTAGATTTTTAAATAATAGCAAAATTAAAGAAAATTATTAGAAATCCATTATTAGAAATAAAAGGGAAAGAACATTTGAATTTGAGAAAGTTTTTAAAATTATGATGAGAATTCTCAAACTATGTATAATACCACGAAATTGAAACTTTATTTATAAAAAAATACAAAATTAATAAAAATAAATTTTTAAAATTAAAATTAAAATTTTAATATAGGTAATTTTACTAATAAAAGTTACAAATTAAATTTGTATCTTAAAAATAAAAAAAGAAAGAAAATTTACTTAAAGAAATAAAATGACAGTGAAAATATTACTACAAAATTTAGAATAATGTGTTCAAATAACTAAAAAAATATTTTTCTATGATTTATATCTAAAAGTTGTATACGGTAAAAATCAGAGGGCTCAATTTTGTGATCACTAGGTCGCCTCAAAAAGACCACCCCCGGGAGGATCAATGTCTAGCTCGAAGTTCACCCCCGAGGGTTTGTGATGATTGACCTCGAGGCAATGCATACCAACGGCTGCGACGCACCAGCGGGAAGTTCCCAAGGCATATGATCAAAACAGACAAAGCCTGCAAGGGAAACACTAGTCTGTACCAGACTAGTAAGTAGTTGTTCCAGCTATGTTTCTTTATAATAATTACTCATGTACTATGATGGGATTTCCCTCCTTATATAAAGGGGATCCTTGTCATTCTGTAAAGGGATCCGATATACAAGATACAATATACTACATTCAATACAAAAACATTCTCCGCTCTCTAACTCAACATACTCTCTATTTGTGTCTATTGCCTACACTTATTGCTTTATTTACATTTATTATATCTCATTAATTGTTCTTCATTTATTGCTTGTTATTGGTCATAAAGAGCCCCAATCACAACCCTAGTGGCTGTTAATCCTTCATCGACTGTCCCTTTACGAGCCTCTGACTCAACATCGAGGCCCCGTACGCGCTAGCTCGAGGCCCCGATTTTCTACCGTTTGGTTTGGTTTCTAAAGCTACCTTCAAATTCTTACCTTATTTCCTAACCTCGTCACTTAGCATCTACTGCTTAACAGCTGTCACACCTCCTTTTTACACACCCACCCCGAAGGATAAATATATAAGGGAGTTTTTCCATTTAAAGTGACATTATTCGAAATGGGATTATTTATTTGATTTTTAGAGTCGCCACTTGGGATAGGACGGGCTTTTGGTGTCCCAAGTCACCGATTTAATTTACATCCCAGATCGAGGAATATTTCGACTTCCCAATTGGAGTCTGCGAACCAGAGATTCTGTGTAAGGAATTCTGTTGACCCGAGGGAAGGTGTTAGGCACCCCCAGATCCCGTGGTTCTAGCACGGTCGCTTAAATTATTATAAATGGCTAAAATCTGATTTTTATGCATATTCCATCCTACAGTGCAGTTTTAGGATTATTTACCACTTTTAGTTATTTTACGAAAGTGAACGCCGTTTAAGAGCGCGTTTTCAGATCACGTCACATGAAACGCACCCGGATCCTCAACGCCTCTTATTCAACGTTTTAGGATTTGGATTTGGGTTGCACGAAATGCGCACCCGTATTTAAGAAGGTAAACTGATTAAAACGTGCCTATAGCGACTAACGGATTATTATCTTTGCGGGAGACCGTGAAATTCGCTAAACGGCACGTCCCGAATTCTAAGCATTTTATTATAAGCAATTAATGAGGACCTCGCAATCTATGCAATTTTATTTGGCAAGGCTCGTCTCGTTTTATTATTTTATGGCTAACCTAAAGCAAACTAAGATTTTCTATTCATTTTTGTCTCTAAAGGGCCTAATTAATTTACATTTATAAATTCGGGCCTCGAATTCAAGTCCGAATTCAAACAAAAGAGGGAACCCTCTTAATTCGAACCCGCCACCTAATTCGAAACCTAAATTTGTATTTGCAAATTAATCCCCATATTCCTATGTATATCTTTAAAAAGGATTTTTTAACTTGAAGCATTTGTTGGACCTTGAAACATGAAACTTCCAGCATTCATTGGGCCTTAAAAGGAATCCAGGAACAAGAAATAAACAGTTTGCTCTACAAAACTACTGTAGCGCAACTGGGCCTCAGCGTGAGCCCAATCGGCAGGAGACTCCAGCAATAGGCAAATGGGTAAATATCAGTCCACAAATACTAGGATGATTCTTGTATAACTGGGCCTAGCTTGTACCACCCAAATGTTATATTGGGCCCAGCATCAAATTCGAACAACTTCTGGATCTTCACACAGTAGGTAAAATTGAACATTTAGCTTTTAATAATCAGGTTCATTTGAGCATGAATAGGGGACAAACAAAGTGATGCACATGTTTGAAGTAAGAATGATCAAGGTTTTTCTTTATTATTTTTTTTTAGCTGATCTTTAGAATTTAATCAAAGGGATTCCATACTAAGCTAGTGCCAACTGATTCAACAAGAACTTATACAATTACTCACGAGCTCATGTGATATTTAAGCTTATAACTTCGGAACTGATGTCTAGCAAAAACTGGACACAAACTCGGATATCCAAGGATTTGAACTAGCATGAATCGCACAAAGGTCTAACGTTTATTGTACGAGCTATGATCATGTATTACCACTTAATCCAGGATATGAAGCCTACATAGATTAATTCGAATATATTATCAAAACAGTCCAAAATAATCTAACAACAGTCCAAAATAGTCTAGGAACAGTCCAGATTATACAGTCCAAGGTTCATGTATACACAAATTAGAATCAAATCATCTTAGACTTTCATATCTACTTAGCTATTACTACATAACAATCAAAGCAAGTACAATTTAGGAATCAAATGTGCGAGCATCTCTTTATTTCATCTCCATTCACAGTTACATCAAGCCAAATTTGAGCGTGTACCTGGAATTTGAACCAAAAATGGAAGAGGAAGAAGTCTAGCAGCAGTAAGCAGTACCCAGCAACAACAAACAACAACCAGCAACAACTTTGACTTTTGACCCAAAGATGATATTTCAATGAACAGCAGCTAATTTTAGATAAGCAGAATCAATGAAACATCTGATAATAACTCGAGTGAACTCAAACCATTTTTTTTCGTCAACTTTAATTCAAGCTAGAGATTCAAGCTAAGAGCTGAAAACTGAAATTATGGTAAGAGAACTATAAGGAAACAGAAATTTTTTTGGATTTCTGGTACTATCTTTTGAGAATTTCAGGGGTTCGAAAAAAAACTTTCAGGGAAATTTTAAAAGGGTCTTCCCCAGCTTTGCTGCACAAGGCAATGTAGGTGCCTTTTATAGGCAAAACCTAAAGTTACCTTCAGACTTTAGTTTTCTTTTAGTCCCTCCCTTATTTAATTTTTACCCCACTATTTCCAACTTGTTATGCAAGCAACTATCCTAAGTTTATTAGAATCTACACTACAGCCCTTCCTAGAAGGTTCTATGCCTATCACAATCCCTGTTCTACCCTTAAACCTTTTCAAAAACTACCAATCCTAAAGAAAATACCCTTTTCCATGCCTAAACTACCCTCTGCATCTCCTGAAATTACTACCCAGACCAGAATGACTTTAGCCCTCTTTCTGCCCTAATTAAGCCCATCTGCTATGGCCAAATTCAACTAATTACCACTAATTGAACCAGGCGTTCCACTGAATCACTGTTAACAGCAGTCACTGATTAACCTAAAAGAAGTACTAAACATATTAAAACTGAAACACACAAGATGATTGAAGCTGATCAAAAGATAATAGACTAATAGGCAAATTAACAAATCGACGACGACTGTTAACTACACCAACAGAGGCATAACTCAAATCACAAACAGGCACTCCCTAATCGACATGAACACCAGGTCGAACTAACAATCAAAAACAGAATTAAAACAGATGAAGGATTAAAACAAGGCATTTGGCATGGGCACAACAAACAAGAGAATTAGGCTATACAATTAACGGTTATCCGATTTCAAAACTAGTAATTGCAGGCTTGATGTAAAACCTAAACACACTGACTAACCTAATCTTAACAGAAAATCAAACACCAAAGAAAGAGGACTCATCTGTGTAACTCCCAAAGTCACATGACTCTTCAGATTTGAAATTCAACTATTTCTGGTGCGATTTGAATGCTAATGCCAACAAATTCCTCATGAGAGTGGTGAAAATGTCACGTGGTACCAATTTGGTGGGGTTTGGAGCATTTAGGGTTTTGGCCGAATTTTTGATCGGATATTTGAGCGATTCAGACCATATTCGAGACACATGGCTATGGGGGTTGGGTAGGGAAGATCAAGGCGGTCCCATGGTGTTAATTTGGGACCGTTTGGCATAACTTGCGACTTGGCCGGAAAATTTCGAATGGATATTCGACGGGTTCTGGTAAGATTTGGAGGCAACGGGTAGTGGATTTGAGTAGAGGAAGAAAAGGGGAATCTGGGGTGTAAATTTGGTGGTCATCGAAACATCGCCGCCGGCGGCGACGATTTCCGGCGGCGGCGGACGGCGGAGGGGCGGTGGAGCTAGGGCGGGGTAGAGTGGAGGACGGCGGAGTTAAGGTTTTGTACGAGGAAGGAAGGTTTGGTCTCAAAATTTTCTGAGTAATTCGGACAGTTTTATGTAAAATTTGAGATTAAGCCTGAGCCGTTGGATATGGGGGAAATGAACGGTGGTGATTAAACGACGTCAAAACGACGTCGTTTTGTCACGGAAGGGACTGGACCGGGTGGTGAATTGGGCTGGCTTGGGCTGGGGTATTTTTGCTTGGGGCTTCTTGATTTTAGCCCAAATATGGTCTTTACTTAAGACCATTTTTAATATTTCTCCTTTTTTTCTTTTTCCCCTCTTTTTTTGTATTTTCCTTTTGTATTTATTTATTTTTTTTCTGATTTTTTTATAAAATGCATACGCAAAACAAAGACCTAATTAAACTATTTAAATTCCTAAAATTTACTTGTAAACCTATTTTGACACAAATGCAAAATTAGTAGTGCAAAAGACTATTTTCTTGCAATTTTTTTGTATTTTATTCTAAGACTAATTAATACTAAAATTGTGAAATTAAATCCCTAAATGCTAATGCATATTTTTGGTATTTTTATGGATTAAATGCATAAAATGAATGCAACAATTACCAAAGAATGCCACAAAACTCACACAAAATTATAAAATACTAGGAAAATTATTTTGCTTGAAATTTTGGGAATTACTGCTTAGGGCAAAAATCACATGCTCACAGCTGCCCCTCTTTGCCCGGAAACACGAAGAGTTTTCGTGCAAAGATAAGTGAGCAGAAATGAACGATTTTTTGCCCATCTGCGTATTCCGCGTGAAGCATCTTGAAAGAGTTGACCGCACCCTGCTTCGGAGGCTGCCTACATATCCCGGGCTAAACAGGAATCAGGTCAGTGTAGTTCTGGAAAATTTTGGTAGCTGGGACTACCAGGAGCTGTGATTTCACTGCTGTTGCTGCTGCTACTGCTTGCTGACCTCCTTATTACACCAAAAGAAAATCAAAAAGCTAAACTAACTAAGTCTATCAACTATGGGTTACAAGATTCCTATATATAAATCTCTTGCATCTTTGATCTTGAGTCTTAGCTGATTTGCTGCGGACTCCGATCTGAATCTTGATGCTCGCAAGTTGTAGGTGTTTTACTTCTTCGTGCAGCATTGAGTTAAAACAGGGTCAACAGAGCTTGTGACCTCAATCAGATTTTGAGCAATCCGCGCCCTTGCTTGCTTCACCTATAGTTCATCTTTTGTTCTTTTCTCCTTTCTTGATTCTTAATTGAGATTTATTCCATTGGTCATCTCGCACCTTGGGTCTTGAGATTGACCTGCTTAGGATACCAAAACAAACAAACGAACGAAACTTTCTGCCCCAGTTTTCACTAGGAAAATTTCGTGAGTTAGCTGTGACACATATCAAATTGGGAATGTGCAAAGGGATCCTCGGTTTTTGTTCCGGGATTTTGGGAAAGAAAAAAAAATACTCCATGGTGTTTGTGCCGGGAGATCCTCGGTTTTTGTTCCGGGATTTGAAAAGAAAAGCTCCACGGTTTTGTGCCGGGAGATCCTCGGTTTTTGTTCCGGGATTTGGGAAAGAAAAAGCTCCGCGGTTTTTGTGCCGGGAGATCCTCGGTTTTTGTTCCGGGATTTGGGAAAGAAAAAGCTCCACGGTTTTTGTGCCGGGAGATCCTCGGTTTTTGTTCCGGGATTTGGAAAGAAAAAAGCTCCACAGTTTTTGTGCCGGGAGATCCTCGGTTTTTGTTCCGGGATTTGGAAAGAAAAAGCTCCACGGTTTTTGTTCCGGGATTTGGAAAGAAAAAGCTCCACGGTTTTTGTGCCGGGAGATCCTCGGTTTTTGTTCCGGGATTTGGAAAGAAAAAGCTCCACGGTTTTTGTTCCGGGAGATCCTCGGTTTTTGTTCCGGGATTTGGAAAGAAAAAGCTCCACGGTTTTTGTTCCGGGAGATCCTCGGTTTTTGGCCGGGATATTTAAAGAATGGGATCCTATGCTATCATGATTTGTTTTTCTTTTTGGGATTTTTATTTTAACTTCTTTTCTTCTTTCTTCTATCTTTTGTTTTCCTTTTCATGTTTCTCCTTTTATTTTGCAAAAACATGAAAGAAACTGGAGAGGGAAAACTTCCTTTTTGGTCGTTCTCCTGCTGCAAAGCTGTTTCTGCACTTGCGCGTTTCATTTCTTTTCGGATTGCACCTGCTTCTTGCAAGGTTGCTTTGAATTAAACCTGTTTTCAACAAATAACAATTTGTTAGTTTGAAACGGTGGTTGGTTTTGTGGCCTTGATCATCTTAATTGCTTGATCTCGGCCCCATTTCCGTTGAGAACTTTTGCTGCTTGTTTGCCTTGAGGGTAAATCTCTTTTCAAACCGATCGGGTTCAGCCTTCAGGATTTCATTATGAATCGCCCGTGTGGGCTCTGACCTTGTCACTTCATTCTGCCTTTGCCTTTGATTTTCTTTTTTTTTTAAAATATTTTTTGCTTCAAAAGCATCAATCACTATGGTCAGTCGAGATTGGCCTGACGCACTCGCTGAGGCTGGGTATTTCTTCGACTCTGACCAGGCGAAGCCCTGTGAAACCGGTCCTGCCACCTTTTCTTTGTACTAGTTACGGAATCAGGGATAAACCGAAAGGGATTCAAAGAAAAAGTATGCAAAAGGCAAGCATATGATTTTAAAGAGAAGCATCCCTTTCGGGGGAAAAGAAGGACTTATCTGGGGTGTGCATGCTGGCTTCAAATGAACATGACATGCTTCTTGGACTGGATGCCCGACCTACACAAAACTTTCCTGGCTTCTTGTGAACCCATTAATCAGTATTTCAAAATCAGGAGAACCTTGCCGGGGACTCCTTTAGTGGCGAGATGTCTTCTTTTCGGCCGACAGCGCCCTTCGCGGGTTTTCGCTAATCGACCTCTCTCATTTCTCTTCTCACATCGCCGATAGTGCTCTTTACGAGTTTTCACCCAACGGACTCATCATTTTTAATTTCTCTTTCTCACGCTCGCCTTATGGTGCCCGAAGGTTTTCACCTGATAAAGATCTCTCTCATTTTATTTCTCTCAATTTGGACTATACCAGCTTTACCAACAATATTGCTTTTTCAATTTTCCACGCCTTTTGCCAATTGATCAGAAAGGACTTGGACAAGGTTTTGGGTAAAAAGAATTCTGGACGGAGGTACAAACTTTGGAACCATATTTCGGCGGATTCATGGCGAACCATTATATCCATTCTGCCCCAGTTTTCATTTTTTGGGAAATTGGGATTTTTTGTTTTGGTATGACTGAACCCCAGAGAGAGGCTGCCTACGTATCCTTTCGGAATCAAGTCAGACTTAGTTCAGGAAAACATTTGTTTTTTGGTTGTTTTTGTTTTTGTTTTTGTTTGTTTTTGTTTTTCTTTTCTTTCCCTTTTTCTTTTTCATCATATTTTCTTTTCTTTTGTTTTTTTTTTCTTTTCATATATATTTTTTTCTTTTTTCTTTTTCTTTTTCTTTTCTTTTTCTCTTTTTTTTTTTTTCTTTTTTCTTTTTCTTTTCTTTTTCTTTTCTTTTCTTTTTTCTTTTTTTTCGTTAACTTCCGGGTTCCAAAGAGGACTAGACCAAAAGAAGGGAAACCGGCTCAAATGGGTTTACGAAGGGTTGATAGTGTTTGGATAGCCGAGAAGAAAAGGCCCTTCCGTCATCTCAATTGCCAAAAAGCCATCGCCGAATGAGGATTAGACGTAGTACCTTTTTACCGCATCTGCGTTGACTGCTGTTTCCAGATCATTTCCTTCGATATCTCCCAGATACAATCGCTCCTCTTGGCGATATCTTCCGGATTATGTATGGACCATTCCAAATTAAAGGGGCAAAACTTTCCTTTTCGCTTCCTGGGTGATGAGGGGAGAATGCGTCTTAACACCAGTTGTCCTATTCAAGATTCCTGGGCCGCACTTTCCTTGTTGTACAGAATGGGCCAGTGTCTTTGTTGGTACGACTGGCCCGGATATTCCCTGAGTACAGCACACTCTTCTTGTTGTGAATGTGCGAACCAATTTTCCTTCGATTATTCCAATTCTTTGTTTTATTTCCTCAAAGTTGCCTTCTTCGCATTTTGACTCTTGATTCATTATGTCGAAGTCTGACAGCGTTTCGGGATCTAGGCATGAAGTCCGCAAGATGTCATGTCTATTTAAAGCTGCAGTATTAGAACTAAAGAGAAAAAATGAAAATGAGAAAAATAGCAAAATCAGAAAGAAAAAATGAACGAAGAAGTTTTGATTTCATTTTTTTTTTTTGAAATTTTGAAGATAAACGGGTTCACATTTCGAAATTTAAAGACAAGAAAAACTACAGGAAACATCCGAGTTACATCCTGGAATAACTCGGGATGCAGAAAAAGTAGCAGGACAGTCTACCAGGACTCCCGCCTGATCGGGAATGGCGTAGCCTTCCAATTTTGGAGTTTAGCATCTTGGTCCCATGTAGGAGCACTCAGCGGTGCTAGTCCCTTCTCCCGGTCGACCATGTGGGTTTCGCAGAGCATTTTTCCTCATTGCCCCACGATATTTCCTCACTTTCTTCAGCCATGGAAACAATCTCATCATCTTCCTCTTTACCGTATTTTAGGCTTTGACAAAAGTTTCATACAAATGTTACGATCTCCCATAATCAGCCATTTTTCATTTTTGGAAGAACACTTCTGCTTCCTCAGCACTCACAAGGCTTCTTAGGCGGGAAACGCTTCTGTGGTGGCATTGTTTCATCTCCTCTACATTTAATATTCTCAACAGGGGTTTTTCTGGCAGCTCTCCCAAGATCTCTTTACCCTTGTACGTAACATCATCTGATTGATAATTCCATGGGTACCGCAGCAGGGTTGGCAAAGGCTTCTGTGGTACGCTCCAACAACGCACTGGCTCACTCAGCCGAGGTGGTTTGATTGTCCCGCCGTACCAACAATAGGCTTGCTTGGGTAGTACATTTGTGTTCCTTTCTTCAGATCAGCTTTCTTTTCTGGTTCTGTCTTGGTGATTTTTGCTCTTCTTTTCCCTTTTCTCTTGCTTCGGGCCACCTCGGGCTTTCTTTCCGCATCAGCGATAGTAATTATAGCCTTTAATGCTGGATCAAACTCTCTGTTTCACAGATCATCCCGATCAACGGCCCGTTGTTGTGCGGTGGCAGTGGATTATTGGTCACATTTTGGGGTATCCCTCATCCCTCAAATATTATTTTCCCCTTGCCTCTATTTAAGTTTATCCACCGCTTGTTTCAGGGTCCAACAGGTGCATTTGTATGATGGCCTTCTGCCCCTAATGAGTATGCACCCTGACACCAGCTCTGTAGGCAGGCGATGCCGGGTTTTTATCTGTTCTGAGGGACCGCTGCAGCAAATTCATTTGAACAGCTTCGGGAACAAACTGGAGTATGTGTCACCGATTGGTGTAAAGTTTGGTCTTCTGGGTGGTTCCCGAGGACGGAAATTATTTTGTGGAGGATGGGGGTTATAGTAGTTTTGCTGAGCAGAGGCTGATTTCTTTGAAATGGAGCTTGGTTTCTATTGGCATGTGGCTGCGGCCGAGCAAAGGTGAGCATTCATGACCGCATACGGTTGAGGAGCATAAAATGTAGAAAGTGAGTAATGTTGGGGGTTCTCTTCCGAAAACATGTCTAGGACAGCCCCGGTGTCTCCTTTGCCCTGAGGCGTCCATAACCGTCCTTTTCTTCTTTCTTATTACCTTGGGCCATTTCCTCCAGACCCGCCTTGGATGGCTTGGGAGGTTGCCCTAATTGCCCGACTGACTCAAGATTCTTCCTGTCTTCAGACCATTCTCCACCATTTCACCAATCTTATCTCCTCTGCAAAAGGTTTGCCCATGGCCGACATTCATGTTCTGAAAATAGTCCGCTTCCTGGGCCTGAAGAAAATACATGTGACACATTTTTACCTCATCCATTGGAGGCTTCACTGTTTGACGCCTGTTTCGTCGCACTTAATTGCATATTCTCGAAAACTTTCTGAGGGTTTCTTCTTCAGATTAGCCAAGGAGTTCCTGTCCGCCGCAATGTCTATATGTACTGAAATTGCCTAACAAAGTCTCTGGCCAGATCATCCCAAATATGCCAACGCGCAGGCATCTTGATCCACTGTACCATTCTGAAGCGATACCAACGGCAAGCTTCTCGCACAAAATATGCCATCAACAGCTCTTCTTTTGCTACCGGCCCCCCGTAACTGATTGCAATACTTCTTTAGCGTGAGCGATGGGAGTGTCACCGTGTGCGTGCATACTTCTCAAATTTTTTGGTGTTTTGAACCCTGACGGCAAGTGTACATGAGGGAACAATACATAGATCCGTGTATGAGACACTCTTTTGCCCGCTCAATCCTTGCATGTTTTTCAAGCTTTGCTCAAGGCTTCTCATTCTCTTTGCCATTTCATCCTGCTCTAGGTCTTTGGGGGTTTTGTCCTGAGCCCTGGTGTACAGCTCGTATGGGGTGGCTGGGAGTAATATATGTGGATATTGAGGAGGATCTGGCGGAAATACAGGGTTGGAATCATGAACTGCCTGAGGGAATCAAAGGCAGGCCTTGGCAGCGAAGGTTGTGTTGTAGCAGGGCACTGGCTGAGCAGTGACAATGTTAGGAACCGCCCCCGCTGGGAACACCTGGGGCGCGAACCTCAGAAGGCATTCCAACGAAATGAGCGGTCCTATGGTAGGCTGCCCCAAAGGCGGTAGGAGGATGACTGATAGGGACCGTAGTAGCACCTCCAGCTCTAGGGATAACTCTGGGAATCCAGGAATATTTGGCTTGGGGTTCCTTTCCATTTGCTCCAAGCATCCCACATTTCCATCAGTCGCAGCGCAAGATCCGATTTTCTTCAGCTGTAAAAGATTCAGAGGCCGGGAACCCCGAAGCATGGGGCATATCTTCAGAGATGGGGACATGCGGGCAAAGTCATTTCTGTAGACATTTCCACACTTCCTTTCGATCTGGTAAAGTATTGATGCGATGCAGCTTACCACAACCAACCACCGTTTCTAAAAAGCTAGGCTGGGAATCAGCAAAGCGCACGGTTAGTTTGAGACAAGTAACAGATAGGTAATCGCACATTTGGGTGTGACGCACCTATACAGTTAAACGGTTGTCTACATGTTTGCACTGTTGCATGCGTCATCCGGTCTCTTCTTTTTTTTTTTTTTCTTTTGATTTCCACTCTTTGTTTTTCTTGCTTTTCTTTCTCTTCTATTTTCTCTCTCATTTTCTTTTCCCTTTGTTGTCATCTTTCTGCTTTTCCCTTTTCTTTGCCATTCTGGTCTATTATCTCTCGCATTCCTTACTTTTCTCTTTCTGCGTCCTTCTCTCTCTTGTTCTTTCTTTATCTTCTTCCCTCGTATTTTTATTTTCATAGAGATAACGGTGCGAATCCTATGGAATTGTCTAACGTCACACACACTCTTCTAGTCGTCATATCACTCTAAGACACACCCAGCCAGTGTACTACTGTGCTACGCACCAGAGACGCCCCTCAAGCCTTAAACTATTCCAGGCAACCTACCTAAACCCGCACCACGACCTCCTACACAAAACCTGCGTCAAGAACATTCCCCCACAACAAAACTACTCTTTGTTTTTGAATCTTTCTGAAAGAAATGCTATAGAAGGAAAAGGAGGAATTACTTTATTTTGATTTTTCTTTTTATTTTGAAAGAAAAAGACTTCTTACCTTTTTGTTTTATTTGAACTTTGGGAATTTTAGACAGTAAAAAGGAAATATATTGTTTGAATTTTTCATTTATTTACTAAACACGAAAGGAAAAATGTATATTTTTTTTTTTTTGGATTTTATAAAGGTTGCTCTTAATTTCTCGAAGTATGGACTTTTATTGAAATGTTTTGGATTTTTGAGAAAAATATTTCGGACCCAATTTTTCAAATTTGTATTTTTTTATGAAAGAAAGACACTATCGGAGTATGTAATCAAGCACAGATTCCGCTGAGGGAGATTTTAAGGGTATTGCTCGCAAACCATTTAAAAAATGACTCAGTGGCCTGTTCTTCAAAAACAGCCTTCCGGCGCCCTTTTGGGATATTCGGCTTATTTTAAAACAAGAATGGCATCACCCGATTTATTTGACAAAAAAAAATTAAAAATTTTTGGTTATTTTTGGCTTATTTTTGCAAAGGGTGGTTGTTACCCGAATGGGGTTGCCTTACGTATCTCACATCCGGTGAGAATTCAAACCGCGTAGTTGCGGGCAGATTGGGAATGAGTTAAACTAACTTTTCTGTTTCTAATAAACTTAGACCATTGAAGCTTAAGGCAAAAGAAACAATATTTTTTGGATTTTTTTTTTAATTTTTCTTTTTCTTTCCTCTTAATTTTTTGAAAGAGGGACCTTTTGAAAATGTTTTGGATTTCTGAGTTTTTATTTATTTTACAAAAGCACTTCTAAAGAAAGCGAAAATATTTTTGGACTTCAATTTTTTCAAAATTTTTTTGGACACTTACAAAAGGAAGACATCTAAAAAGTATTTTTTGATTTTTTGGTTTCTATTTTTTTTTTTTTTTTGGATGTCTTTTTGGGAACAAATACCTCATCTCCTTCTTTCCCGTCGTCAATGGA
>NC_031994.1:73532283-73717417 GCF_001879085.1 Nicotiana attenuata
GATGAAGGAATGAGAGAGATCCCCGTGTTCCAGCACTCGACCATAATAGTTTTGGGCTCAAGGTACCCTGCACTCATCCATATCTTTCGGAATTGGAGCGCGCCGTTCAGGGAATGCATCGGCCGTTATGGGCCCAACTCAACTGGAGCCTTGGCCCCATCAGGTCTTCATCGTTGTGCACCGTCTGGAATCTTCCAATTTGTCGCAAAACGCGGTAAGGAGCATAAGGCTGAATGCTTCGAATACACCATCAAAAGAATATAAGGGACCTCTGCTGATGTATATACAACTTCAGTAGGAGGAAGCCATCCATATAGCCATTCCACTTATCTGCAGTGAGGTATCTTAAACATGACGACCAGGCCTCAGTACCTGCCGGGAACTCAATACCTGTAACTCGGCGTCTCGAACTCTGCAATACAACTCAACCCGGTTAAGCCGTAGTTCATATATCCTGTGCGGTGACAAAGATGCTCCTGTATCCACACGCATAAAGCAAATGCAATCCCACCTTGAAAGAATTTCTCCCCTTCTCGACATTTGGTCAGAGCTCGTATATTTCTGGCTACAATCAGGGGAACGACTGTGCCTAGTAGGTTCTTTCATTAGCAACATCTAGCATTCCTACTAGGCCAAGGTCTATGTGACCATCCTTTCTAGGACAAATTACCACTTACCCAAAAAGGCCACCATGAAGGCTAATCCCGTCGGGCTTCCCCATTTATCTTTGTTGCCAGCGTGTGTTATATCCTGTATTGGGTTCTTCAAAACCTTTGGGGTTACCATAACGGTGGTATAGGAAATGTAGTGTACAACACCCTTCCGCCAGATGGGGTCTTGAATATCCCGACTGATGCTCACAAATCTAAAACCTGTGAAGAGTTACCGGCCGTGGAGCCAAAGGGTATCTACCACGGAGGTTCCCGTTGAGACCTGCGTATCCGGCAATTTCTTCCAATGTGGGTGTGAGTTCAAAATCTGAAAACCGGAAGAATACATTACGGGTCGGGTCCAAAAATGGTATCAGTGCCTCAATAACATCCTTCTTTGGCCTGATTTTCAATAATTACAAGACCGCCAAGGCTTTTAACCACAATATCCCTGCTTCCTTTTCCCAAGTCAATGCCACCACACATATGGAGTTTTCAAAGGGATCTCGCTCAGGACTGAGAAGGTTTCGATGTTACTTGTGAATTCATCCTGCACATTTATTTAGGGGAATTTAATATTTATTTTGGAAAAACGGCTATTTGTGCAAAAATTCTTTTTTAGAGAACAAGGACTTGGATTTGCAAATACGGCCCTTCCAGCACTTCTGGGAGGAAGATTTTAAGGCTGTGCCCGCAAACCATATTAAAAATGACTCAAGGTGGCTATTCTTGCACAAACGGCCTTCCGGCGTCCTTTTGGGGACATTCGGGTTGTTTAAGACAGGAATGGCACCCATCCGACTTTTTATGACACCAAAAATTAAATTTGGCATTTTTTGGCTATTTTGAAAAAGGAAGGTTTGGACCCGATGAGGGTTGCCTAACGTATCTCTACATCCGGTGAGAATCAAACCGGCGTAGTTCGGGCAGATTGGGAATTGAGTAACGAACTCTTTTCTTTTTTTTTTTTTTCAATAAACTCGTACCATGGATCTTTAAGGCAAAAGAAAATATTTTGATTTTTTTTAATTTTTTTTTTTTGGAATTTTCTAAAAAAAATTGCTTTTGAAAGAAGAAAAGGAATTTTGTTTTGGATTTTTGATTTGGATTTTATTTTTGAAAGAAAGACTTCTGAAAATTTCATTTTTTTTTTATTTGAAACTTTGGGAATTTTAAAAGTTAAAAGAAAATATTTTTTGTTGAGTTTTTCAATTGTTTTCTCTTTTTCTAAGGAAAAAAGAAAATATTCTTGAATTTGGAATGTAACCTCTTAATTTTCGAAAGAGGGACTTTTTTAAGAAAATGTTTTTGGATTTCTGAGTTTTTATTTATTTACAAAAGCACTTCTAAAAGAAAGCAAAAATATTTTTGGACTTCAATTTTTCAAAATTTTATGGACATTTATAAAAAGAAAGACATCTAAAGAGTATTTTTGCATTTTTTGTTTCTGATTTTTTTGGATTTTTTTTTAAAAAAAATACTTCAAAATGAAGGAAACACATATTTTTGGATTTTGATTTTTATTGATTTTCCTTTTGTCGTATGAAAGACATTAGAAAGAAGAAACCATTTTTGAGTTTTAAAAAAAACTTCTACTTTTTTTTTGAATTTTCTAAGGAAAGATTTCTAAAGAAAGAACTGAAAGAAAATATTTTTGAATTTTTTTTGAAAATTGGGCCGGAACCGATGAGGTTTGCCTAACGTATCTCACATCCGGTGAGAATCAGACCCGCGTAGTTCGGTCAGATTTGCCAAAATCAAAAAATGTATTTTTGAACAACAATTTTCTTCCTTTCTTTTTTTTTTTCAATATATTTTCTTTTCTTTTTTTGTTTCATAAATCCGGCAGCATTTCGGTACTATTTGGGCATTGGGGTTTTTCAAAACAAATGGTCATCCTCACTTAGTCCTAACACTGCTTATGTCCTCTTATTTAGACAAGCCAGTCAACATGCAAAGCGAGCAAATAAATGCGCAAGTAGCACGTAAGATGCATCAGGATGGTCAATTCATTTCAGGTCACCTGTCTAGACGGACCCAACCCCTGTGTTGAGTCCCCTAAGTCAAATGCACATGATGCAAAACAACGTCCTACTAGGGATCCGGCATGAGTTTTTGTTTCTTCTAAGTTTAATCCTAGGTTTACTGGTCTAGACCTGGCTTACCCGAGCGGACAACTCGGGCCGAGGGGGAGGCAGCGTACCGGGATACAGAAGCTCCGCCGGCTTTGCAACTTATCCAACTCGTTCTAAATGGGAAAAGACTCTAAACAGAAGAGAAGCTACACGAAGTGCACCCTTCTCCATGATGTAGAAGACTCAGAAAGAGGAAGGGATTCGCGACAATTTATATATACAATTTCAACAAATATCAAAGCGATAAAACATTTAGCACATATAGCATGGAACACGTAGAAAAGTCAGATAAAGCCAAATATAATAATTGTACTAAGCTCGAATTCTTGAACCCTGAATCAAAATTCTGGGTTCGGATCCCCAGCAGAGTCGCCAGAGCTGTCACACCTCCTTTTTTACACACCTACCCCAAAGGATAATGTATAAAGGAGTTTTTCCATTTAAAGTGACATTATTCGAAATGGGATTATTTATTTATTTTATAGAGTCGCCACTTGGGATAGGACGGGCTTTTGGTGTCCCAAGTCACCGGTTTAATTTAATCCCAAATCGAGGAAAAATTTCGACTTCCCAATTGGAGTCTGCGAACCAGAAATTCTGTGTAAGGAATTCTGTTGACCCGAGGGAAGGTATTAGGCACCCCCGGATCCCGTGGTTCTAGCACGGTCGCTTAAATTATTATAAATGGCTAAAATCTGGTTTTGATACATATTTAAACCTATAGTGCAATTTTAAGATTATTCACCGCTTTTAGTTTATTTTGTTTTTTTAGAAAGTGAACGCCGTTTAAGAGCGTGCTTTTGGATCACGTCACATGAAATGCACCCGGATCCTCAACACCTCTTATTCAACGTTTTGGGATTTGGATTTGGGTTGCATGAAATGCGCACCCGAGTTTAGGAAGGTACAATTATTAAACAACGCGCCTAAAGCGACTAGCGTGTTGATATCTTTGCGGGAGACCATGAAAAATTTGCTAAATGGCTTACCCGATTTCTAAAATATTTTAACATAGTTATTTAATGAGGGCCCCGCAATTTGTATGTTTTATGCGGCGAGGCTCATCTCATGTTTATTTAAAGGGTATTCTAAAGAAAACTATGATTTTCTATTACAGTGTTGTCTCTAAAAGGCCCTAATTAATTCGCATTTACGAACTCGGGCCTCAAACTCAAGTCCGAATCCAAACAAAAGGGGAAAACCCTCTATATTCGAACCCGCCACCTAATTTGAAACCAAATTCGTATTGTGAGTTAATTTCCATGTTCTAATGTAGTTTTAAAGACTTCTAAACTTAACAATTTGGCTTTGCACATCAGCCCAACATGCAGCTTTGGTTTGTTATGCTGCTCATTCAGAGTTTGGGCCACGATCGCGAGTCAGTTTTGGGCCTCTAATTATCAATTGAAAGCTATATTAACTTTAACTACAAGGCTTCGAATTTCTGTCGGATCTACTGTTGAGTTTAGCCCAAAGATAAGAGCCAGATTAGATGCCAATTCCAGATTAGATTGTGCAATACTGATTCTGATCAAAATTAACTGTTATACATCAAGATTATGTCGACCTGTTTCTACTAAAATCTACTTTTGTTTAATTTGACATTCAAACTAGTCAGATGGATTTTAATGGCAAAACCAGTCCATATTCAACAGTTACGCGCTCATATTGCATCTGCTTTTGAATTACACAAGGGAATTTAAGGCGTCAAACTTAACTAAACTGAACCTGTTATGTCTAGATACAATACTTATATAAATCATGAAAGGGAAATCAAATTAGTTTAGTAGTCCAGTATGAGTCAAAACAGTCCAATTTAATTCAAACATAATCTACTGAAATTTATGAAAAATTACATGAAGCAACAATACAAAATCAATACAGGATCAGGTTGCACTTCATTTCATTTCTGCAAATTGGAGTTTACACGATGTGTACCTGGAATTAAGACAAAGTGAAACAAGAAGAAAAAATCAGCAGCAGCAGAAGACAATCAGCAGTGTTAGCAGCAGCAAATAAACAGCTCAGGATCAAGACGATGTCACACTACCCACAGAAGAGTATCCAGAATTTAACAGCAACAGAGCAACCAAATCACACCCATTTGACCTCTAGCTTATTCAAAAATAGCACTAGAACTCAAAACTAAATTTCCTACCAAAAGCAATGTAACAGTTTACTGGGTTTTGTATGTTTTTTTTTTTTTTTTTTAAAAAGAAGGTTTTCGTCTTTGAAATTTAGAACTTCAGAGTCGAGTTTGGGAAAAACTGAAGGCTGGCAGGTTCTGGGAAGGTTTTTCAGAGATCTCTCCAAATTTCAGGGAACTTTCCAAGGTCTAAAAAAAAAACTCCTTTAACAAGGCAAATGTGCGTGCCTTTTATAGGCAAAATCTAAAGCCTTTTTTCAGATTTTTTGTTTTTCTCTTTTAGTCCCTCTCTTATTTAGTTTTCAGTCCCTCATTTTTAACTCATTACTCAAGCAACAACACCTATTTTATTGAAAACTATACTAAAGTCTATTCTAGAAAGTCCTACACCTATTACAATCTCTATACTACCCTTTCCTACTTTTAAAACTACTATTCCTAATAAAACTACCCTTTTCCATACCCAAGCTACCCCTGAAATCCCCTAGAATTACTGGCTACCCTAACCCTCTGACTTTAATCCACAGTTAAAACAATTACTCAGCAAATTTAACAACAGTTGTAGCCAAGATCAATTTCAAGGCGGATCCAAACTAGCTAATGGAACTACTAGTCAATTGACTATCGTAAAAATCAGTATCAAGACTGAAACTAGCCCAAATTAACCAGCAAATCAGAAATGCAGACCTAGAACTAATCAAAATTTTAAACTAATAACATGAAACAAGGAAGAAGAATTGAGGGCCCTAACAGACTAATAACCAGGCGCAAAAATCAAAACAAGAGATTGATGGAAATTAAATGTGTACTGGAATAGAGATTTTACAAATATGAGAACAGGAAACGAATTAATCAAAAATAAAGAAAGAAAAATCAAACTCAACTGACGGCTCGAGACTCTGCCACTCTCCGATCTGACATTTGAACCAATCCGGTGATATTTGACCACCACTGACGCTGAACTCCTCATGAGGAAGACGAAAGGATCACGTAGTATTAATCTGGGGAGGTTTGGGGCAATTAGGGTTTTGGCCGGAAAACTTCAAATCCATATTCGAGAAGTTCCGGCCATGTTTGAGGATCAGGACCTTAGGGGTTTGATAGAGGAGGTCGTGGTGGTCTTATGGTGTAAATTTGGTGGGGTTTGGGAAAGGTGGTATCCTGGCCGGAAATTTCAATCGCATATTCGAGCATTTTGGTTGCGATTTGAGGGAAACTAGGTTGGGGATTGGAAAGAGGAGGATGAGAGGATTGAGGGGTGTAATTTTTGGGTGATTTGGAGCTTCGCCGCCGGCGGAGGCGATTTCCGGCCGGCGGCGGACGGTGGGGGATGGTGCTGACGGGCGGCGTTACGCCGGAATCAGCAGGATATGAGAGACGGTGGTTTTGGGGGTAGGGGGGGTGTGTTTGGACATTTATATATTAAATGTCGTGGGCTTCAGGACCGTTCGATCAACAAACCTCGACGGTCCTGATCTAACGCCAATGAAACGGCGTCGTTTCATTACAACCGAACTGGACCGGGTGCTATGGGTTGGGTTTGGACGGGTTGGTGTTTATTTTATTTGGGCTCAGCCATTTTGGCCCAACTCTTGGCAGCCATTTTTGCTTTTCTTGTATTTTATTTACTTTCTTTTGTATTTTATATATTTTTTTTGTATTTTTGTATTTCTGTATTTATTTATTTTTTCTGATTTTATAAAATGCTAAAACAAAACAAGGACTTAATTAAACTATTTAAACTCCTAAAATTATTTAAAACTCTATTTAAAGGATAAAAATGCAACAATTAACAATTGAAAGTGCAAAGAAACTATTTTTTGCAATTTTCTTTGAATTTTGTTTTAAAATTAATTAATACCAAAATTGTGATATTAAATCCCTAAATGCAAAGGCACATTTTTTTTGTTTTTATATTTTTACGTGAAATAAAAATGCAACCAATTAACGCCGCAATTTAACAAAAATTCACAAAAAAGTGTAAAATAATAAAGAAGTCAATTACTTGAAACTTTTGGAATTAATTTGCTTAGGGCAAAAATCACGTGCTCACAGGTACTTTATTGGAAGTATAATCTTCTACGGTATAATCTTGACGTCATGCATACTGAGAAGAACTTTTTTGATAACTTGTGTAATACTTGATGGACGTCAACAAAAGAATAAAAGATAACTTGAAGGCCAGGATGAATTTGAAAGAATTTTATAGGCGAAGTGTGTTGTACCTAACATGCTTGAACAACATTTAGAAGCCCAAGGCCAGATATAGATTCACTTTGTATGAGAAAAAAAAGATTTGTGATTGAGTTAGAAATTTAAAGATGCTAGATGAGTATGCATCAAATTTATCTTGG
Source organism: Nicotiana attenuata (assembly GCF_001879085.1). Lineage (NCBI taxonomy): Eukaryota > Viridiplantae > Streptophyta > Magnoliopsida > Solanales > Solanaceae > Nicotiana > Nicotiana attenuata. The sequence goes on from NC_031994.1 coordinate 73,539,569, forward strand.
TGTGTTGACATGATAGAATAGAGCTCGTAATCAGATTAAAGATAGTCATTTTGTTGCTCAGAGTGGTGGCAGCATGCTCGATTGATTACATCAAGATGTATGGGATAGACTTTTGGAGAAATGGAATACCCCTAGACCAATGAAAAAGAAGAAGAGTGAACAAGTAAAGAAAAATAGAGCCTCTAGTAAGGGTGGCTCATTGCACACCAGAGGTTCAATTAGTTTTACGGCCCATCTATTGAGTTTGATAATTATCTATATTTTTTTTAAGTTTTCATATATGAGATCAAATATATATCTCTAACTCTTATTTTTTAATTTTGCATGAAAAAATACATTGAAAGGATGTGACTCATGTTTAGGTATTTGCGAAGACATATAAGAAAAAGAAAAATAATGGTTCAAGAGAATAATGAATCGAACCGCGTGCGCTAGAGACATATATAAGATCCTAACTTCAACATTATTTCATTTCTTCCTTAAGATTAGTTTGTTTATATAATGTTTATAATTTTTATTTCAGGAAGGGTATCAAAGAAGTTTGGAGGAATACCAACAAACTCAGTCTAATTCAACCACCCGTCACGAGAAGATGTGATTTCAATATGTGGAGTAAATAAAGGTACAAGGTTGTATAAAAATATCCGTTTTTGTATTAGTTCGCAAGTTGTGTGTTTTCTCTTTGACTCATTTTACTTCCTTTTTCTTTGTTTCTCATCAAAATAAATAAAGATAGTATCTACGGACTTGAAGTACAACTATCCTCTAATTGTCCAGCCATATTATTCACGGGTGCTTCTATTTCACAAGAAGAAATGGAATCTATGAGGAAACAAATTAAAATTTGACACAATAATGGAGCACATGTCAGAAAATAATAACTATGATGCGAACATTCATGAAAAAGCATAGAAATCAATCTGTAATAGAGGAATCTAATAATGAGGATGAGACTGAATCTCACAGCGAGGAGAAATATTTGAATTGTGCGTTATGTTTTAATTTGGTTGTAGTATATGAAATTTTAGACCCAGTTTATTTTTAGATTCAATAATGAACGTGATTTTATTGACTATTTAGACTTTATGTGATTTTATTAAAACTTTTAGACTAAATGTGATAAAGTGTTTACACTTGTTTGAAGTGTTTACAATGCTTAGTGTTGCTTTAGCTGTTTAATGTCACTTGAGTTCATTGTGAGTTAGGACTTTGGGTTAGCTATTTTATTTGGCAGGTAGTAAACAAATTTTTGACAGAAGCGGTCGAATAACAAACCTGAAAATTCCTAAATTTCCAACCGAATTTGTTAGAATAGATAAACTTCTAGTTTTTGTTAATTCTTGCGCCCGATTCGATCGAAAAAATATGAATTTTTAGTTATTTATTTTTCAATTATCTGACAGAATTACTCGGTATGTTTTATTTTCATTTATTTATTTTAAAATAATCCGACCGATTCGGTCGAAATATTTATTTATATATTTTGTTAGACCATGTATATTTTAACTGATAATTTCTGTCAAATATCTGTTTTCGAACGATTTGCTCGACGGAATTTACCGTCTTCTTGTAGTGTTAGTTGGTGACAAAATAGATATTTTTACTTGACATATATGTATCTCTTAAACACATGCATCGTGACGTGGAAATAGTATGCGTGGAACCATATTTTGAGCGCGTGAGATCTCTTAAAACTATCTAACATGTGAAAATAGCCCCCTTTTATCCTTATTTTTTACATTTTATATCTGAAAAAATCCCTACATTTTCCGGTCATCTCCATGACTCCATCCATCTATGCTATCCGGATAAAATGACAGTCGCCGCGGACAAGGGCGGAGGCAGAATGCGAGATGCAGATTCGGCCGAATCCATTGGCTTTTGCTTAAACTATATATTTGTCTTAAAAATACCGTTGAATATGTACGACTCATTAATTTAGGTTCTAGTAACTTAAAATGATTACAATTCTAAACTCATAGGATTCGAATCCTGGCTTTGCCTATGCCGCGGAACTCCTCAGCTTGTGCCCTCTCCTCTGCTGATGGTTAAGCCATCACCTCCTCCAGTTTTCTGTTCTAGCTGTAACGACATCACCACTACTGACAGCTTTAACTGAATTTTCTTCCATTTTCTTAAACACAAAGAAAATACGTAGCACAATAACATCAAATTTCAAGCTTAAAAACTCAAAACAAAAAATCTAAAATCACTTCAGATGCAGAGAGGCAGATCAATAGAAATCTCAAAATATCAAATTAAAACTTAAAAATGAAAACCTAGATCAAAATGAATTAAGGAAGAATGAGTTTCTCGTTCATTTTTAGCTAATTCTCGCGATTAGGTTGCATCGAAAAGATGCTTCTTCGGAGAACGAGCTGTTTATTGGAAGGTCCAAATTTAATTGTTTAGTGCCTCTGAAATATTTACGACAGCTAACAACAATTTCTGGTGAAATAAACAAAAGAGGGATTTGGTGGTAAGCAATATCTTGTAGTTTTATCAGTGGGGTTTGAAGAAGAAGTTAGACTTGTATTTTTTTTTCTCATTACATATCTTTACGATAGATTTGGATAATAGATTTGACTATCGACAATAGATTTGACAAAGACTGAGTTACTTTTAAGTGAAAAATATATGTTCATGAGCTATATGTCATGCCCCGAACCTGGGCCTCGACGTAACATGGCACCCGGTGCCTGATTACATGTGACTGATCGAACCAACTGGCTGGATGAATCAACATGTGATATCATAACACACTGAATGCGGAAGATAAACTAACACATGCTGATATACTGAATGTCTGAATGATATAAATAAAGTGCGCAAATACTAACATAAGCCTAAAATATATCTGTAGCCAACATTGCTTAACATGAAAACATGTGACTCTATCTAACTGTTACTCTAGTCTATGAATCCTCTAATGAAGTACTGAAAATACTGAATGTCTGTAAATACTGAAAGACTGTAAAGTAATGATAATGCACCGAAAGAACTGGAGCTCACCACATAGCTGGTAGGAGAATCCTAATGCTCTGAATCGTCAACCTATAAATCATTACCTGCATCGTGAGATGCAGGCCCAGAGCAAAAGGGACGTTAGTACATTTGAATCGCACTGGTATATAAAGCAACTAAAAAAAGAACTGTAAACGTATACATAACTGCGGCCTCAGGCCCAAAGATTCATAAAGCATAAACTGCGGCGTTAGGCCCAAACATGCATAAAGCATAAATTGCGGCTTCGGACCCAAATACAGGTGTTCAACATTCAGGGATTTGAAAAGTGGAACTGAGAATTGTGCTGTTATATAAGATACTGAAATACTGAACCATGCTGAGTTACATGATACTTGAATGTTATATAGAACTAGGCTGAGACATATATTCATAAACTGATTATGAAAACTTAAACTTCAACTATTTATGACATGCTAAGTAATCTAGACAGAGACTCATGGGCACCAAACACAAGTCTATATTGATTACGCACTGAGCTCACAACATTCAGAATGAAAGTCATGAATGAATTACAAAGCTAGAGAATAAAAGTTCTGCAACTATTCAAGGAACTAAACTTAACTATATTTCTGTGGCAATTGGTACGTTGCAAAGAAACGTAGTGTAGGGAGAATCATTAACATTCCCAAACATAGAGAGTTAGCCTTACATATATTAACTTCCTACTCTTGAGCATAATACAACATCCGCCAACCCTTTCAACTTTAATTTATAGCAATACAAGTCAAAGGGATTCCATATTAGCAATAATACTCATGTTTTTGTCATTTAGGCATTTTATCAATCACCTTATTGGCGTAAAGCTTCATAGCCCTTATTAATGGTGTTTCTACACCCAACAAGCCATTCTCTTGCTCCTAGATAAATTCTAAAATCTCAAAAATTTCTTATAATCAATAACATTCTTCTTCACTCATAAGATAAACAACACCCTTAACCAATTATCAACAATCAATAACCCAAACTTACAATTGTTCATGATTTTCTATCAAAACCATCAACTCATATCTCATGAACATAGAGTCTATAATCATTAGTCCAATGGTATGATCAATCAGAAGGTGAAGACATTACCTTTTTGAAGTTCAATCCTCCTGAATTCGAGTTCTAGGGTTTCTTCTCTCAACAATGATGCCACAACCGAATATCTAATGATTTGAAGGGCTTACCCATGTTAATAAGGTCTTGGAGTATAGAAATTAACTTAGAATTACCATTAGAACTCACCTTGGATGGTAGAGGGACCTTTGAGGAGTTAGGTTCTTTAATGCATCCTTTTCTAGAGCAAGTTTTTGTGTTTTGGGGTGTGGGGGACGAGGTAGGGCTTATAAAATGACCCTCGGGTACGCGATGCACACCTGAACGCGCGGCAGGACAGTAGCACTGCCACAAGTGCGTAGCCGCGCATGAGACCATCCGGGTGCGCACCTCGGTCGCATACTGTGCATTGTCCAGTAAAACGCACATAACGTTTTGCACAAAGATCCGTTCGGGCGCCACAATATAATGTTAGAAAGATATTTCAAAGGGATACAACTTTCATGTTTTACGTTTTCTCAAGTTTCTAACATATTTTCACAAAATCCTTCTAGAATAAAGACCTTCTATAAACTTAGTCGATTTTATCGAATCTTATGCACCTCACTCTCTGTCTTGATTCTAAAACAACTATTTCCACACATACTCATCCCGATAGGACTTCATATATCAAAGATGTCACATTAATACTCATTTAACATGTCCACACCTAGTCCGAATTTACGGAGTGTTGCATTATCTTTTCTTTGGGATCATTTGTCCTCGAATGATTATCCTGATTGTAACTTCGGCTAACTCTGGACCTTAAATGGGTCTGGTGGAAACATGAATTGTCATGGACACTTACATACTAAACTGAATGAATACATGATTACTGAACTGCTGAGATACTGAACTTAATGACTACTGCATTGATTGAATACTGAGCCGACTGAATACCGAATGCCGTGGGGATTATAATATAAGGTATGAGTGAAAAGGTTAGTTACCTTCAACATTTCTCCAAAACACCCGCCAACTATCATAGCATAACACAATCCCTATAGGACATCATAATGTACATAACATGAAATATATACGTGAATACCGGTCTACCATGGATACGCGAATACTGAACTAACATGGATATGTGAATACTGAACTGGTACGGCTATTCGATTACTGAACTGACATCAATATCTGAATATTAAGCTGGCATGAATATATGAGTATTGGACTGATATGAGTATCTGAGTATTGAACTAACATGAGGATTTGAGTACTGAATTGACATAAGTATATGAGTACTAAATTGACATGAATGTTATAACATAAGATCTAAATATTGGAACTTGAGCTGTCAAAACGGGCCAGTCCAGCCCAACCCATCCCAAGCCTCGCAGGCTTTTAAATTTGGTAGGATAGGGCGGGCCGGCCCTCCATCTAAATGGGCCTTAATATGGCCAGCCCAACCCAGCCCTAAGAGGGCCGCGGACTAGGGCGGGCTGGCCCTTAATTTTTTTTAAAGATTTTTTTCTTTATATCTTCAAATATTTCTTTATGACATAGTCTCTTAATCATATGAACGACTTCTGTTTGTTTAGAGCGTACAAGAATCTTGATATTTGACAAGGAATCTCGTAATTGAATTGCAAATTTTATATTTTTAACTCTTCGTTTTTAACGTTACATGAATATTTTTTTAATACTTTTTCTTCACTTTTCTCATGTTCAGAGACTATTTCAATAAGTTTATATGTTGAGATTTTTTTAATTTAGGTATAACATCATTTGTTGACTTTATCGTTATAGTCCATAAAATTTTTAAAATTCATGAAATTTGCTAGTGTTGTCAATTTTCTTTAGGTATTAAAACTTGATCTTTTTCTAAACTGAAGTGCAGTTTAATATTAGTAATATATTAAAGTAACCAAATTGATCATTGGCCACTTAAAGTAATATTTTATTTTGAAAAAAAATATTATTGGCCACTTAATATTTTCCTAGCTCGTTGTTAATTAAGCAAAAATAAAATAAAATTAATCTTGCATACTACATGCATATCAAAAAACTAAATTCTAGTTGATACGGACGGGTAAATGAGCAATCTAAGTTTGAGGAATAGGGATTATAGTTAATAATTTTTTTAGTTTTTATTTTTTTGAATATTAAATATTTAAATTTAAATTTAATTAATTTTGTTCCACGGGCCGGCCCAATCCCAGCCTCAGTCAAACCTCAAGGGCCAATGGGCTGACTTGGGCCGGGCTTATAAGCCTCAGTTTTAAATGGGCTAAAAAAATCCCAACCCAACCCTACCCAAGTAGCGGGCTGGATTGGGCTAGCCTCACGGGCCAAGCCCATTTTGACGGCTCTAACTGAAACTTGAATATTATGACATGACACGCGAAATACTGGTATACATCCGCCAATTCTGGTGGCAACTCTAACTCATAATCTACTTGCCCGATCCTTCGTAGGATCCTATACGGAGTGATGTATGTGGGACTGAGCTTTCCTTTTCTTCCTAAATCTTATAACACCTTTCATAGGCAAAACTTTCAGAAATACCCAATCAAATCATGCTTTCAAAATGAGTGAGATAATCTTGTTATAAAAAGTCTATATTTACCATCTCCACTCATGAATATGTGTAAACTATGGTAAAACACTGGGCTTTCTGCTGCTCGACTTTTATTTGCTGATAATTCGGGCACTTGGCCACAAAGTTTGTGACGTTCCTTTTCATGTTGTCCCACCAATAAATATCCTTGAGCATGATACATCTTTGGGAAACCTGGTGGATAGAATACCCGAAATTATGGGCTTCTAACATGATCCTCCTTCTCTAAGTCCATCTATGTCTGGAACACACAGTCCCTCTTGGTACCTCAAAGTACCATCATCTCCCCCTTGAACCAAAGGTTAAGGTCTTGTACTTGCAGATCCTTCTCTTTTGTTGGGATCCGAACAACTTTCCTTATCTTCTGCAATTTTTTTCACTTTACATCAATGACGACTCATCTTGCGACGTATTCCTAAGCAATCTTTCTTACTAAGAAAAACTAAAATTACTTTATTAATGGAAACCTAATGTATTCAAAACTATCATACACAATCTTAATGATTTAAATATGCTAACACTGTCAATCTTAGGAAGACTTCTTTTTGATAACTCTTAAAGGCTATTCTTCTGTAGTTTGCTCTCTCACTACCTCGCTGATTTTTTTCTTTCACTAACACTGTACTTCGGGTTTAACTAAAACTCTTTGGGTTCTAACACGTGTTCGGTATTTCAAACTGTCATCCACTCATTAGAGTTGACCTAGCTAAATAAATCAAATTGTACCTCTACTAGCTCTACTGGAATTGCTAATTCACTGTATCCACTAAAAGCTTACTTACTATTCTTTTACTAACCATCTGCTAGCATCATGTTTTCTTGTTCTGAGAGTTGACCTAGCTAAATAAATCAAATCGAACCTCTACTAGCTCTACTGAAATTGCTAATTCACTGTATCCACTCAAAGCTTACTTACTATTCTTTTACTAACCATCTGCTAGCATCATGTTTTCTTGTTTTGCTTTGAATAACTAAAGTGAAGAATAAGGTTATTCCTGACTTCCCTCACCATCCAACCTTATTCTACGGCTGCATACTATTTTTTTGAACTATGTATATGGATCACACTTAGGGAAAGTTCATCCGTCTTAAACAAAATTGGAATATCTAGCCCCAAACTTTCTATACACTTCAAAATCATATCAGACTATAAATAATTGAGGTAAACACTTAGTCACATAACCTAAGGGAAATGTTGTATCTTTTATCTCACAATAATAGCTACTTATTATAGTAACTTACTAACGTGGTACTTTCTAATTTGATTTTACTAAATTTGAACAACTTAAAATCATGCCCTGAAATTCAATATCGGTTGCTCTTGGTTCTCATTTTTGTATATCATATCTTCTTAGTCATATGCATAAGTCATGCGAAAAATACATCTTTGGTAATATCAAACATTTCAGCCTCCTAGGTATTTTTCCCTTAGTCTCTTTTTTTATCCAAAACTATCGTGATCAATTCTATTGCCTGCTGCGGTTAAATCCTTAACCTGTTACACCATGGGGTCTGACATCTAAACTATCATCATCCAACATGTGCCTCCATTTCCAAGAATTAAATGAAGTTGTTTTGGGAGGTAAAACACATACGAATACCCCACTATGCACAAACTTATCCTTCAGAGTATACCATCATCTGATAAATCACTTCCTACTCCACCCAGTGAGTCTTGGGTCTTAATCCGGACCTAAAACATGCAAAGAATTCGCTATAATCGCTGTTACTTAGATTTTTTCTTTCATCACCCATAAGTATCAGTGTATACTCACAAGTTATCAGAATTTAGATACACTGAAAATTGGAGGTCTGGTAACAAAATAACTGAATACCGGCATACTGAATAACCATAAACCTGCTAACTGAAAGACTGTATAGCTGGTAATTGAGGTAAACTGATAACCATAAAATATGTTAACTACTTTTGTACTTTTTAATAAGGTTATGCTCTAATCTGTACTAATATCATTTCGTCCTTTCAAGTCTCATTTGTTACCACCCTGTACTCCATAATTATACCCCAATGGGCAATCATCCTCTCTAGGACCTTGAGTTTTTCCTACCGTCACTTAGGCATTCGATACATCTAGAATTCGATAGGAAAAGAAGGTTACCTATTGCTCTAAGCTTCATGGTACGATCTAGAGTAAAACTAAATGAGACACTCCTGAATGTCTTGGTAGTTAACCGTTTATATACAAGGCCGACAAACACATATAAAGGAAACTCCACTGGACACGGCTTCATAGACTCCATAGAACACTTGAACGTAGTGCCTTGATACCAAGCTTTGTCACGCCCCCAACCTGGGCTTGGACATAATACGACACCCGGTGCCTGACTACATGTGATCGAGCAAACCAATTGGCTGGCTGAATAAACATGTGATATCATAACATACGGAATGTGGAAGATACACTAACATATGTTGATATACTGAAAGTCTGAATGATATAAATCAAGCGCGGAAATACTAACATAAGCCTAAAACATATCTGTAGCCAATATTGCTTAACATGAAAAGCCTGTGACTCTATCTAACTATTACTCTAGTCTATGAAGCCTCTAATGAAGTACTGAAAACAATGAATCTCTGTAAATACTGAAAGACTGTAAAGTAATGATAATACCTCGAAAGAACCGGGGCTCACCACATAGCTGGTAGGAGAATCCTACCGCTCTGAATCATCAACCTGTAAATCACTACCTGCATTGTGAGATGCAGGCCCTGGGCAAAAGGGACGTTAGTACATTTGAATTGCACTAGTATGTAAAGCAACTGAAAGAAAAAACTGTAAATGCTGAAACTGAAACTAAACTAATAACTAATAACTGAATGATAACTGATAACTGATAGCTGATAACTGAAATGATAAAGGAACTAATAACTGATAATTGAACAGAACAAAGAAAGTAATTATATGAATACACCCTCTTCTGAATGATGAAAAACCTGTTTATCCGAATAAAGTGCAGCCTCTGGCCCAATATATGTGCACAAGCTGCAGCCTCGGGCCCAAACATACGTATACATAACTGCGGCCTCAGGCCCAAAGATGCATAAAGCATAAACTACGGCCTTAGGCCCAAACATGCGTAAAGCATAAACTGTGGCCTCGGGCCCAAATATAGGTGTTCAACATTCAGGGATTTAAAAATAGGAATTGAGATTCACGCTGTAATATATGATACTGAAATACTAAACTATACTGAGTTACATGATACTTGAATGTTGAATAGAACTGGACTGAGACATATATTCATGAACTGATTATGAAAACTGAAACTTCAACTATTTATGACATGGTGAGTAATCTAGACTGAGACTCATGGGCACCAAGCACAAGTCTATATTAATTACGCACTGAGCTCACAACGTTTAGAATGGAAGCCATGAATGAATTACAAAGCTAGAGAATTGAAGTTCTACAACTATTCAAGGAACTAAACTTAACTATATTTCTGAGGCAATTGTAATGTTGTAAAGAAACGTAGTGTAGGGACAATCATTAACATTCCCAAACATAGAGAGTTAGCCTCACCTACCTTAACTTCCTGCTCTTGAGCATAATACAACATCGGCCAACCCTTTCAACTTTAATCTATAGCAATACAAGTCAAAGGGATTCCATATTAGCAATAATACTCATGTTTTTGTCACTAGGCATTTTATCAAACACCTTATGGGCGTAAAGCGTCATAGCCCTTAATAATGGTATTTCTACACCCAACAAGCCATTCTTTTGCTCTTAGATAAATTCTAATATCTCAAATTTCTTATAATAAATATCATTCATCTTCACCCATAAGATAAACAATACCCTTAAACAATAATGAACAATCAATAACCCAAACATATAATTGTTCATGCTTTTCTATCAAACCCATCAACTCATATCTCATGAATATAGAGTCTATAATCATTAGTCTAATGGTATAATCAATCAGAGGGTGAAGACATTACCTTTTTGAAGTTCAATCCTCTTGAATTCGAGTTTTAGTGTTTCTTCTCTCAACAATGATGCCACAATCGAATATCTAACGATTTGAAGGGTTTACCCATGTTAATAAGGGTAGGGCTTACCCCCGGGTGTGCAAAGCGCACCTGAACGCGCAGCAGGGCAGTAGCACTTCCACAAGTGTGCGGCCGCGCACAAGACCATCCGGGCACGCGCCTGGCACACATACTACGCATTATCCAGTAAAATGCACATAACGTTTTGCACAGAGATCCATTCGGGCTTCAAAATATATCGTTGGAAAGCTATTTCAAAGAGCTATAACTTTCACGTTTTTCGTTTTCTCAATTTCCCATCATATTTTCACGCAATCATTCTAGATAATAGACCTTCCATAAACTTAGTCGATTTTATCGAATCTTATGCACCTCATTCTCCGTCTTGACTCCAAAATAACTATTTCACCCATACTCATCCCGATAGGACTTCATATGTCTAAGATGTCATATTAATGCTCATTTAACATATCCACACCTACTCCAAATTTATGGAGTGTTACACCATACCTACCAAATAAGAGAGCGAGCATATTTTTTATGCCGTTAAATTGAATACCAAATATAATTTCATGCAGCTAGATTTTGTATTCCTTAGATTTTTTATCGAGAAATTCATATCTATGTACAACTCTAATGAATAATTCTGTAATTTACGGTCATTCGGCAGACAATTTTTATGGGCATATGTAGCCCAAAAAATTAGCAACAAGTAGCTCCTATAATTTTGTCTGTTTCGCAACACTATCTCATATACTTTCTCCAACAACCCCTTAGTAACCTCCAAAATTCTCATAAAATTGCCAACGTACTCTATCACCAGAAAAAAATGATAGGTCGCCTAAAATTTCCATTATTGATAATATATATAATTGTATATCATGTGTATCACTCTATACCACGCACATATTTTCTGCCAGATACATTTTCTGCTAGTGTTATCAAAATGTATATCGTGTAAATTATTGCATATAATATATTAGATAATGTATATCACAATAATATGATATACACACAAGTATGCATGATGATATACAGTAATATAAATCACCTTAAACACCTATTTTCACATATCATATGGCATATCACCATCACAAAAATATTATAACTACCAATCATTCATTCCTAGCAACACATAATACCATTTCAATCCGAGTAAAGAGAAGAAGAGAGAAGAAATTTAAATATGCCGCTTCATATTCAAATTAATACTAAATCAAATTCTTCGAACTCTCAGTCCAACTTGTCACGATCCAAAATCCACTAGTCGTGATGGCACCTAACCCGGCCCGTTAGATCATCCAATTAACACTTAACACAATTCTAATAAAATAAATGTGATCAACAATTGATATATTTTGATTCCATACAATAACCCAAGGACTAGTAGAACAAGACATGAGCTACTAAGACTGGATTATTGCAAAAAAGGAATATGAAATAAATACAACTTCTATTTGGAATGTACATAAACAAAATTTCAACTCTAGAACTACCTAGGGACACATGGTAGCCACATCCGGAAGGCACGAACATCTTTAGAGTCAGCCCTTGTCATTCACCGCCACTCCACTCCAAAATCTGCACCCAAGGTTCAGAAATGGAGTATGAGTACAACCGACCCCCTGTACTCAATAAGTATCTTGACTAACCTCGGTGAAGTAGTGACGAGGCTTTTTAGTTAAAAAATATCGCTGGTATAACTTTTGTAGTAGATTAACAATAGAATAATACTGGAACATAATAGAATAGGGTACAAGGAAAACAAATACGCGAAGTAGTAAGTGATTACTAGAAGAAATCATGATTTAATATTCCTCAACATCACGACCAATGCTTTCCTTAGAGCGATAACTAGAAAATCACATTAGTAAATCCATACTTTCATAGTGTGAGAAATATACTCAAGACCTCAAATTAAATGGCACGACAACACCCTTCCTACATTTATCTCATCCTCACCAAATATATGTATAAAAATACCAACCAGGCGAAAGAAATACCGATAATAGTAATGACAAAGTAGGAAATACACAAGTAGCAATAACGAATAAGGCAGTACATATGGACAACGGTAATAGACTAGGTAGAAGGCATAGGAGTACAACAACAACAACAAAAAACCCAGTTTGATCCCATAAATGGGGTCTGAGGAGCCTAGTGTGTACGCGGACCTTACCCTACCTCATAGAGATAGAGAGGCTGTTTCCGATAGACTCTCGGCTCAAGAACAATGAAAATAAAGCACCGAGTAGCAAAGAATGTTAGCAACGATGTAACATAGTAACGTGTGCGAATGCCGCAACATGCATAATAAAGAACCGAAAATAGGAAATTACAAAAATAGTCCTAGTACTATTGAATGGCCTTGGAGGAACACACTACTATCTGTCAACCTACAACCCTAATCCTCGACCTCTACCTTCCTATCGTGGGCCATGGCCTCGGTAAGCTGAAGCAATGACATGTCCTGCCTAATTACCTCCCCCCAATACTTCTTAGGTAGAAGGCATAGGAGTAATGGCATCAATTAGGACAGAAAAACATAAATCTCACCTAACTAACATGGTAGAAGGCCTAGATGTAGATATAACAAATAAGAGGGGAAAGCATGATCTTTATGAGCTAACAAATAGAAGGAATGAATGACAAATATGGTACACGACTTATACTAAAGTGCAACAACATAGAAACGACATGGATATAGACATAACAACAAGAAGAAGGCATGCTATTTGCAAGTTAAACAGATAGAGGGCATGGACAACACAACAACAATCGAGATAGAGGGCAAAGACAGAACAACAACGACAAGTACATAACATAGGTGCAATAGTAACAACTCCAGGTTAAGTCATGAATGTATACACAAGGAAAGGATATCACAACATAATGTATGTCCCTCGTCCTCGCCTACACGAAAACACCCTTCGTGCCACGAACACCTGATAATATGAAAATATCAGCACGACATCATCCTTCGTGCTTTTACTGTCATCCTCACGTGATAATGTAAGTAAAATGGCACGGCATCACCCTTCGTACTTTTACTCTCATCCTCACATGATAATATAAAGGGATCATAATAATATAAATGGAATGGCACGGCATCACCCTTCGTGCTTTTACTCTTATTCCTGCATGGTAATGTAAATGAAATGTCATGACATCACCCTTCGTGCTTTTCACTCTTCCTCACATGATAATGTATATGCAATAGCACGATATCACCCTTCGTGCTTTACACTCTTCCTCACCAAGCATATGCATATCAATGACAAACAAGGTAGGAAGCATGAATAACATCAATGAGAGTGATTAAATGAATATTCCAAATGAACATCAATCATAACTTTCAAGCCAATAACAATTCGATAACCCTCAAGAACCTTATTGCCCAAGTATTTCAACAAGTCTAAAAAATGATCTTCAACTCAAGTTTAGAATCCATTATATCAAGAATAACGGTCGTAGCGATGTATTAGTGATTAAGCATAATGATAACCAAATCAAACGAGTCAATAGTTTCACAAAAATCCGTATTTTAATCAAGTTATAATGAGCTAAATCTTGGTTCCTAGCATTTAATTTCATATTCTTAGTAATCTAGAAGTCAAGTAAGACATGAAATGAGAAGGTCACAAAATTTTACAAGGCATAATCGTATAATTTACCCCCGAGCATAAATAACCCTGGCACATGCATATACGCTCGCCTTCTCATATATGCATCACCCCTGCATGTAGCAAACAATGGCAATTAGTAGTAAAAATTCTCTCAACAATTTTAAGCAAGTCACTTACCTCAAACAGGCCAAGTCGATACACTAGAAAAGTCATCCCGCTCAAATCATCCGCTGTATAGCTCGAAACTAGACAAAAGCAACTCAAAATCATCAAATAGTGCCATAGGAAGTAAACCCAATCGATAACGGTCGAATCTTTACACATTTACTCAAAGTCAACCAAAAAATCAAACCCGGACTCGAACCTCGAAACTCGACAAAAATCAAAAAATCCGTCAACCCATTCAATTACTAATCCAACCATACTAATTTCACTTAAATCCGACTCAGAATCCATGTCCAAAATTCAAAAATTCACTTTAGGATAGTTTAGACAAAAATCTCAATTTCTCTTTTGAAATCATGAATCAAATGCCAAAAATGAGGATGGAATCACGAAATATAATCAATATCAAGTAGAATACACTTACCCCAATCCATGTAATGAAATTTGCCTCCAAAATCGTCCAAATCCGAGCTCCATAGCTCGAAATATGATAAAATGTCTAAAACCTTCGAAATAGAGTACTTTATAATATTGTTCCATTAATACCTTTCGTGAACGCGGTAACAGCCTCGCGTTCGCGAAACACATCTTCACAGCCCCGAATAACCCTTCGCGTTTGCGTCCCAGTCCCTGCGAACGCAATTTACAAATCAAGCCACCCTTCGCGAATGCTTAAGCTCCATTGCGAACGCGAATCACAATCTCCTCCGGCCAAGTTCCTTATACGCGAACGTGATGTCTCCTTCCCGAACACATTGAACAAAAAGATCCGCTGACAAAATATGCATCGCGATCACGTCCCCTCTCCCGCCATCGCGAAGCACAACTGAAACACCAGAAAAGCAGCAATCTCATGCAACTCCGAAATGGTCCGAAGTCAATCCAAAACACACCCGAGCCCTGCGGGACCCTGTCTGAACATGCCAACAAGTCCCATAATATAACACAGTCTTACTCGAGGCCTCAAATCACACATAATAGCATCAAAACCATGAATCGCAGCTCGAATCAAACTTAATAAAGTTTTGAACTTTCAACTTCCAAAACTCGTGCCAAACTATATCAATTCAACTCGGAATGGACTCAAAGTTTGCACACAAGTGCCAAATGACATAACGAAGCTATTCCAATTCCCAGAACCATGATCCGAACCCGATATCATCAAAGTTAACGCTCGGTCAAACTTATGAATATTCCAAACCTTCAAATTTCCAAATTCCGCCAATTAGTGGCGAAAGCTTCTAGAAATATCCAAAGGCAAATTCGGGCATACGCCCAAGTCCAAATTCACCACCCGGACCTAACAGAACCATCAAAACTCCGATTCGGGGTCAACTACGCAAAAGTTAAATTTGGTCAACTCTTCCAACTCAAAGCTTCTAACATGAGAATCCCTCTTCCGAATCGATCTCGAATCATCTGAAAAACCAAAACCAACGATTCAAACAAGTCATAATACGTCATATGGAGCTACTCAAGACTTCAAATAGCTGAACGGAATGCAAATGCTTAAAACGACCGGTCGGGTCATTACATTCTCCCCCACTTAAACATACGTTTGTCCTTGAACGTGCCTAGAGTCATTCCAAGCCCATCAAATCGCGGCTTAACCCTAACGTGCACATACCCGAGGGTGATCCCACGTCACCCCAACCCATTTAAGTCTGAAAACACAACATCGCTGAAGATACTTAATTCAACCTTAGTTCATAAGCCTTAGAATCCAAATTTCCAACATCCGGAATTTCTTACAAGGCTCAAATCTCACATCTACATACTGTATAAGCCTGAACAAGCTGTATTAAGTCATAACCATAACCTAAGATGTAATCACATGATATACCCCATCAATCAGATACTCACAGTAGTAACTACTAAGGGTGTCAAACGGGCCGGGTTGACCTGTTCCCAGATCGGCCCAGTCCGGTTGAAACCCGGCCTGGCCCGGACCGGACCGGTAGTTAGGGGGTCGGGTGGGCTGGGTTAGGGAGGTTGGTCTGTTAACCTAAATAGATCCAATTAACCGGACCGGTCAAACCCGGTCAACCAAACATCCTGTCGAACCGGTTAACCGGCCCGGCCCGGACATGCCCGAACCGATTTAACGGCTAGATTTCAGATTTTTTTTAAATGTTTTAGACCGTTGGCAACGGTCAGTTGGATTTTGTCCATCGCCCAATGGCTGGATTGCACAAATAGCCCTTTTTTGGGCAATTTTTTTTAAAAAATAACACTTTTTGTAATTACTATTTTAGCCCTTTGAAAAATTATAAATACACCCCCCTCTTCTTCATTTCTTCACTCATCTCTCATTTCTCAAACTCATACTCTCAGTTATCATTCTCTCATTCTTCACCTAAAGTGCAATCAACTATTGGCTCTCATTTTTTGGAATTTAATTTATCGTATTATTATTTTATTTGAAGTTTGAACAATTGAGCTTCAAGCTTTGAACAATTGACGTTTCTTCGTGGTAACATTGAAGATGAAAAATCATCAAGTGTTCAATTTACTGCAAAATTCGGTGCACTCCCTCCAACTCTTTCTCCTTTTTACTATTTATTTGCATATTTAATTTTTGCTAGTAGTTAAATTTTTACACTATGTTTAATGCTGCTAAAAGAGTTTGTAATAAGTTTATTAATCGGGGAAATAAATAAAGAGGTACTACTTCAACATCTGGTAGTAATTTAAATGACTCTACACATGTTTCTAAAACATTACCTGATAATAATATAGATTATGAACAATTACAGGAAGATTTCGGTATAGAAGATAATGAATTAGAAATTGAAGATGAGACACCACTTACACCTAGTAGTGTTGGAGTTGGTAGCAGGGGTGGTGGTCGTGGTGCTAGTAGTAGACCACCTGTGGCCCCGACTACAAATCGGAGAAAAAGAAGTAAGGTTTGGATTTTTTGTGACGAAATAGTAGGTACTGATAGAGTTAAATGCAGACTTTGTAATGATGATTTTAAACATAAGACTGGAGGACAATTAAGGGGGACTGAGACACTTAGTAGACATGTGAGAATTGAGCATCCTATAGAATAGGGCTCTGATTTAGATCAAAATCAAGCAACTTTAAACGCTACTACTGGAGGACTTATGAAATATGATAAAATGAAGGATCGTGAGGAGTTAGCAAAAATGATTGCTTTGGGTTGTCTACCTTTTTCTTTTGCTTCTTCATCATATCTTATTATGAATATTCAAAGGATTTATAATCCTTTATTTAAAGGTATCCCTAGAAGTACTTGTAAATCAGATATCTTTAGACTTCATGGACAATATCAATCATACATACGTTATTTGTTTGACCACCTTCCTTGTAGAGTTTCTCTAACTTCTGATATTGGCCATGCTGTTAATGGAAATGATTATTCGACAATTACATGTCATTGGATAGATGATAATTATTGTATGCAAAAACGTATTGTCGCTTTTAAATATGATGAAGATCAGGGTCATACTGCTGTCTTTATAAGTACTACTATTTGCGAAGTTATTGAATTTTATAATCATAAGAAAAAAGTATTGTGTATATCTTTTGATAATGCTTCTAACAATAATGCCACAATTTGAATATTAAAACTGTATTTGCAACCACCACTTGACGAAATTTTTCATGTTAGGTGTGCATGTAATGTTTATAATTTAATTGTTAAAAGTGGCCTTGATTTATTTTCAACTGAGATTACTCATGTTAGAAGAGCAGTTGGTGTGATTCAAGGAAATAATAGACAATCTAGAATTAGGGAATTTAAGAATAAGTGAACCGAGCATAACCTTAAGCCCAGATTCGTGCCAGACGAAATTGTTACTAGATGGAATTATACATACATACTTTTATAATGTTGCTATAAATATAGATTGCCAATAACTGAAGTTGCTAATGCGCATTGTACTAATCCAACCCGTATGTTAATAACTACTACTTGGGAGGCCATTAATGATGTTGTTAAATTTTTACATAAATTTTATACAGCTACTATTGAGTTTTCTGGAGCATATTACCCTATTGTTACTATGACTTTAGTAAATATAGCTGAAATTTCTTTTCTACTCTCTGAATTTAAGAAGAAAGAAAAATATAAGGATGCGGTTGAAAAAATGCAAGCAAAATTCAAAAAAAATTTCTTTTTAATTCCTCCAATTTACTTAATTGGTGTTGTTTTAAATCATTCTATTAAGATGTCTGATTGTCACCAATTAATCAATGCTTTACATACTTATATGGAGATTGGACCAACTGAAACCCCAGATATATATGTTTGTATGAACAAGCTAAATGATTATTTATAACAATTATATAATTATTATGCGAATATATTTGATGCTGCTGCTCTTAATGTAGGTAATGTTAATCCCACTATGCATTGTACCACTTCTACTACTATGGATGATGATGAAGGCCTTGATAGTTTTAATATTTTTTCTACATTTTCTAACACTCAAACCAGTAGCAGGAACATTGATGAACTTCAATTCTACTTGCAAAAGCAAAAAGAGCCTCGCACAAAGGAATTTTCACCGTTGGGATGGTGGCATGAGAATGAAGCAATTTCCTGTTCTTTCCGCTATGGCTCGGGACGTGCTGAATGTGCCAATTCCAACTGTTGCATCAAAGAGTGCATTTAGTCAAGCAAGACAACAACTTGGAGACAGCCGTCCCTCATTGGGAAGCAATGCTTTGGAAGTTTTAGTATGTTTTAGAGATTGGATTAGATCGGAACGCAGAAATCAGGGACGTGAAGATGTTGATAGCCCAGAAGACGAGGAACTTGGAGATATATTAACACATGGTAACCCATCTGAATTTAACACTCCAGAAGATGGCCAAGAAGTTCATATTGATTATGAAGAACTTACTAAGGCAATGCAAAACCTTTGAATTTACTCTTTTTTTCGTTAATTTACTTGTTGTTAAATGCAAACTTCAATTTGTAAGTTTGAATTTTGAAATAAAAAAGCACTTGCAATTTATAGTGCAATTTTTTTCCATCTTCATTGTATTCTTTATATCTTCTACTTTATATTAAGATAAATTACAATAGTTATACAAAATACAAAAAAAAATAACACTAACCTAGCCCGGCCCGGCCCCTTGGACCCGTAACCCTTACGGTTTTCTTTTTACCCGGATAGACCCGGACCCGTTAAGCTCGATTTAGACTAACCCGTAACTGGCCCGGCCCACCCGTTAAACACCCTTAGTTACTACTGACCACCATGGCTGCCCAAAAACAAATTTGGTACCGGTAGTAAACCTCATATCAATTAAAACCTCGTTCAAAACCTTTATGCATTGTCGATGATGAAAGAAACACGCATAATCTCTTAACCACTCATCTGATCAATAAACCAAGAAGCTCACTCGTTTGACTAGGGCCATTGTCCAAATCCTTAGCAGAAATATAGTATCATTCTTCCAAACATTCCTTATCCCAATACGATAGTGCAAATCTAAGGTCTAGAAACCTCATCCCAGCCAATACAAGTAGCCCAACCCACAAGTCTTACCAAAACCATATGGAGCCCTACATAACGCGGTTTCGTACACTAAACAAGTAATAGTTCAGACATGATAGATAATGGTAAGAAAGTTAAATAAGAAGGCTACTAAGAAAGTTAAGGAGGCAGGGTAACTTTAACATTTTCTTATGAACTATTTTCAACAAGGTGAAAGCAAATACACAAGATAAGAATAAGGAGTTACATTTCATTACAGTACTGTTGTGGCGCACAACCCGATCCCATCATAACAATCCATATAGGGTACCCATCGAGCCATAATACTCGGCTCACTAATCACATGCGCGTCAACATCAAGCACGATTAAGTGCACAAAATATAGCTTTGGGAAGATGATTAGGCACAAACAATGCTGAGAAAGACAAGTATAACTATGGTGCAATAAGCAAGTTAACATCACGAGGGCTATCTCGTCCATAACACCATAAGGCCTAAACGGAATTACAGTATGCGTGCGAAGGATCATATAACTCTCATAACCCATCATAGCATAGGAGAGGAACACATAACATAGACCAAGGCGCGAATAACATCCATTCCGCCCGATGATGTACCTGTGGTAACAGCTGCGCATGGGCAAGCAAACCCGATCTGATATAGAATACACATTCTCATTAGGCTCACAAATAATCCCCAAACCAAATTCCCATCATTCCCAAAATAGGTAATTAACCTTCCAAAATCCATACCAACCTTTCCATAACACCTACCATCAGTCATCTAATCCCCAACATTTCTTCACAATTTGCAATCAAGGAATAGTCTGCCAATGAGAACACCCAGTTCTGAACCTCACGAATACCAGGATCTTAATATCCGATCTCAATATCGCTACTCAAACGGTCAATACATCAATCACACTCCATCATTTTAGAGAAAATACCCACAAGTCAAAACACAATGCACATGCCAACGTGCACTCTCACTCCGATAATATCAAATAGTACCCATATCCTCTTAAACATCTGATCGTCCATGACATCAAGAACTCGTATACTTCCCTTCAAATTTAATCGCAATCTTGAACCCACAACTTTCAACCCTATCAACACACCTCCACTAACATGATAACTTGTGAAAATACAAATATCTCATAATCAACTCTGAACCACAAGAAATTGAGCATCTCATCAACCGCGAACCTTGCATTTAGCTCAATCTAGGAGAACATCACCACACGCAATATAGCTTCTATGCATTAGCAAATATCAACTCCGCGCGTGGCCATAACCATGGTAAGTTCTTCGAAACTCATAAACACATGATCGAGTCATCAGAACTGATTGCCTCTAACTCAATCGAATCACCCAGACTGCCAACCGGGAAGTAACTTAATCTAATATGCATTGCTCTGAAGGAACCTTCTGGGAATCTGAAGCCATTTCTTGCATCCCTCCAATATTTCCATGTAGAATATTCTTGACATAGTAATACCACAGATCCGATTACCATTTGATACCAATCTCAAGCCTTACCCATACAAAAATTCAGATGTCCTTAAATGCTACATATTATCTAGAACTCGTCCGAACCTTCTCGATAACCACTCACCTTACTCTGATCTTCAATACACAATTAATACGCACTGAGCAACCCGCACTTTACCATGACATGACTATTCAAAGAAACAACCAAGAAACCCTTTAGCCCGAAAACTGATACAACGCATGATCCTACAATTCGATCGTCATAGTAGACTCCCCCACTTAGCCCGAAGCCATAGAACACATCGTCGATAATCCAAAGTACCATATCTTCATAGAATGCCTCAATCCCGCTTGGCTATTTACCTGAATACTTTAAAAACTCATGCAATACTAGTCATAGAACACTCCGAAGAGTCTGCCAAGTGCTTACCTATCCTTGCAATAGTCAAACAACTTCCCTAAATGCTCTGAAATGACAATATATGCATTCCACCAAATGGAAACCTCATACAAAACACACGATCCAAACTCATCATACAGGAGATAACCCACCGGCTGTACTCAAATCAACAACTTACCATGAACACACCATAATCAGAACAACTAGGCCACTAGCCCACCTTTCCAAGTCCGTGCTTACCAATGAGATATAAGAGCCCACCTCGTACCACAAACGAACGATTGAAAGATTTAACATTTCATCGGCTCCCGAGACTAGACAGCATATCGCGATGATAATCAAGCATCCATAGCCCTTCGTAATCTATCTACAGCACCACATATCATCGGCGCCAAAAACTGATTTCGTCCAAGTCACACCTCTATTTGAGGATATGAAACGGTCGATGCAATAGTAATACCCAACTGAGAGTCAGGGTCGAATTCCACAGGGAGCTATATGAATGAGATTTAGGAGTATATATTATGGCGAATGAGCTTGAACTATCTTAGATTACACTTTCACAAAATTGGTTGATTCTAATATAAGTTAAACTAAGATTGCAAGATAAATAATTGAAACTAAGAAATTGTATTTTTGTTGTTGTTTTCAAATAATGTAATAGGCCTAGGGATGTGACCATGACCTAGGTTTTCGCCTAATGGGATAAAGACATTTATGATGTTTTGTTGAATGGGGTGTATTATAGCTCACAACACTACGTTTCCCACTCAATACCTCTCGGTCAGAGAATGGTTTTGCCCAATTTGAATTTCTCAAGACCAAATGGGTATCTACCAAAATGGCAGATAAGTGCTCAAGTCGGGTTGTTACTATCTCTAGGTTGAACCCTTTAATCAGGTTAATCAATCTCTCAATTGACCCAATTCCTTGTTAGCTAGGTTAACCTAGACTAGGTCTCTCTTTCTCAAGAAGAGACTAAGTCAAATAGGCATAAATCAATATTTTCAACCATTAATTTCACAAATAAAGCATGAACCTAGCTAAATAACAAACACTCATTCATAAACAAGCAATAAATTAATCACCCATAAGGTTTACACACTAGGGTTGGGTCACAACCCTAGTTAAGAATCTAGCTACTCATAATGGGTATAGAAGAAAACAAGGAAGAAAATCTAATAAAACTCACATTGGAAGATTAAAATATAAAAACCTAATGCTAAATCACCACAATGTTAAACCCGATGTTAAACCCAATGTTATATGATATGGTACAACAGCTCACACTAAGGTTATTACATACTAAATCTCAGGTGGAGCTCATTCTGACACTAGTGTATGCTAAATGTGATGCTATAGAAAGGATTAAATTGTGGGATTCATTATATGACATGGCTACAAACATGACTGTCCCATGGCTTGTTGGGGGAGATTTTAACGTAATCTGGGATGAGGAAGAAAAATTTGGAGGTCTACCATTGTCCATAAATGAGGTGGATGATTTCAGACATTGTATTAATGCGTGCAATCTTTTTGATTTGGGCTTCAAGGTCAGCATATATACATGGTGGAATGTGCGTGCGGAAGATGATTGCATATTCAAAAGGCTTGATTGTTGTGTTGCTAACATGGAATTCCAACAAACTTTTCCAAGTTTGGAGGTTACTCACCTATCTAAGATTGGGTCTGACCATTGCCCAATGATGTTGAAATGTGATCTTCAGGCAACTCCAGTGAAATCATTCAGATTCCTCAATTTTCGGGTGAAACATGAATCATTTAAAGATGTGGTGCGTGAAAACTGGCATGCTGATTTTAGTGCCAATCATTTTACCCTCTTCAATTACAAGCTGAAGAAGTTGAAGAAGGCACTGTCAATTTGGATAAAAGCTACTAATGGAGATATTTTTCAGAGGATAGCAAGTCTAGAAGAAGTTGTTATGGTTCATGAAGCCCAATTTAAAGCGCATCCTACGCAACTGAATCGAGAAAGATTAAAAAGAGTTCAGGCAGAATTAACTAGATTCCTTGCTTAGGAGGAGGAATTGTAGAAACAAAAATCAGGAGTACAATGGTTCAAGGATGGGGATAGGAACACTAAGTTATTTCATGCACAAGTTAATGGTAGAAGGAAGAGATTGCAGCTTAAGAGGATTCAAAATAGGCTTGGATACTAGATAGAAGAAGATGATGATTTGCTGCAGAAGCTCTCCAGTTTTCATAGATAGTTTAGTGAAATAATTATTTCTAATGCATTTGGAATACTTGATCATGTGCCTACATTGGTGAATTTAGAGCAGAATTTGGAGTTGATCAGACAACCCACAAAAGAAGAGGTCAAACATGCTGGTTTTGGCCTTAATAGAGAAAGTGCAGGGGGACCGGATGGTTTCACATACTGCTTTTATCATGTTTGTTGGGACATAATTGGAGAAGACATCTTTGATATGGAAAGAGCCTTTCTTAATGGTCAAGAGCTTCCTAAGTGTGTTACTCACACTAAGCTGGTTCTACTACCAAAGAAGAAAGACGTGACAACATTTTCAGACATAAGACCCATAAGCCTTAGCAATTTCACTAATAAAATCATCTCAAGGGTGATCCATGAGAGGTTAGTGGGGTTGCTTCCTAATATTATCTCAAAGAGCAGGCAGGGTTTGTGAAAGGGAGAAGTATAGTTGAAAATGTGCCTTTAACACAGGAGATCATTACTGACATAAGGCTGGGGACTAAAGCTGAGCCTAATGTAGTAATGAAGCTTGATATGACTAAAGCTTATGATAAACTTTCTTGGCAATTCCTAACTAAGGTGCTAAGAAGATGGGGTTTTGTGAGAGATTCATAGGGTTTATTTGTGGAATTGTTTCAAACAATTTTTATTCAGTGCTCATCAATGGACAACCTCATGGTTTCTTCAAATCCACCAGGGGTGTTAAGAAGGGGATCCAGTGTCTCCTACTCTCTTCATTCTGGCTGCTGAGGTATTGTCAAGAGGCTTAAATGCTTTGCATTTGAATCGATATTTTCGTGGGTTTGGATTGCCTAAGTGGAGTCCTAAGATCAATCACTTAGCATATGCGGATGACACCATTATCTTCTCTTCTTCAAGTTCTAAGTCATTACAGCTAGTGATGGAAGTCTTGAGTATGAAGCTGCATCTGGACAATTGGTGAATAAGAGTAAATCTGCTATTTACATGCATCATTCAACAAGGTTGCAGGTGGTCACAAAGCTATAGAGAATTACTGGAATAAGAAGGCAGGAGTTTCCATTCACTTACTTAGGATGCCCCATCTTTTATGCTAGGAGAAAGATGGACTACTATCAGGGATTGATGACTAAGGTGATGGATAAACTACAATCCTGGAAGGGAAAATTGTTATCTATAGGTGGGAGAACATTGTTGATCTCACATGTCCTTCAAAGCATTCCCATTCATCTTCTTTCAGCTGTTAACCCTCCCAACAACGTCATAAATAAGTTACAGAAGATGTTTGAACAATTCTTCTGGAGCAGTACTATTGGTGGTAGAAGTAGGCATTGTGCTTATTGGAATACATTATGCAAGCCATGTGAAGAGGATGGAATTGGATTTAGATCTCTTCGTGATGTATCTAAAGCTCTTTTTTCCATGTCTGGTGGAATTTTAGAACAAAGCCAAGTCTTTGGAGTACATTTATGAGCCAGAAATACTGTAAGAAGTTTAATGCAGTGATTGTACCATGGAGGAGGGGTGGATCACATATATGGAGGAAAATATTGGAATGCAGAGATCTAACTGACCATCAAATCACTTGGTCTCCAAAGATGGGATCCTCACTCTTCTGGTTTGATAATTGGACGGGATTAGGAGCTTTATACTTCCTAGTTCCTCAAGATTTTGGGGTAGATGAATCAGTTCATAATATATGTGATGTGATGGTGAATGGTACTTGGGATGTGGATAGGTTGACTGAATTATTGCCTGAGGAATATGCAGCTCATATTATGGAGAAGTTAAAGCCTCCAGTGATATAAGAAGAACTAGATGTGCCATATTGGATGTTGGAGACTCGTGGGCAATTTAGTGTTAAATCTGCCTGGGATTATTTGAGAAGAAGAAATGAACCAAGGATGGCATATAAGATGATATTGGTGAAAGGCTTACCTTTTAAAATCTCATTCTTCATGTGGAAGGTTTGGAGAGAAAAACTACCTTTGGATGATTTCATGAGAAGGCTGGGTTATTTTATGCCTTCAAAGTGTTGGTGTTGTGTTCAACCTAGGCAAGAATCATTGCATCATTTGTCCTTCATGTCTGAGGCTGATAGATGTGTGTGGAAATATTTTCTATCGAGGGCAGGGATATCTTTGGAAGGACTAGCATTGCACCAAGCAATCACTAGATGTTGGACTACCCAGGTATGTCATAGATTGAAGCCTATTATGCAAACTTTACCTTCATGTATTTTTTGGGAGTTGTGGAAGAGAAGGAACAACTTAAAATATGGGGAGGCAGTGACAATTAGTAGAGTGATTTACCAAGTTTCAACCACTTTACAAGATCTTGTATGTGGAAGAAAGCCATGCCTACGCAATGTTCCTTATAAGTGGCAGGAGTTGATTTCCATGATGGAAAAATATACCCCATGTTTGAAGTATGAGAAGGTGATATGGGAGTTTCCTATGGAAGGGTGGATCAAAATCAACACCGGTGGAGCATCAAGGGGAAATCCTGGAAGGAGTGCTATAGGATTTTGTCTAAGGGATGAATATGGAGATGTCATATATGCTGCAGGAAGAGAGATTGATGAGGCTACAAATAAGGAGGCAGAAACTTTGGCAATCTTGGAAGCATTGAGGTATAGTAGTTTGCATCAATATCATCACGTTTGGCTCCAAACTGATTCAATGTTGCTTAAAAATATAGTAGAGGGTTCATGGAAACCTCCTTGCTGTATTGTAGATCGGGTGGAGGAGACTAAGAGGTTGTTGAATGGTTGTATTAATATGGTGTCACACATATATAGGGAGCGGAACAAACTAGCGGATCACCTTGCCAACTATGCACTGGATGTGGGCAATTTTGAATGTCATGAATTTTGGGAGTTGGATGTATAAGCAAGAAGGATAGTGAATGGTGATAAGCTCCAATGTCCATATTTAAGGATGAAAGTTGCAAAGAATTAAGGAGTAAGGAGGAAAGGTGGAGTATAGAGCTGGAGAATTCATTAGATCATCATGTACAAACCCTTCGGGAGGAGTACATGGTGATCATTTTTTCTACTAACCTTTTGGTCTTTTTTGCAATAGACGTTATTGTGTTCATGCCTTGCCATTTATTTCGACTTCTATGGGTGGTATTAGCACTTTGTGTTCATTCCCTTGAAGGAGGAAAGGTGGCATGCACAAGAATGAAACAAAGGAGGCAAATGAACATACATAGTTTACATATTGCATCGGAACATACTGCAACATCAAAAGCGACTAGCAACAGCAGGCTTATCGAGCTTCACAGCATGCTTTGGACATCGCCTAGCCCGACCAGTAGCGAGACAAAAACCATGCGATGCAAGGGTTTTAGCCAGGTCCATCTCGCTATATACCTGACGACGTGAGGGTAGACGCCAGCTCCATCTCGCCTACAACCTGGCGATGCACAGTCTTCTTCACACGATTAACTAGGTGACGCGAGGTATCCTTCTTGCTAGGAACCTGGGGACGCACAGACTATGGCAAGCTCACTATGCTTCAAAATGTTGGGCAGCGTACATTTTATGGTTACTTTGGCAATATATTTCAAACACTTAGGACACATTATGGACTAAAACCTGGATGCGACAAGATACTAGGACATTTTAGGAAGGAATTCATGCATCGAAATCAAGTGATAATCAAGTGAGCTCATGCAAAAGTGATGGCAAAAACACTGCATTTGCACTTGTTTGGGCAGTGCAATTCTTCTTCAAGTTTATGAGAGACTTTAAGGGATACTTAGGTGTGATCAACTGGAATGGTACATTGAGGATCATGGATGGAAACATACAATTAATAGTGGTGCAAGATCAAAGATTATGGACAGTGATTAGTTTTGAGCAAATGCAAACTAGTTATGAATGCAATCGACTTGGATATGCGTGCAACAAACGGAACTGGGCAGTGGCAACCTACGCGCGAGGCTATTTTTGCAAGAGGCGGAATTCTCACCTGGACTATAAATGTAATGGGCCTCAAGGGCTAGTTTTAAGATATATAAGATACATTAGATCTCATGTTCTATCATTGTTGAGCATTTCACTCAACTTTGATAATAGGCTATATGTAGTTTTCAAAGTTTATTTCTTCCATTTCTTAGGATTTCATGACACTTTGTTTTTTATTCGTTTATATATATAAAAACTAGCCCTAGGCACCGCCTAGTGGATTTGCTAAAAACAAATCACTACAATAAGCTAAAGTTTCCTAAAGAAGCAAGGAAAAACGACTATAGGACTTTGAATATTCAAAACTTGACCTAATTTCGTGAAACTATTCTATTTATACAAAGCTGGAATTTTCAGACAAAAATATCATTTTAGAGGTTCTGCGGCCGCACAATTCCATGTCCGATCCGCACTATGCTTCAGTATTGACTGGAGTTGAATCTGCGGCCACACAATTCTGAAATGCGATCGCATGTCTCATGTTCTTGCGGTCCGCACAAATCTTGGTGCGGCCGCACATGCTCTTCTATGGACCGTACATTTCTAAGTGCGGCAACACAATAATTGTGCGGTCTACATTTTCCTTTGAACTTGAAATGAGACTCTCTGAACTTTAGCTTTGGCATAGCTTCTGCGGCCGCACAATAGTTGTGCGATCCGCAATTTGCACTTGGTCTCTGATGGATTTTCCTTCACATTCTATGGCCGCAGATGGAATTCTGCGGTCTGCACTTGAGCTTTTGTGCTTGATTTTTGTCCTTGACTTCAGATCACTCATTCTTAAGTTGGATTTCATCTTTGTGGCTCATTTTCCAATACTCCTACAATTAAGCATATTTCATCAGTGTTCGGGAATATAATTAAACACTTTTGGACTAAAACAAAAGCTAAAAGGGGCTAATATGTAGTCAAAATACCCACTTATCAACTCCACCAAACTTAATCTTTTACTTGTCCTCAAGCAAATAAGGTAATCCCACCTCCACAAGTTAAGAGCTATTTCAGCTAATCTAAGGTGCTTCAATCACACATCAATTGGGACCAACAATTACCCACAACACTTATGAATTATCAACAAGGCAATGATTGAAGTTTTAAGCACAAATAGTTCTAATGTGACACTTGAGCATCAAGAGTTGACTTTATTCATCAAGGAAGATCTCTCTCTCTCTCTCTCTCTCTCTCTCTCTCTCTCTCATATGTAGGTCATTTTGGATCCCAAACTCCTCCTCTACTCTCCGTTAGCACATCTCACTTAAGAATGTAGCACACAATTCAAAGTTATGTGAAAAGTTTGCTCATCACTCTCAAAAGGAATGTCACAAGTACGACTCTAAGTACCATATGCTTTCCCCTCATGTAAATCACCACTAATGTAAGTTCAGTCGGCTTGAAATCACGTAGGGATTTTTCGGAATGTAATGAAGGTTTTTGGACTAAGGTAGGATATGTTGGGGTAGAACGGGTTCATCATCCCTTAAGCACTCCATTTTCTCTTTGTGGTTCATGTTTTGCCAACTCTTTGAGGCATTTTCTTTTTCCTTAGGGGAACTAGAGAGACTTAACATCACTCTTTCTTGGTCATGATATTCATTTTCTCCTTCTTTCTTTTCTCCATGCTTTGCATCGTTGATTTTCTTTGAATCCCTTCAACTCTTCAACTTATTCATTTTCTTTTTGCATTTTTCTTTTGTTCTTTTTCTTTGCCTTTCCTTTTGTTCATTTCTTTTCTCTTATGTGCCTTGATACCTTTTTCAAACTCCTCGTCTCTGCCCCAAACTTATGTGTTGGCTAATTGTTTCTCAAGAGTGTTAAGGAAAGCTCGGGTGCCAAGAGAGGGTCATTACAAAACGGGTAAAGGCTTGTAACATGGTTATCAAATGAGAAAGGTTTTAGGATCAAACGAGTTGACGAGGGATA
Organism: Nicotiana attenuata; assembly: GCF_001879085.1. Classification (NCBI taxonomy): domain Eukaryota; kingdom Viridiplantae; phylum Streptophyta; class Magnoliopsida; order Solanales; family Solanaceae; genus Nicotiana; species Nicotiana attenuata. The sequence goes on from NC_031994.1 coordinate 73,569,514, forward strand.
ACAATATTGGTGCGACATGGAAAATTTCAAACGGGTCAAGGAGAGCCTCCAACCACTTCTCAAGCCAAGCAAAACTTAAACTTTTGCCTAGAAACACATTCAGGGCAAGTTCTAGACTATTCGCACGGGTACTTGGACTTGCAACAAAAACATCTCACCTCTCACACAGCTGGATTGTTAAAGAGGATAGATTCGAGGGCCCACAACAACCATATTCAAGGTTGAAAATCACTAATAGTTTGACTAAACCACTTGATGATTGTTTAAGTCAACACAAGAGTCAGAAGGTCACTAACTAGAGCTATTTCTTTCCAAGAACTTGTTTTTAATCATAAGCATGTAGTTAAGTATGTTGGTACCAAGTGAAGCGTGCTTGACTCTTCTAGTCTTACTCAATTAGGTCCTCTTATTCATTATTACTACTATTCTTACCTAAACATAAAAAACGGACTCAATCCCTTAAGAAAGTTGTCATGCCATCCATCGTTGGGAAGAGTCACCCGGTTCACACAAAAACCACCTTTGGAAAGAATCGTGACATTAAGAAAATCAAAGTCTTATTGATCACTTAAACATGAAAAGAAACTACTAAATAAAAAAGACGATATTAAAGTAAATAAGAAGCTATTAGACTAAACATTGACTACTAAGAAAGCAAAATAAAGAAGCTATAAAGTAAGCTACTGAAAGCATAAATGAATATACAAACTGAGAAAGGGAAAGAGAATATATACATCAATGGAGAGAGAAGAATATGTACATAATGAAAAGAAAAAGAAAATATTTTCAGTTATTACAGGCCAAAGTCAAATGTCAAATCAAATAAACTCCACCCCCGAATAAGAATAAGCATTGTCCCCAATGCTTAACAAAATAAAAACAAGGACAGGAAAGAGTAGAGAGGACTCCCTATATGGTCTTGGACATCTCGGTGTCCATAGCAACATCAACTCCCTCAAGCTCCTCCAACTAGATCTCATCATCCTCTACTCAGGGAGTAGCTGGGTTGGCGAACATCTGTCGCATCGCTTAGCAGTGTGGGTAGCGAGGTCTGGCTCCTTAGACTGGCCAGCTGGTGCCACTGGTGCTGCTGGGTCTACTGGTACTGATGGATCTATCTCCATCAGCAAGTCAAATGGAAGGTCCCCAGCGGCTGCTATCTTGGTGACCTCTCGCCTCAACCTGTCAACTGATTTCTTTGAAGCTTGGGATTTCCTCATCTTCTTCACTTTCTTCCCAAGCTCCTCAATTGCTGCTTCATGTGCCAGCAAGGTGCCCATGATGTTCTTCTGGTTCTCCAGAAGCTTCTTTAAAGTGTCCTCCAATGTCGGAGGAATCTGGGGTGCCGGGGTAGATGTCTGTGCTGCAACAGCACTGGATAGGTCAGACAACTATGTAGTTGCTATCTGCATCCAGTTGTTGAGGCCCGCCAATGTCTAGGAGACTCGCAGCGTAGAAAGTTTATGAGCAGGTATAGGCACCTTCCTCGGAGTAAAAGTGGAGGGAACTGATGCTGATGTCTCGGTAGATGGAGGTGGAGGCATGGCATATGTACTGGAGGAAGGCCCGACTACAGTGGTAGGCATGTCAACTCAATTTGTAACTACCACCGAAGGCTCATCAGACTGGCCCACGGTAGTAGTCGGCCGACCCTTGTTCTTGTTCTTCGGGTTCCTCGGGTCCTTCAAAGAGTACCATGTGAAGGGCTTCGCCCGAACCTTTGTATGAAAGCTCTTTGACTCCACCTCCACATCTGTAAGATACTCCGTGATAGTGTTGAGATATGGGTAAGAGCTGTCACCCTGCCTACCGACCAGAGTCATGTTGACCGACTTGATGGCACCCACATTGATTGGGTACCCGACCGTGATTGAAGCCACTAAAACTGCCCTCGGGATTGGTAGATTGTTTTCATTCTGACTAGGATCTATTCGACTGCACACAAAGGTCTGCCAACCTTTTGCTTCAATGTTGAGGGTGTTCCGCTGATTATGAACCCCTGCTGTGATCCATGGTGGTGGTGGTCTTGGAGCTGCCAAAATCTCACCTAGCCATGGACGAGCTGCATCACCTAGTGCAAAATTCTCCAATATTGCACCGGCTCCACATCCTCGAGCCCCAAATATGTTTTCAGGGAGGTGTGATCAAATCTAACTTTCAAGTTCCTCACTTTCGTCACCTTGGTCCTGTGCTCCTTGGCATCCACCACACTTTGAGTGAACCATGTCCACCCTTTTCTCTCCCGGAACTATCGAGCCACATTTGGATAATACCTATCCAAGTATTTCAATGCAAACTGGCGCTCAAGTGTGAGCGACCTATGATGCCACCACTCTCAGAACCTATTGAATGCAGTCAGGCTCACAAATCTGTCTTCCCAAACCTCCTTCTTCTTTGACCTCTTAGAAGTACTTGCTGAGCTGGAAGGCTCATCTCGGAGCTGAAATCTCCTCAGAAGCTGCCTTGGCTGAGATTGATCATCAGGCTACTCTTGCACGGAGTTGCCCTCCGATGCTTCCCTAGACGGGACATACGAACTAGACTCAGTAGGATCCGGAGCTCTCCCGGCTGTCGCCTTTTTGTTTATAACTTTTTGCACGGAGAGTGGTAGGTTACTCTTGCCTCGGCCTCGGGAGGGTTGACCCCTCCCTTTGGATGTATCACCTCATCCTTGTGATCTAACCATTGTCTGTAATACATAGCAACAGGAATCAGTTATAGTTCAAGTTCAGAGTGTCATACACATACAGACAAAATAGTATGCAGGGTGGGGAAGTGCGGTCCGCACATTTTTGAGTGCGGTCGTAGATGGGATTGTGTGGACCACACAATTTCGAAGTGTGGCCATAGTGGTTATTCTACGGTATGCATAATTTTCAGTGCGACCGCACATCAGGAGTGCAGTCCGAACAATTTTGGGTGCAGCCGCACAGTGAGATCTCAAAACTTACAACTCTCTGAAGACTGAGAAATGCTCGATTTGTGGCCGCACATACTTTTCTGCGGTCGTGGTTCAATTTCTGCGGATTGCACAATTTCAAGTCACACTAATTGCCCTAAACTAACAATCTGCGGACCACACAATTCCTTGTACGGCCGCACAATTTAGAATTAATCGGCCGTAAACTTAAGGTTTCTAATTTTGCACACAAATTTGACATGGTAGTAGCAAGTAATCATGATAAACCAAATACTATCCCCCATATAACATACAAGAAGTTACCCAACACCAATTATAGCTCACATGATGATGAATTTGACATTGGGTCTAAAAATCACGAAACTAATTATGAACAAAATTAAGAAAAATAATTTTTTTTAAGATGAATTGAACACCAGTAAAGTAGTGATGCCAAGGAAGAATCAAAGAGTGTTAGATGCATGAATCAGTTGAGTGCACTATTTTTGCTTTTGTTCTAGTTCTCAGAGAATGTAAAGTTTTAACTGTAGAATGAAGAGCACTTTTGATACTAAAAGGGATGTCCAAAGTCCAAGAGATGAGTGCGGCCACGCAATTTCATGTGTGGTCTGCACTCCATTACCTGTTATACATTTACCCTTTGAAGATCTGCGGTCCGCAAATTTTTGAGTGCGGTCGCAGATTTTGGTGCGGACCGCACATTTCCTTGTTCGGCCGCACTTTGACCATTTCTCTGACAGGAAAACTTCAGAGAGTGTGTAGTTTTATCTTTCCAGTTGTGCGGTCCGCAGAAGAATTGCAGCCACAGATCCTCTTCTGCTGTGGCACTCCAAATTGTGCAGTCAGCACAATAAATGTGCGTTCCGCACAATAAATGTGCGTTCCGCACAATACATGTGCGTTCCGCACTTCTTCCATACTTGGCCAATTTTTCTAAGCACAGTCCCTGCAAAACACACTCACTCTTACAGCACACTTCAAAACCAGTTAGCACAGAACAAGAACTATCTAACGAAGAAGAAAAAGAAAAGAAAAAGACACATGTGTTGCCTCCCAAGAAGCGCCTGATTTAACATCGCGGCACGATGCAGATTACACATCACTTGAAATGAATTACCGCCATGACGTGGCCATCATCAAGTTTTCCCAGATAGTGCTTCACCTAGTGACCATTGACTCTAAACACCTCATCATTTTTATTTTTCAAGTCCAATGCACCAAAGGGTGTCACACCCACAACCTCAAACGGGCCACTCCATTTATACTTCAACTTTCTCGGAAACATCCGTAACCGAGAATTGAACAATAACACAAGATCACCTTCTTTAAACTCCTTGTTCTGAATGTACTTGTCATGGAGGTACTTGATCTTCTCCTTGTATAAGGATGAACTTGCATATGCATGGTACCAGAACTCATCTAACTCGTTCAATTGTGCCACCCATAAGTTGGCGGCGATATTCCACTTAAGATTCAACTTCTTTAAAGCCCACATGGCTTTGTCCTCTAGTTCCACCGAAAGATGAAAAGCTTTTCCTAACACCAACCGGAATGGTAACATTCCAATCGGTATTTTGTAAGCCGTCCTATAAGCCCATAGAGCATCATCGAGTTTCTTGGACCAATCCGTCCGGTTAACATTCACTGTTATAGACAAAATACTCTGTATCTCCCATTGGAGACGTCCACTTGACCGCTTGCTTGAGGATGATAGGGGGTCGTGACTTTATGAGCGACACCATACTTGGTGAGTAAGGTGTCGAAAGCTTTGTTGCAAAAATGCAATCCCCATCACTTATGGTAGCCCTTGGAGTACCAAATCTTGTAAAGATGTTCCTCTTCAAAAACGACACCACACTTCTCGCTTCATTGTTGTGGAAAGCAACGACCTCAACCCATTTGGACACATAATTAACCACGACCAAGATGTAGGTGTTCCCACAAGAACTCACAAAAGGAACCATGAAGTCTATACCCCACACATCGAAAATATCAATCTCCAAAATGGTGGTGAGGGGCATTTCATTTTTCTTTTGAGATTCCACTGGCCCTTTGACATTCATCACAACGCTTGACAAGATCACTTGCATCCTTGTAGAGAATGGGCCAATAGAAACCACAACTTAACACATTGGCCGCCATTCTTGCTCCACCAAGGTGACCACCATACAGTGAAGAATGACAAGCTCCAAGAACTTCACTTTGTTCCTCCTCTGGTACACATTTTCTAATCACTCCATCCGTACAAATCCGGAAAAGGTATGGTTCATTCCGATAATAGTCTACACAATCCCGTTTGAGCTTCTTCCTTTGGTTTGAAGAGAACTCAACCAGAATAATACCACTCACAAGATAATTTGCTAGATCCGCGAACCATGGCACCTCTTGCATAGAAATAGCCAAGAGTTGTTCATCGGGGAAGGAGTCATTAATTTCAAGTGCATCGTGCGGCCTCCCCTCCTCCTCCAGACGAGACAAGTGATCCTCCACTTGGTTTTCACTTCCTTGCTGATCTTGGATGTCAATATCAAACTCTTGCAACAAAAAGTACCCATCTCATCAAAAGGGCTTTGGAATCTTTCTTGCTCATAAGATAGGGAAGTGCCGCATTATCCGTATGAACAATCACTTTTGCACCCATCAAGTACGAGTAGAACTTCTCAATAGCAAACACAATGGCAAGAAGCTCTTTATCTGTAACGGTGTAGTTGACTTGGGAACTATTCATGGTCTTGCTTGCATAATAGACCGGATGAAAAATCTTGTTGATGCATTACCCCAAAACTGCCCCTACCTCTACATCACTTGCATCGCACATGAGCTCAAAAGGAATACTCCAATTTGGAGCAGTGATGATGGGAGTAGTAGTCAACTTGAGCTTTAGCAACTCAAAGGCTCTCATGCATTCATCATCGAAGTGGAACTTAGCATCTTTCTCTAAAATCTTGCACAACGGGTTTACCACTTTAGAGAAGTCCTTGATGAACCGCCGATAAAATTCCGCTTGGCCAAAGAAACTCCACACGCCTTTGACTGAAGTTGGAGGAGAAAGTTTAAAAATTACCTCAATCTTTGCCTTGTCGACTTCAATGCCATTTTTTGAGATGATGTGGCCAAGGACTATACCTTCCTCAACCATGAAACGACATTTGTCCCAATTAAGCACCAAGTTTGTTTCTTCACATCTTGCCAATACTTTATCCAAGTTTTCTAGACAATCATCAAAAGAATTCCCGACGACCGAAAAGTCATCCATGAAGACTTCAAGGAAATCCTCCACCATGCCCGTGAAGATAGCCATCATACACCTGTGAATAGTCGCCACTGCATTGCACAACCCAAATGGCATCTGGGAGAATGCAAAAGTACCATAAGGACATGTGAAAGTAGTCTTCTCTTGATCCTCTGGAGCAATAAGAATTTGATTGTAGCCAGAATACCCATCAAGGAAACAATAGAAAGCACGACCGACCAATCTATCAAGCATTTGATCTAGGAAGGGAAGTGGGAAATGATTCTTCCTTGCGACTTTATTGAGCTTGCGATAGTCCATACACACTCTCCACCCCGTCACCGTTCTTGTAGGAATCAACTCATTCTTATCATTGGTGACTATCGTCCCCTTTCTTTGGGACACATTGAACCGGAGAAGTCCACGAACTATCAGAAATGGGGTAAACAACCCCGGCATCCAACCACTTGATGATCTTCTTCTTGACAACCTCTTGCATGGCTTCACTGAGTCTTCTTTTATGTTCAATAGATGGTTTGGAACCTTCCTCCAAATTAATCTTGTGCATGCAAAACGCGGGGCTTATTCCCCAAATATCTGCCAATGTCCATCTAATAGCTTTCTTCCTTTTTTGTATCACCGCCAATGTGGAATCTACCTACATGTTAGTCAAACAAGAGGAAAGAATAATCGGTAAAGTAGAAGAAGGGCCAAGAAATTCATACCGAAGATGTGGGGGCAATGGCTTCAACTCCAAGACGGGAGGCTCCTCAATTGAAGGCTTTGTTTGAGGAATGGTTCTATTCTCAAGATCCAAGGACAATTTGCGAGGTTCATAAGTGTACAATCCCATCCCTTGCAAAGAGTTCACACATTCCACGTAACCATCCATCTCTTCATCATCACAATTGAGCAAGACGACCTCCAAAGTATCATCAACATTCATCACAACACTTGTTTCATAAATAATCACATCGGTCACCAAGTCCATGAAAGAGCACACCTCATTGCTATTAGGTTTCCTCATAGACTTACACACATGAAAAACCACTTTCTCATCACCAACCCGGAAAGTAAGTTCTCTGGCTTCAACATCAACTAGAGCCTTCCCCGTAGCAAGGGAAAGTCTCCCAAGAATAATCGTCACCTCATAGTCAACCTCACAATCAAGAATAACAAAATTTGCCGAAGAATGAATTTATCAACACGAACTAACACATCATCAATTATACCCAACATTCTCTTCATGGTACATTCCGCCATTTGTAATCTCATAGATGTGGGTCTTGGTTGCCTAATCCCCTAAGTCTTAAAAATCGAATAGGGCATCAAACTGATACTTGCCCCAAGATCATAAAGAGCTTTAGCAAAATCGGCACTTCCAATAGTACATGGGATTGTGAAAGTGCCGGGATCTTCCAATTTATGAGCCATTGAATACACAATCGGACTCACTTGATGAGTCATCTTTATAGTTTCACAATTCATCGACCGCTTCTTTGTCACCAAGTCCTTCATGAACTTTGCATAACCGGGCATTTGCTCCAAAGCCTCAACCAATGGCACATTAATAGATAGACTCTTCATCATGTCAATGAACTTTTTTAATTGATTCTCGCCATTTTGCTTGACAAGCCTTTGAGGATATGGAGGAGGAGGCATAGGCATTGGTGCCTTAGCCTTTATGTCAAAATGTGCTCCCTAGACGGGTTCACTTCCTCTTAAGTCTCCTCCACATTGTCATCAATATCAATCCACACTTCATCATTTGCTTGCACCTCATTGTTCAGAGTCTCAACCTCTTATACCACTTGCTCATCATCCACAAGTTTCCTTTAATTTGAGGTGGTTGCATCGCCACCTTTTCGACTCCTTGTAGTAATGGCCATGGTATGTCCCGTGTTATTCCCATCCTTTGGGTTCACCACCGTGTCACTTGGTAGTGGCCCCTTAGGACGAGTGTTTAAAGCTTGCGACATTTGCCCCAATTGAACTTCCAAATTGCGAATTGAAGTGTTGTGAGTGGCTAGTTGGGCATCGGAGTCGGCATTCTTCTCCATCATTTGTTTGAACATAATCTCAATTCGTCCCATCTCATTTTTGGAAGAGCTTGGACCATGGGAAGGATAAGGAGGCGGGTTGCTCAGTTGTTGATACGTCGGGGGCCTTTGAAAGCCCGATCCCCGATTGCCTTGATTATTGTTCCACCCCCTTGATTGTTGCCTCCCCAATATCCTTGGTTGTTGCCACTCTAATTGCCTTGGTTATTGTGACCATTCCAATTTCCTTGATTATTTTGATTGTTCCAGTTCTCTTGGTTGTTGTTACCATTCCAATTACCTTGGTTGTTCGAGTTCCAATTCCCTTGATTTCCTTGAGGTCGCCATTGTTGTTGATTTAGGCCTTGAGAGTTGTTTCTTTGCCCTTGAAAGTTGTTCACATATTATACTTCCTTCTCTTGTTCAATATAAGATTCATCTTGATCAAACCAGTATCTTCTTGCACATAATTCTCCACATGGTTTTGCACTTGTGGACCTTTTTATCTTCTCTTGTTCACTATCATACTAACTCCCTCCATTGCATTGACGTGCTTAGGACTTTGCACTTGTTGAAGTTGAGCCTTTGCTAATTGATTCATGGTTGTGGTCAATCGGCAATGGCTTGCCCATGATCATGCATTTCTTTATGTAAGTGAATCACATTTGGATCACCTTGAGGAACATTTGCTCTACTTTGCCATGCTGATGAAGTATCCGCCATTTCATCTAAGATCTCACAAGCTTCCGCATACGACATTGTCATGAAATTTCCATTGGCAAGTTGGTTGAACATGCATTGATTGGTAGTATTGATCCCCTAATAAAAAGTTTGTTGAATCATAGCCTTCATCATGTCATTGTTTGGTCACTCTTTCACCATAGTTCGGTACCTCTCCCATATTTCATGCAAAGGCTCATTGGGCTCTTGTTTGAATGCTAGAATCTCATCTCTAAGAGTAGCCATATGCGCGGGAGAAAAGAACTTTGAAACAAATTTCTTCGCCAATTCATCATATGTATGGATGGAATGGTTTGGCAACCTTTCTAACCAATCCAAGGCCTTCCCTCGTAGAGAGAAATGAAATAGCCTCAACCTTAAAGCATCCTCGGAGACGTTTGTCTATTTACTCCCCCAACAAGTGTCCACAAATCCCTTCAAATGTTTGTATGAATTTTGACTCGGAGCCCCGGTGAAGAATCTCCGTTGCTCTAGAAATGTGAGCACTACATTCGTGATTTTAAAGTTGCCCGCCCTAATGCGGGGAGGGACTATGGCACTTGCATACCCTTCATTCGGCAACACCCGGTGTGGAGCCGCTCTTGGTGGAGGTGGGGGTGGAACGAGAACGTTGTTTTGAGGCGGTCAGCCTCGTCTATTTGCTTGAGGTTCAAGAGGAACCTCTTCAACTTGATCATCTTCCACGTCCACATTCCCCATAGGCATGTTTCCAAGTAGATAATTGCTGTTGAGGGCCATTGTTCCACCAACAATTGTTTCACTAAAAAGATAAGTAGCACGGAAGGAAAAGAAGACAATTCACACAAAAAACCAAATATATAGCTAAATCCGTTTTTAGCTACCTGGCAACGACACCAAAAATTGATCTCGTCCAACTCACACCTCTATTTGAGGTTATAAAATAGTCGATGCAATAGTGATACCCAACTAAGAGTCGGGGTCGAATTCCACATGGAGCTATATGAATGGGATATAGGATTATATATTATGGCGAATGAGCTTGAACTATCTTAGATTACACTTCAACAAAATTGATTGATTCTAATGCTAAGTTAAACTAAGACTGCAAGATAAATAATTGAAACTAAGAAATTGTATTTTTGTTGTTGTTTTCAAATAATGTAAAAGGCCTAGGGCTGTGGCCATGACCTAGGTGTTCGCCTAATGGGATAAAGACTTTTATGCTGTTTTGTTGAATGGGGTGTATTAAAACTCACAACACTATGTCTCAACGGTCAGAGAATGGTTTTGCGCAATTTGACTTTCTCAAGACCAAATGGGTATCTACCAAAACGGTTGATAAGAGCTCAAGTCGGGTTATTACTATCTCTAGGTTGAGCCCTTTAATTGGGTTAATTAATCTCTTAACCCAATTCCTTGTTAGTTAGGTTAACCTACACTAGGTCTCTCTTTCTCAAGAAGAGACTAAGTCAAATATGCATAAATCAATTTTTTCAATCATTAATTTCACAAATAAAGCATGAACAACTAAATAACAAACACCCATCTATAAACAAGTATAAAATTAATCATCCATAAGGTTTACACACTAGGGTTGGGTTACAACCCTAGTTAAGAATCTAGCTACTCATAATGGTATAGAAGAAAACAAGGAAGAAAAGATAATAAAACTCATATTGGAAGATTAAAATGTAAAAAACCCAATATTAAATCACCGCAATAAGCTAAAGTTGCCTAATGAAACAAGGAAAAATGGCTATAGGACTTTGAATATTCAAAACTTGACCTAATTTCGTGAAACTATTCTATTTATACAAAGCTGGAATTTTCGGACAAAAATGCCCTTTCGGAGGTTCTGCGGCCGCACAATTCCATGTGCGGTCTGCACTTTGCTTCAGTATTGACAGGAGTTGAACCTGCGGCCGCACAATTTTGATATGTCTCATGTTCTGCGGTCTGCACAAATCTTTGTGCAGCCGCACAGGCTCTTCTGTGGACCGCACATTTCTAAGTACGGCCGCATAGCTGACTTCTGCGGCTACACAATAATTGTGCGATCCTCATTTTCCTTTGAACTAGAAATGAGACTCTCTGAACTTTAGCCTTGGCATAGCTTCTGCGGCCGCACAATAAATGTGCAGTCCGCAATTTGCACTTGGTCTCTGATGGATTTTCCTTCACATTCTGTGGCTGCAGATGGAATTTTGCGGTCCACACTTGAGCTTTTGTGCTTGATTTTTGTCTCGGAGTTCAGATTACTCCTTCTTGAGTTGGATATCATCTTTGTGGCTCATTTTCCATTCTCCTGCAATTAAGCATATTTCATCAGCTTTCGGGAATACAATTAAATTCTTTTGGACTAAAACGAAGGCTAAAAGGCGCTAATAAGTAGTCAAAATCCCCACTTATCAATAGGGAATACTGAGTACGCAACATCACATAGGAACGAATAGGAAGAATCAAAATCGTAGGCTTCAAGCTGAAACAAGGCTGAACGATAAGGAAAGGAGAAAGGGAAATTTTCCTAAATGCCATGTAGGTTCCCGAAGATAGGTATGGACGTCATCATACCAATCCGCAAGACTCTACTAGACGCTCATGACTCGTAGAACCTACGAACCTAGTACTCTGATACCAACTTGTCACGATCCAAAATTCACTAGTCGTGATGGCACCTAACCCGACCAGTTAGGTCAGTCAATTAACAGTTAACACAACTCAACTAAAATAAATGTGATCAACAATTGATAAATTTGGATTCCATACAATAACCCAAGGACTGGTAGTACAAGACATGAGCTACTAAGACTGGATTATTGCAAAAAAGGGATATTAAATAAATACAACTTCTATTTGAAATGTACATAAACAAAATTCAACTCTAGAACTACCCAGGGACACATGGTATCCACATCCAGAAGGCACGAACATCTTCAGAGCCCCTGTCATTCACCGCCGCTCCGCTCCAAAATCTGCACACAACGTGCAGAAGTGTAGTATGAGTACAACCCCATGTACTCAGTAAGTATCTTGACTAACCTCGGTGAAGTAGTGATGAGGCTTTTTAGTTAAAAGATACTCATTGATATATCTTGTGCAATAGACTAACAATAGAACAATACAAGAATATAATATAATAGGGTACAAGGAAAACAAATACGTGAAGCAGTAAATGATTACTAGAAGAAATCATGACTTAATATTCCTCAATATCACAAAAAATCCTTTCCTTAGAGCGGTAACCAGCAAATCACGGTAGTAAATCCATACTTTAATAGTGTAAGAATTATACTCAAGACATCAAATCAAATAGCACGACAACACCCTTTGTGCATTTATCTCATCCTCATCAAATCAAATGGAAATACACAAGTAGCAATAATGAACAAGGCAGTACATATGGACAACGTAATAGACTAGGTAGCAGGCATAGGAGTAATGAGAACAATTAGGAAAGAAGAACATATATCACACCTATCTAACATGGTAGAAGGCCTAGATGTAGATATAACAAATAAGAGGGGAAGGCATGATCTTTATGAGCTAACAAATAGAAGGCATGAATGACTAACAAGGTAGAAGGCTTATATTAAAGTGCAACAAAACAGAAACGACATGGATGTAGACATAACAATAAGAAGTAAGGCATCATATTTGCAAATCAAAAAGATAGAGGGCATGGACAACACAACAACAATCGAGATAGAGGGCGAAGACAGAACAACAACGAGAAGTCACGTATATAACATAGGTGCAACAGTAACAACTCCAGGTTAAGCATGCATGTATACACAAGGAAAGGATATCACAACATAATGTATGTCACTCGTCCTCGCCTGCACGGAAACACCCTTCTTGCCATGAACACATGATAATATAAAAATATAATAATGTAAATGAAATAACACGGCATCACCCTTCGTGCTTATACTCTCATTCTCACGTGATAATGTAAGTGACATGGCACGACATCACCCTTCATGATTTTACTCTCATCCTCACATGATAATTTAAATGGGATCATGATAATGTAAATGGAATGGCATGACATCACCCTTCGTGCTTTTACTCTCATTCCCGCATGGTAATGTAAATGAAATGGCATGGCATCACTTTTTGTACTTTTCACTCTTCCTCACATGATAATGTATATGCAATAGTTTCACAACCCAAAATCCTAATCTGTCGTGATGGCACCTAAAGTTGTACTAGGCAAGCCGACATTTCAAAAATATTTCCAACTCTTTTAACAAAAATGAGCTAAAGCAGTTTATATAATAAAAGTTCTCATAAACAGGATAGAACCCAAAACTCAACACAGAAGTTCCCAAAAATCGGGGTGTCACAGAGTTCATGAGTATCTATACATCACAAGTTTGGATTATGCTGTCTATGATAGTCTGGAAATAAATACAATAAGCAGAAAGATAGGGAAGGAGAGACAAGGTCTGCAAATGCCGGGCAGCTACCTTGGAATCTCCAACGATTGAGCAGTGCAAAGCAATCAACACCCACCGTGACTGGGAACACCTGGATCCGCACACAAAGTACAGGGTGGAGCGTGAGTACAACCAACTCAGTAAGTAACAAGACTAAATAAAGAACTGAAAGTTGTGACGAGCTTCACAGTTATAGTTCAATTTCAACATAGGAAGGTAGGCATGCTTTCAAGTTCGACAATTTAGGCAAAAATAGTTAATTCATGTCAAGTTCAAGTGAAACAGAATATAATATCTCTCAGAAATTACAAGACGATGATATATGACAATTGAAGTGCCACATTAATTAAGGCAAATGCATCATCTCAGAGAAACAGTCACTCAATCCTCCCATTCACTCCAACCTCACAATCACTCATTCCTCACAGTCGCTCAGCACTCGGCACTCGCACTCAGTAGGTACCTGCGCTCACTGGAGGTGTGTAAATGTGAGGTCCGTGAAAGATTTTTACTATAAACCCGAAAGCTCGTAGTGCCAAATTAGGAATACGTGTTAGAAATGCGTAAAATTCTTCGTGGCGAGCTTGCGAGCCGCGGTTCGGACCCTTTTGGACTAAGCTATGCATTAAAAAGTCAAGAAATTATGTTTTCCAAAAAAGTGCAATTCTGCGGTCGAGAATGCGATCGCATATCAACTATGTGGACCGCATTTCTACCGCAGAGTGAGTCAGTGTGTTGGCCAAATTTGAAGTCAACTATGCGGTCAATTATGCGATCGCATAACCAAAATGCGGACCGCATAGTCGTTGCATAATTTCCTAGGGATTTTGTGAAGGGCAGTTCTGCGGTGCATTATGCGACCGCAAAACGTGAATGCAGACCGCATTTCTGCCGCAAACCCAGTCAGTGTGCGCAATTTTTGGGAGCATTTTTGCGGTCCATTCTGCGGACTTCATTTCGACTTTGCGATCGCAAATGCGACCGCAAATCTGACTCGGGCTCTTATTTTCTAAATTTTTAAATCCGACCCCACCCCATTAAAAACACCACAATAGGACATTTTCTGTTATTTTTCACAACATAGAGAGAGAGAGAGAGGGAGTTCTAGAGTGAGAAGGAGTAACATTCACCAAGCTCTCTCTAAATCCATGCCCAAATCTTTGAAGTTTCTTAATTGAGGCTACTAGGTCTTCATCCTAATTGGTAAGTAACTGTACCCTCATCAATAATTTCAAACATTTCTGTTAAAGTAAGTAATTAGCAAGTGGGTACATGGGTGTAAGGCTAGAAATCTTGCATGCATAAGTAACAATGGGGTATGGGAAGATTGTGAATTAAAAGGATGGTAATTGGGGGAGAAAGTGATAAAATCTCTCACAAAAGGAACCAAAAACCACAATGGTCACCTAGTGCTTGACAATATGCTCAAATGAGCTAGAATCTTAGTCATATCTCTAATTCTAGTCTAAATTCATGGCTCTCATAAAATAGATCGGAGTTGCTAGGGAATTCCAGAATTTGTTGTAAGGAATTAAGGGAGACTCCATTGAGGTATGTATGGCTAACCCCTTTCCTTTTAGTGTTGAATTCTTAATTTTCAAATGGTTGGCGTGAAATTTCAAATTGACTCCACCTAATTGATTGCATTAATGTGTTGGGTGACGGACTTTCGTTTCACATTGTTCCATGTGTTTATTTGAAATCATGATAATTGATAAGGTGATCTTGTCTTTCAAATGTTCGTTATTTTCTCAAGCATGTGCATGTCTTGTATGATAGCGCTTGACAAATGAACGATGGAATTACTTGAACAAATTGACAAAGGGAAGATTTATGTTGTGTTGATGTATCTAAGTGCCAAGGAACTAATAAATGAAAAGAGGTGTTGTACCAGGTGTGGGAATAAGATGGAAGGAAATGGGAACTAAAGAGTAATCAAATGAGGTTATGTCCCAAGTGAGATGGCTTAGCCGATCGGGCCGAGATCGGACGCCATGTTGTACACATGGTGGCATTTGTATTGGGTTCCGGAACATTATTGTGAATATGGATATGTCTCACTTGGAATGGCTTAGCCGGTCGGGCCGAGACCGGACTCCGTGTTAAAAACCCCACGGTGGCATTATATTTTAAGGATATGGTGTTTGGCACTAAAGAATATTAACCTAAAAGAACGGAAAGACTTAACCAAGAATCATGTGAAACTTATTTGGTGCTCCTCTTCGAACTTCTGTGATGTAATTGTTGATGATGTAACTGTCTTCCATTGGTTCATTGATTCATCCAATTAAGAATTGTGTTTGCCATACATACTAGTACTATTCGACAGTACTAACGTCCCTTTTGCCGGGGGCGCTACATCTTTGAATGGATGTAGGTGGTTCCATTACTGATAGTGCCGATCGTAGATAGTGGTGCACCCTTGTTCTCTTCACAGCTGTCTCGGTGAGCCCCCATTCCTCCCAGGGGTTTGCAGCTCTTCTTTGTGTAAGTTACTACATTTTGAGGTATGGCCGGGGCCTTGTCGCCGGCATCATCATTTTGGTCTCTTGTATCTTTAGAGGCTCCGTAGACGTTTCTGTGGGTCATGTATAGGTGCCGGGGTGGTCTTAGAATCACGTTGTATTTTGAAACCTTACGTTTTAGACTGTCAACTGTATGTACTTTTGGGAACTAAACTATGGCATGTACTAAACTATAACTGTATGGAAATCTTGGAAGATTAAACTACGGCTTAATGTTGTGTAATAAAATAAGACGTCCATGATCAAATGTACAACCCCTTTTATCCTTCAATTACACTAAACGGAATCGGGTCCCGTAATGTTATCGAGTTGGGTAGGAAGTGTTCAGGTAAGGCTTGCTCGATCGGGTTTCATCGGTCGCGCGCCGGTCGCGCTCCCTGAGGTCGGGGCGTGACAGTAAAGACTCCGGAGGGGCTCCTTCAGCCCAAGTGCTATAACAAGCCAATCATGGCATAAATCAATGAAACATGCCGCAGCATGCAGCCCGATCCCATAAATATCCTCACAATAAGGACCTCGGCCTCACTCAGCTATCAACCTCTCCAGTCTCTCGGGCTCTCAGTAATCATGAATATCAGGCCAAACAACAATGATATGAAGTATCAACAAGGAATAATAAAGACTAAGATATGACATGCAAGTAAAACTGAGACTGAGTACAATTAGCAATTTAGTAGATAATTTAACATGTACACGACCTTGAGGGTCCTTACAGTACCAACACATGGCCTAAACATGATTTCTAACATGATTTGCAGCTCAATTTGTATACCACATGGAGAATATACGGATAACAATAGACTATTCTACTATATAGTTTCATGGAATGGACCAAGTCACAATTCCCATGGTGCACGCCCACACGCCCGTCACCTAGTATGTGTGTTACCTCCAAAACCAAACACATGACACATAATACAAGGTTTCATACCCCCAGAACCAAATTTAGAACTGTTACTTACCTCAATATAACACACCCTTGCCTCGTGAAACAACCTCTGAATGCCTCGAATCTAGCCATAAACAATTCCATATAATCAACACGGGCTAAAGGAATCAATTCCATAAGAAAAATACTAAGTTATTAATCAAAAGCCAAAAGTCGACTCAAACGCGGCCCTCGAGCCCACGCCTTGAAATTTGATAAAAGTTACAAAACCCGAAAGCCCATTCAACCACGAGTCCAACCATACCAAATTTGCAAAAATCAACACCAAATCGCCACCCAGATCCCTAAATCAAACTCTCCAAATCCCTAGCCTCGAACTCCAAAATTCCACCTTAAACACATACAAACTAGGTGGGAAATTCCATGGGAAACAATATTATTGATTAAAATCGAGCACAAGAGACTTACCTCAAGAAATCCCCCGAAAATCCTCTCAAGAATCACCAAAACCCGAGCTTGAAATGTTTAAAATGGTGAAAAATCTCAAAACCATTGTTTATAAGACACTGCCCAGGCTTTTCGCACCTGCGACCAAATAGGCGCACCTGCAGAATCACTTTTGTCGTAAAATCGTCCACTTCTGCGGAAATCTCTTAAATTCCTAGGCCCGGATCTGCGCTCCAGGTTCCGCACCCGCGGAAGCGCTTCTGTGGCCCTGTATCTGCTTTTGCGGAAACATGCCTCTCCCCAGCTCCGTATCTGCGGAGCCTTGCTCGCACCTGCGGGCTCGCAGATGCGGTTACCCCCTTGTACCTATGCCCTGCCCATCCCAGCTCCACACCTGCGTAAATCCAACCGCATCTACGGTATCGCACTTGTGGCCAACCTCTCGCAAGTGCGATTACACCGGAAGAGTCCCAGCTTGAGCAATGCAATAAGTCCCAATGTCGATCTGTTAACCATCTGAAATCAACCCGAGGCCCCCGGTACCTCAACTAAACATATGAACAAGTCCTAACACAGGATAAGAACTTAGTCAAGCCGTCAAATCACCTCAAACATCTTCAAAAACATGAATCGCACACCAATTCAAGCCTATTGAAACTAAGGAATTCCAACTTATACAAACAACGCCGAAACATGCCAAATCACATCTGATTGACCTCAAAATTTACACACAAGTGACAAATGACACCACGGACCTACTCTAACTTCCAGAACTCCAATCCGACCTCGATATAAAAATATCCACTCCGGGTCAAACTTTCGAAAAATACAACTTTCTCCATTTCAAGCCTAATTCAACTACGGACCTCTAAATCACAATCCGGATACGCTCCTAAGTCCAAAATCACCCAGCTAAGATAACGGGACCATCAAAATTCCATTCCGGAGTCATTTACACATAAGTCATTCGTTCAACCATTTCAATTTAATCTTTCAACCTTGAGACTAAGTGTCTCAATTAATTCCAAAATCCCTCTGGACCCGAACTGACTACCTCGGCAAGTTAAATAACAAGTATAAAGCAAATAATGAGTAGTAAATGGGGGAACGAGATACAACTCTCAAAATGACCGGCCGGGTCATTACACCTCCCTCTCTTAAACAAACGTTCTTCCTCAAACGGGTCTAGAAACATACCTAGAGTCTCAAATAGGTGTGGTTATCTGCTCCACATCTCCCGCTCGGTCCCCTTAGTAGCCTTCTCAACTTGCTGACCTCTCTACAGCACTTTCAATGAAGATATATCCGTTGATCTCAACTTCTAACCTGCCAACACAAAACGGCCACCGACTCCACATCCTTAGTCAAATTACCATCCAATTGAACCGTGCTAAAATCCAAAACATGAGACGGATTGCCGACAAACTTTCGGAGCATAGATACATGAAATACTGGATGCACACTCGACAAACTAGCTGGCAAGACAAGCTTGTAAGCCACATCTCCACTCCTCTGAAGTACCTCAAACGGCCCGATATACCGAGGGCTTAACTTGCCCTTCTTCCTGAACCTTATAAACCCTTCGTGGGCGAAACCTTGAGCAGAACCTTCTCCCCAACCATGTAAGCAACATCACGAACCTTCCAATTGGCGTATCTCTTCTGCCTAGACTGTGCCGTGGGAAGCCAATCCTGAATCAGTTTAACCTTGTCCAAAGCATCCTGAACCAAGTCAGTACCTAATAGCCTAGCCTCACCCGGATCAAACCAACCCATTGGCAATCTACACCGTCACCTATACAAAGCCTCATACAGAGCCATCTAAATGCTTGGTAGCTGTTGTTATAAGCGAACTCCACGAGCAATACAAATTGATCCTATGAACCCTCAAAATAAATGACATAGGCGCATAGCATGCCCTCCAATAATTGAATAGCGCGCTCGGCTATCCGTCGTGTGAGGGTGAAATGTGTACTTAACTCAATCTTGGTGCCCAACTCTTGCTGTACGGCTCTCCAAAGCTGCAATGTAAACTGCGTGCCCCGATCTGAAATGATGGACACAGGCACACCGTGAAGGCGAGCAATCTCGCAAATTTAAATCTCAGCCAACCACTCCGAAGAGTAAGTAGTCCCAACTGTAATGAAGTGCGCGGACTTGGTTAGCCAATCCATAATCACCCAAATAGCATCTAACTTCCTCGAAGTCCATGGGAGACCAACTACAAAACCCATGGTGATCCGCACCCATTTCCACTCTGGAATCTCTATCCTCTAAAGCAATCCCCTCGATCTCTGATGCTCACACTTTACCTGCTGACAGTTAAGGCATCATGCTACAAAACCCACTATATTCTTCTTCATTCTCCTCCACCATTAGTGCTGCCTGATGTCCCGGTACATCTTCGCGACACCCGGATGAATGGAATACCGCGAACTGTGGGCCTCTTCAAGAATCAACTCACGTAGCCCATCCACATTAGGCACACATGTGCGGCCCTGCAACCTCAACACCCCATCTATCATGCCCAACCTCGGGAGGCGCGACCAGTGCTCAATCGAGGTGACCCAACTGAGCAAGCCTTTTGAACACTTTCTACCCAACTCAATACGATTAAGGAAACCATGCTTTTGTTTATTTGGACAATAGGAAAGATCGTACATTCAGCATTGTTAGTTCATTTTATTTCACAAACCTTAAACCATGGTTAAGTTCCCAAGATTTCATACAGTTAAAGTTTAGAATTACAACACAGTTCATTGACCCATCCAATTAACCGTACATAACCCACACAAACGTCTACGGAGCCTCTAAAGTTATAAAAGACAGTTATGATAATGCTGGCAACAAGGCCCCAACTATACCTCAAAAATGGAAATCTATAACAAAATACATACTGCGTTACCCCTGGAAGAAAAGGGGCTCACCAAGACTGCTGAGTGGAGGATGCTCCGCTACCTACGATCGGCACTATCTGCTATGGAGCCACCTACAGCCATTGAAAGATGTAGCGCCCCCGATAGAAGGGACATTAGTACCATGGAATAGTACTAGTATGTATAACTAAACACCATCTCATTAGAAAGAACTATCATACAAGAATAAGGAAATCACAAGGGACAATCAAAAGCTTTAAACAAACACCACATCATCAAATAAAAGAATCATATAACTTTCACATAATTTCCATAGTTTTAGGTTGGGGCATTGATACTGTTCATTATCATTCATAATACCACCGCTTTCTTGAGCGGAGTCTGATCACGACCTGATCAGCTAAGTTGCCTCATTTGGGACATATACCTCAATCACAATCTCATTCTCAATTTCGGAATTCAATATCAGCACAATACCACCATGTGTGCGGCATGATGTCCGATCGCGGTCCGATCGGCTAAGCCATCTTACCAAGACGTTGTCCCTTTTTCATTACTCATCTCATTTCAATCTTTATTTCACATATATCAATTAATAGGCACTTGGGGCCACAATTATCACATCATACTTGGCACTAGGCCACGTTTCACATCATTTCCACATTCAATGTTAACCTTGCAAATTTAGAATCATAGGCACATACAAAAGCAGTTCAAGTTGTAAGAATAGACAAGATTTCACATAGTTGGCATGACAAATCTCAGTTTTAATCTTGACTTGAAGTCTAGGCATTTAAACACATGGTTCATATTCTTCGCACATCTTTAAATTATCAAGAATAGTACGTTGAACCCATTGAAGCACACCTTTCACGTATATATAATTGCAAAACCAATTCATGTGAAATAATAATTGATACATCAATTAAATTTTAGTCTTTCAACGTTTGCATAGACACCAACGGAGCTCAATTTCTAAGAAGAGGGTTTTTTAGCCATACATACCTCAATGGAGCTTTTTCTTAAATTCTTACAATAATTCCAAAACTCTTAGCCACCTCGATCTATTTATGAGAATTACAAGTTGATCCAAAAATTAGGGAAATAATCAAGATTCTAGCTCACTTGAGCATACTCTCAAGCACTAAGTGTGCATTATGAATTTTAAGGTCTTTTGTGAAGAATTCTATCATCTTACACCCCATTTGTTACATTCTTAGCTCACAATCTCCCTATGCCCTTTTATCATACATGCATGCATGACAATCAACCCTTATACCCATGAACCCTTTTGTTAATTACTTATTTTAGTAGAAATTTCGAAATCATAGATTAGGGCACAAGTTCTTACCTCTTAGGATGAAGACCTAGTAATTTTACTTGATAATCTTCAAGGATTTGGGTCAAGGATTGAGTAGAAGCTTCATGGGGATCACTTTCTCTCTCTAGAACTCTTGCTCTCACTCTAAATGCAGAAGAAAATCGCATAAAAGGGTCTAATCGGGTGTTTTTAGTGGGATGGGGTTGGGTTTCAAAAGTTAGAAAATAGGAGCCCCCACACCATCTGCGATCGCATAGGCGAACGCATAATGACATGCGGCCCACAAAAGGGACCGCAAAATGGCCCCCAAAACTTGAACAAACTATCCGGGTATGCGACAAGAATGCGGTCCGTATACCTGTTCTGCGATCGCATAATGCACCGCATAAATGCCCCTCGCAAAATTCCAAGGGGATAATGCGATGACTATGCGGCCCACATATTGGTTATGCGATCGCATAATTGGCCGCATAGTTGACTTCAAACTTACTAGCAAACCGTCTCACTCTGCGGCGACTATGCGGTCCGCATAGCTATTATACGACCGCATAATGGACCGCAGAAATGCGCTTTTCTAAAAAACATTATTCCTTAACTTTTTAATGCACAGCTCAATCAAAAAGGTCCGAACCGTGGCGAGCTTACTCGCCGCGAAGAATTTTATAAATTTCTAACACATATTCCTAACTTGGCACTACGAGATTTCGGGTGTTTGAATGAAAATTTCACGGTGCCTTACACCATCATCCCCAATGGTAACATCTTTGGCATCACCATACTAAACCTTGTCCTAAAGGACAAGCAAATGAGGGTCATCATACTGGCGCTCTCTGATGCGATCATATAAGTAATATCGAGAAACCACACAAGCCAAAACCCGACTGGGCTCCGAAACATCTAATATCATGAACTGGTTGGCAAGGCCTGAACATAAACTGCAAGTGGTCTCTCACCAATAGGAATGAATACAAGTCTACGCATACTCACTCGCTTTCTACTCAAGGCATCTGCCAAGGCCTTCCTAGGATGATACAGAATAGTAATATCATAGTCTATTAGTAGCTCCAGCCATCTCCGTTGCCTCAAATTTAGATCCTTTTGTTTGAACAAGTGCTGGAGACTCCGATGATTTGTAAATACCTCGTAAGACACACCATAGAGATAGTGCCTCCAAATCTTCAATGCATGAACAATGGTAGCCAACTCCAAATCATAGACAGGGTAGTTATTCTCATGGGGCTTCAACTGGCGCGAAGCATAAGCAATCAATCCACCCTCCTACATTAAGACACACCAAATACCCGATCCGAGAAGCATCACAATACACTGTATAAGAGACTGAAGCTAAAGGAAAAACTAGAACTGGAGCTGTGGTCAAGGCAGTCTTGAGCTTCTAAAAGCTCTCCTCACACTCATCCAACCACTTGAAAGGAGCACCCTTTTGGGTCGATGTAACGACCCGCCTGGTCATTTTAAGAGTTAGAGCCCCGTTCCCCTATTAAATGCTTCCCCCGTATCTATTTCTGCTATTGTGACTTGCCAGGAGATTACATTTTGGTTTTTGAAGTGTTTTGGGATACTTAGTCCCTAAATGGAAGCTTAAGTCTTAAAATTTGGACCGTAGTCGGAACACTGTGAAGACGGTTCCGGGATGGAATTATGTCGATTCTGTTAGCTCCGTTGGGTGATTTTAGGCTTAGGGCGTGTTCGGATTATGTTTATAAGGTCCATAGCTCATTTTGGCTTGAAATGGCGAAAGCCGAATTTTTGGTATTTTGGGCCGGTAGTGGAATTTTTGATATCGAGGTTAGAATCCGATTCCAGAAGTTTGAGTAGGTCCGTAGTGTTGAATATGACTTGTGTGCAAAATTTTGGGTGGTTTGGTTGGTTTCGACATCAGTTGTCGAATTTAGAAGTTTCAAGTTCTTTATGTTTGAATCGGAGGATGATTTGTGTTGTTAGCGTTGTTTGATGTGATTTGAGTGCTCGACAAAGTTCCTATGGTGTTGTAGGATTGGTTGGTATGTTTGGTTGAGGTCCTGAGGGCCTCGGGTGTGTTTCGGATGCTCGACGGAGTGAAAATTGGACTTAGGCCATTGCTGAAGATTTTCTGGTGCTGGTGTAATCGCACTTGCGGAGAGGTCATCGCAGGTGTGAGCCCGCAAAAGCGGGACTTGGAGCGCAGAAGCGAAATTGGGTAGCCTAGGTCAGGATCGTAGGCGCGAGGTTATTTCCGCATCTGTGATGCCTGCAGATGTGAGGAAGGAACCGCAAATGCGCTGAAGGACCGTAGGAGCGGAAGAGATTTCACAGGAGCGGGCGCGCAGGTACGGCCCATTGCTCGCAGAAGCGGGACTTGAGGACTTTAGTGATTTCTGCACCTGCGATGGAATTTCAGCAGGTGCGGTGCCGCAGGTGCGAAGAGAGGTCCGTAGATGCGGTTTGATTGGGCAGAAAAGGGCTAAATGCGAGGGTTTGATTTCATTCTCCATTTTTGGACCTAGAGAGCTCGAATTGAGTCAAAATTTCGGAGGATTTTTAGAGAGAGCTTTGGGTTAACAAATCATAACTCGAATTTGGTTATATTTCATTAATCTAGTGTTGTTTTCTTCATTTAATTAAGGAATTTGAGTGAGAAAGTTGGGAAAATGGGGTAAAAGTTCCCTAATCGAATTTCTGAGTTTTGAGTGGGATTTTGACATGGGATGAGGATAATTTTGGTACGAGTGAAATCGTGAGTGAATGGGTGTTCTTATTTTGTGTCTTTTACTCGATTCCGGGATGTGGGCCAGATGATGTTTTTTGAGCGTTTTTCTAATTTCTTGCCTTAGCTTTGATTTCGTTAGCTAGATTAGTTTATTGTAGCTATATTTATGTTATGTAATTGGTTTTGGCTAGATTTGGGCCATCCGGAGCCGGATATTCATGGAAAGAGCATTATTACGGAGTGATTTGAGCTTGGTTCGAGGTAAGTGGCTTGCCTAACCTTGTGTAGGGGAACTCCCCTTAGGTTTTAGGTACTGTTGGGTATATGAGCGTCGTGTACGTGAGGTGAAGAGTACGTACACAGGCTATTTATTGTAAAACTCCATTTTTCAATAAGTAATACCAGTTTCCTCCTTATTTGAACTATACTAGCATATGTAATTATCCTGTTTACATTAGAACAACACGTCTACGTGTCTTAAGTGCTTATCTGAACTCTGTGTAGCTTGCTTAGTAAATTTCATGCTTCTTCATCGACTTGTACTTAGTCTATATTGTAGGATTTTGTGTTGTAGTTGTAATTCTATTGTTTGAGCCACATATTTACTTTGGGATATTTCGGGAGATCCCCCTGTACTGCATATTTACTTTGGGAATATAGAATGGTATTCCAGGAGATCCCCATGCATTGCATATTTATTTTGGGACTACAGAACGGTGTTCCAGGAGATCCCCCTGCACATTTACGTTTGGGACTACCGGACGGTATCTTGGGAGATCCCCTATTATTATCTCGGTGTTCTGAGCTATTGTTTTTTGATGATTACATTCTGGTTAAATTTTTGTATTTATTCTTACTGCGATATTTCATTCTGTTATATTTTATTATATATATATACCAGTAGGGCCTGACCTGATCTCGTCACTACTCGAACGAGGTTAGGCTTGGCATTTACTGGGTACCGTTGTGGTGTACTCATGCTCTTTCCTGCACATGTTTCTCGTGTGCAGATCCAGGTACCGCTTATCAGCCGCATTATAAGTGTGGCGGGCCAGCTGTAGAGACTTCAAGGTATATCTACCGCGTCTGAGACCTCGGACTCCCTATTTACTCATCCCCCATTTAGTCGTTGAGACTAGGTGCCGTCATGACGGTTCACGGAGGGAGAACTCCGGTCGTGACAAGTTGGTATTAGAGCTCTAGGTTCATAGGAGTCGTGAGTCACAAGCCGATTTATTAGAGTCTCGGGGATCGGTACAGAGATGTCTGTACTTATCTTCGGGAGGCTATGGAACTATTAGGAAAATTTCACTTCATTTGATTCCTTGTCATGTGAAATTATTGATTTCAAAATTCTAAAGTTTTGTCTTCTATTCTCTCACAGATGGTGATGACACGTGCAACAGGAGATGACTAGGCACCCGCGCTCCCTACTAGAGCCGCCAGAGGCTGGGGCCGGGGTAGAGGCCGAGGACGTCCATGTGGTGCAGCGTGTGCACCCATGCGAGCTGCTACAGAGGAGCCACTAGTAGCTCCAACCGGAGCGCAGGCGCCTGATACACCTACTACTACTACTACACCAGCTCTTCAGGAGACCCTTGCATAGTTCCTGAGCATGTCCGATACTCTAGCTCAGGCAGGGTTGATTCCTCTTGCTCTAGCCACATCTCAGGACACGGGAGGATCACAGACTCCTGTCGCCGCACCCTAGAGAAGCGGGTTAAGGTTGATCAGATTCCCAAGGTTATACCGCTACTACCTGTAGCCCAGTTCAGCCCGAGGGTAGGGCAACCATTTCGGAGGAGGAGTAGCATAGGCTCGAGAGGTACCAGAAGTACCACCGTCCTATCTTTAGTGGTATAGCGTTTGAGGATGCTCAGGGTTTTCGGGAGGGGTGCCACCGTATCCTTCGTACTATGGGCATAACAGAGTCGAGTAGGGTTTCTTTTACCGCTTTTCAGCTTCGAGGAGCAGCTTATCAGTGGTGGCGTATTTATGAGTTGGGCAGTCCAACTGAGGTAGCTTCCTTTACATAAAATCAGTTCTCGGACATGTTTTTGCGGGAGTTTGTCCCTCATAGCCTTAGGGACGCATGGCGCGCGGAGTTCGAGCAGTTGCACCAGGGTGCTATGACTGTTTCAGAGTATGATGTTTGTTTCAGTGACTTGGCTAGACATTCACCAGCCTTGGTTTCTACAGTTTGAGAGAGAGTCCGTCGTTTTATTGAGGGGCTCATTCCTAACATCAGGACTAGCATGGACCGGGAGTTAGAGATGGATGTATCGTATCACCTGGTTGTGAGTACTGCTAGGATAGTGGAGGACATGCTTGCTCAAGATAGGCAGGAGAGAGAGGCCAAGAGGTATTAAGAGTCCTTCCATTATTCTGGTGCCTGTGCCCCAGCTGCAGTTCGCCATGGTAGGGGTTATCTGAGTCGCCCCGTCCATTCAGCTCTTCCAACCGTCAGTGGTGTTCTAGCTCCTCATAGACCTTAGGAGCCTTATTATGCACCTCCATTATCTAGTATGCCTCCTGCATGGGGTGCTTTCAGCGGTCACTCTAGCAGACCTAGCCCGAGACACCCACAGCAGCCACGCCCTCCTAGAGCTTGTTTTGAGTGTGGCAACACTCGCCATATGGTGACGGATTGCTCCAGACTTAAGAGGGGTGGCCTCCACACACTTCTCAGCCACAGCGTACTCCATAGGGTTCTCAGGCCATGATTTCGGCACCAGCTGCCACTCCACCTGCTCAACCAGCTCGAGGTGGAGGTCGGGGAGGTAGAGGTCACCCTAGAGGATGTTGCTTCCCATCCTGTCATTAGAGGTATTGTTCCGGTCTATCATAGAGATGCATCGGTTCTATTCGATCCAGGCTCCACTTATTCCTATGTGTCCTATTATTTTGCCCCGCATTTGGGTGTATCTCGGGATTCTTTGAGTTCCCCTGTTTATGTGTCTGTTCCTGTGGGAGATTCTCTTATTGTGGACCATGTGTATTGGTCGTGTTTGATTACTCTTAGTGGTTTTGAGTCTAGAACCGATTTATTATTGCTCAGCATGGTAGATTTTGATATTATCGTAGGCATGGACTGGTTGTCCCCCCACTTTTCTATTCTTGATTGTCACGCCTAGACCGTGACACTGGGTATGCTAGGTATATCGCGATTAGAGTGGAGGGGTACCTTAGATTACACTCCTAGCAGAGTTATTTCATTTCTTAAAGCTCAATGAATGGTTGAGAAGGGGTGTGACGCATATCTAGCCTATGTGAGAGATGTCAGTATTGATGCCCCTATAGTTGAGTCGTCCCAGTAGTGAGGGATTTCCCTGATGTGTTTCCAGCTAATCTTCCGGGCATGCCGTCCGACAAAGATATCAATTTTGGCATTGATTTGTTGCCAGGCACTCAACCTATCTCTATTCCTCCTTATCGTATGGCCCCTCCTGAGTTGAAGGAGTTGAAGGAACAGTTGCAAGAATTGCTTGATAAGGGCTTCATTCGGCCCAATGGGTCACCTTGGGGTGCTCCTATTTTTTTGTGAAGAAAAAGGATGGTTCTATGCGTATGTGCATTGATATTGGCATTTGAACAAGGTCACAGTGAAGAACCAGTATCCTTTGCCTCGTATTGATGACCATTTGATCAGTTACAGGGTGCTCGAGTGTTTTCGAAGATTGATTTGCGTTCAGATTATCATCAATTGAAGATTCGGGAGTTAGATATCCTGAAGACTGCTTTCAAGACTCGGTATGTTCATTACGAGTTCCTTGTGATGTCATTTGGGCTAACCAACGCCCCATCAGCATTTATACATTTGATGCACAGTGTATTTTGACTTTATCTTGTTACATTCATCATTGTCTTTATTGACGACATTCTGGTGTACTCCGGGAGTTGGGGAGATCATGAGCAGCACTGTGCTTCAGACCTTGAGAGAGAAGAAACTATATGCAAAGTTCTTAACATATGAGTTCTGATTGGATTCAGTGGTATTTTTGGGTCACGTAGTATCGAGTGAAGGGATCAAGGTGGATCCGAAGAAGGTGGAGGCATTACAGAGTTGGCCCAGACGGTCCTCAGCTACAGAGATTCGGAGTTTTCTTGGCTTGGCGGGTTATTAACGTCGATTTGTTGAGGGATTTCATCTATTGCAGCACCTATGACTAGGCTGATCCAGAAGGGTGCTCCGTTCAGGTGGACGGAGGATTGTGAGGAGAGCTTTCAAAATCTCAAAACAACTTTGACTACAACCCCAGTTCGGGGTCTTATACTATTTATTACGCGTCGCGAGTTGGCCTCAGCACGATGTTGATGCAGGACCGTAGGGTGATTACCTACGCGTCCAGACAACTGAAGGTGCATGAAAAGAACTATCCTGTCCACGACCTTGAGTTAGTAGCTATTGTTCATGCCTTGATGATTTGGAGGCATTATTTGTACGATGTCCCTTATGAGATCTACACTGATAACTGGAGTTTGCAGCATCTGTTCAAGCAGAAGAATCTTAATTTGCGTCAGAGGTCGTGGTTAGAGCTGCTTAAGGATTATGATATCACCATTTTGTACCACCCTGGGAAGGCCAATGTGGTGGCCGACGCTTTGAGTCGCCGGGCAAAGAGTTTAGGGAGTTTAGCATATTTTCCAGCACCAGAGAGGCCCATGGCATTGGATGTTCTGGCCTTAGCCAGCTAGTTTGTCAGATTGGTTATTTCTGAGCCGAGTTGAGTATTGGCTTGTATGGTCTCTCGGTTTTCTCTTTATGATCGTATCAGGGAGCATCAGTATGATGACCCTCATCTGCTTGTCCTTAAAGTCACGGTGCAACACCGTGATGCTAAGGAGGTTACTATTGGGGACGATGGTGCATTGAGGATGCAGGGCAGGCTATGTGCGCCTAATGTGGATGGGTTGCCTGAGTTGATTCTTCAGGAGGCTCATAGCTCGTGGTAATCTAGTCATCCGGGTGCCGTGAAGATGTACTAGGACTTGAGGCAGCATTATTGGTGGCGTACGATGAAGAAGGATATAGTGGAGTATGTTGCTCGATGCCTAAATTTCCAGCAGATGAAATATGAGCATCAGCGACCAGGTGGGTTGCTCAGAAGTTAGAGATTCCTGATTGGAAATGGGAGTGGATCTCTATGGATTTCGTTGTTGGACTGCCATGGACTCAGCGAAAGTTTGACATAGTTTGGGTGATTATGGATAGACTGACCAAGTTGGCTCATTTCCTTCCGGTGATGACTACCTATTCTTTCGAGCAGTTGGCTCGAGTTTACATCTGTGAGATTGTCAAACTTCATGGCTTG
The DNA here is from genome assembly GCF_001879085.1 of Nicotiana attenuata. Lineage (NCBI taxonomy): Eukaryota > Viridiplantae > Streptophyta > Magnoliopsida > Solanales > Solanaceae > Nicotiana > Nicotiana attenuata. The sequence continues at coordinate 73,598,922 of NC_031994.1, forward strand.
CTGGTATCCATCTTCTCTGACCGGGTTACGCAGTTTACATCACGGTTCTGGAGAGCCGTACAACAGGAGTTGGGTACTCGAGTGGAGTTGAGCACATCATTTCACCCTCAGATGGACGGGCAGTCCGAGCGTAATATTCAGATTCTTGAGGATATGCTTCGTGCGTGTGATGGAGTTTGGAGGTTCTTAGGATCAGTTCTTGCCACTTGCGGAGTTTGCCTACAATAACAGTTATCAATCCAGCATTCAGATGGCACCGTAGGAGGCTCTTTATGTTAGGCGGTGTCGGTCCCCAGTGGGATGGTTCGAGTTAGGCGAGGCTAGATTATTGGGCACAGACTTGGTTCAGGATGCTTTGGAGAAGGTTAAGACGATTCAGGATAGACTTCGCACAGCCCAGTCCAGATAGAAGAGTCATGCGGATCGGAAGGTTCGCGATGTTTCATTTACGTTTGGAGATCGGGTCTTGCTTCGGGTTTCACCTATGAATAGTGTTATGAGGTTCGGAAAGAGGGGCAAGCTGATCCCGAGGTTTATTGGCCCCTTTGAGGTGTTGCGACGTGTTGGGGAGGTTTCTTATGAGCTTGCCTTACCTCCCAGCCTAGCAGGAGTTCATCCGGTATTTCATGTTTCGATGCTCCGGAGATATCACGGCAATCTGTCCCACATGTTGGATTTCAGCTCAGTCCTGTTGGACAAGGATCTATCTAATGTTGAGGAGCCAATGGCTATTTTGGATAGGCAGGTCCGAAAGCTGAGGTCAAAGAACATTGCATCAGTAAAGGTTCAGTGGTGGGGTCAGCCGGTCGAGGAGGTGACATGGGAGATCGAGCAGGATATACATAGCTGTTATCCTCATCTTTTTACCACTTAAGGTATGTCTCTATGCTAGTTTGAGGATGAACAATTGTATTAAGAGGGGGAGGATGTAACGACCCGGCCTGTCGTTTTGAGAGCTAGAGCCCCGATCTATATTAACTGCTTCCTCCGTGTCTATTTCTGCTATTGTGACTTGCCAGGAGGTTTCGTTTTGGTTTTTGAAGTGTTTCAGGACACTTAGTCCCTAAATGGAAGCTTAAGTCTTAGAATTTGGACCGTAGTCGAAACACTGTGAAGACGGTTCCGGGATGGAATTCCGTCGATTTTGTTAGCTCTGTTGGGTGATTTTGGGCTTAGGGGCGTGTCCGGATTATGTTTTTGAGGTCCGTAGCTCATTTAGGCTTGAAATGGTGAAAGTCGAATTTTTGGAGTTTTGGGCCGGTAGTCAAATTTTGACATGGGGTCAGAATCCGATTCCGGAAGTTGGAGTAGGTCCGTAGTGTTGAATTCGGCATCGGTTGTCGAATTTAGAAGTTTCAAGTTCTTTATGTTTGAATCGGAGGATGATTTGTGTTGTTCGGGTTTTTTGATGTGATTTGAGTGCTCGACTAAGTTCGTACGGTGTTTTAGGATTGGTTGGTATGTTTGCTTGAGGTCCTGGGGGCCTCGGGTGTGTTTCGGATGCTCAACGGGGTGAAAATTGGACTTAGGCCATTGCTGAAGATTTTCTGGTGCTGGTGTAATCGCACATGCGGAGAGGTCACCGCAGGTGAGAGCCCGCAGAAGTGGGACTTGGAGCGTAGAAGCGGAATTGGGCAGCCTAGGCCGGGATCGCAGGTGCGAGGAAGGAACCGTAGATGCAGTGAAGGACCGCAGGAGCGGGCGCGCAGGTGCGGCCCATTGCTCAAAGAAGCGGGACTTGAGGACTTAAGTGATTTCCGCACTTGCAATGGAATTTCCGTAGGTGTGGTGCCGCAGGTGCGAAGAGAGGTCCGCAGATGCGGTTTGACTGAGCAGAAAAGGGATAAATGCGAGGGTTTGATTTCATTCTCCATTTTTGGACCTAGAGAGCTTTGAGGCGAAATTTCTAGGGATTTTCAGAGAGAGCTTTGGGGTAACAAATCCTAACTCGAATTTTGTTATATTTTATTAATCTAGTGTTGTTGTCACGCCCCAAAAATCGAGGAGCGTGACCGGCGCTCAACCGAGTAAACCCGACTGAGCAAGCCTGTTAGGTTTCATACTACCTAAATTCGTCTTTGAATAAAGAGGAAATGTACACCATTAATCAAATTCTACAAATATATCATTAACGACTTCCATTTCATTTCCATTAGCAATTTCGTTCATAATTTTCAAAATAATACAAGTTTTATACAACTTTGCCAAATATCAATATTTCTAATTTAATTCCAATACCCGACACCATCCACAACCTGTCTACGGAGCCTCTAAATACAACTGAAGAGAAATATGAAATTACCGGCAACTAGGCTCCGGCTATACCTCAAAATACAAGTACATGATGAACAAATGATACAGGACCCCGAAATGAAGTGGGGCTCACCAAGTCGGCTGAAAAGAGGATGCGCCACTAGCTGCGACCAACAATGCCTGCTATGGAACCACCTACATCCATTTAAAGATGTAGCGCCCCCTGCAAAAGGGACGTTAGTACTGTCGAATAGTACTAGTATGAATAGCTAAAGGTCCTCTTTCAAAATAGAATGCCAATATAAGAAAAGACAACCATGTAAACAACAAGTAGCAATCAATGATATCCAAAGGCCAAGTTAAACATAACAATTTTTAAATATACGAATGTTCATATGGTGAAAATGAAACTCGGGATATGAAGACAATACTATTAGTGGATAGAAGATATTTAATATCGATTCACCACAATTCACAATGCCACTGTTCATAATACGATTGTTCACAATATTCACATCATAACCAACTCCCAATTTCAATCACAATTTCTGTGCCAATATATACATATGCATATTCCACCGTGAATCTTAGTACGGAGTTCGATCACGACCCGACCGGCTAGGTCATCTCGGTTGGAGACATTTTTCCACAATATCAATTCCCATTTCAAGCACAATACCATGTGTGCGGCATGGCGTCCGATCTCGGCCCGATCGGCTAAGCCGTCTTATTTGAGACGTATACCTCAATCACAATTTCATTATCACTTTCCAGTTTCAATATCAGCACAATACCACCATGTGTGCGGCATGGCGTCCGATCTCGGCCCGATCGGCTAGGCCGTCTTACCAAGACGTTTTCCCTTTTCCATCAATCATCTCATTTCAAGATTATATCACACATATGAATTCATCGACACTTGGGGCCACAATCATTACATTATACTTGGCACTTGGTCATATTTCATAATTCGAGTTCTTTCCACATATTTCACACCAATATCAATTTCAACGTTAAACATTTCAATTCAAGATAATAGGCATGTACGAGAGCAATTTCATATCGTAAGCATAAAGAGGATTTCACGCATTTCGGCATAACAATCTCAAATCAAACTCCACTTGAAGTCTAGGCATTTGGGCACATGTTTCATATTCTTCACACATTCTCATATGACAAAATAGCATATTGAAAGCATTGAGACACATCTTGCACATTTATTCTTGCAACACAAATTCATGTAATTCATTCCAAATATCTTTATAGATTACCAACAACTAGGCACAATAAATCAAATACATTTGGTACACATAAGAGCAATTGGGAGTATCAACCATATCGAGTTTTCTCACACAATTTGGAATACTAGCCTTTATTTGAAACACAACTCAAAGTCGTAACGTTTTAACACGCAACTCATACTTAGAATATATATATCTTTATTCATAAGGCTCATTTCGGAATAGTCGTATTTATGGGTAATAACCCGGAATATAAGAATTATGAACTTTGAGCCAACCATACTTGAAGTTATGAAAACGTTTATGGAATTCGATTTTAAGAGAAAAAGTTTAGCCAACATAGCTTGTTTAAGCTTTCCTTAAGTTATTACAATGCACCAACATCTCTAGCGGTAATAATCTATAAGGAGAAAGTGAAAATCAATTAATAATTTAGAAAGATTTCCCATGGTGTAACTCTCTTAGGAATTTTATCAAACACCTAATCATGTGAAATAGACTACAAGGTTCTACAATGGAAATTCCTTCTTCCCTCATCCAATTTCATCAAGAACTACCCAAAATAGTTCATTAATCCCACATACTATAGCTTAGTGTCACATGAATGGCCTATTTCTAACCCCACAATATATTTTTGAACTCATAATCTCATATATGAAATATTAGAAGTAGGACATACCCGGAAGATAGTGAGCTAGAGATTAGCATGCTTGATTCTTGAGGGTTTGTGCAAGATTGATGATTAGATGGCTAGGTTCCCTCTTTCTTTCTCTAAAATGCTCTCATCTCTCTCTAGATTTTGGTGTAAAATAGTCCCAAATGAAGCCCCAAAGCTTATTTATCAAAGTGGGTTCATATATGAAAATTTCCAAAAATGACCCCCGAAGTCAATTATGTGGTGCAATTATGCTATAGCATAATCGAAATGTGGGCAGCATTCTTGCAGTATAATCATTATACGATAGCATAATCGATAGCATAATCGATTATGCTATAGCATAATCAACATGCGACAGCATAATGTTTTGCCCGACACTGCTTCATTATGCGACGCATATGCGGTCCGCATAGTCGTTTTGCGATCGCAAAATTTATCGCAGATCCAGCCTTTGATAATTTGATCATAACTTTGTGTAGGAATGTCCAAATGACAAACGGTTTGTGGCGTTAGAAACTAGACTCAAAGACCTTTCATTTGATAGCTTGATCATCACATAAGACCTTATATATATATATATATATATATATATATATATATATTTAGATATGCTCGTCCAAAGTGGGGACTTGTGCAAAATCATTTGGAATTTTAGCCTATTTTGAAATTTTCTAACTTGACTTAGACTTAAGCCTCCCATTAGACCCCACATTACCCATTATAAGACTTATACACCTATTTACCAAATCTATTGATGACCATCATGTTAATAGCACATAAAATATTATAATTAGCCTACCTGGAACCACGTAATCCTAAATTACTTAGCGAAATTTTCCGGGGCCTTACAGTTGTTTTCTTCATTTATTTAAGGAATTTGAGTGAGAAAGTTGGGAAAATGGGGGAAAAGTTCCCCAATCAAATTTCTGAGTTTGAGTGGGATTTTGACATCGGATTTGGATAATTTTGTACGAGTGAACTCGTGAGTGAATGGGTGTTCATATTTTGTGTCTTTTACCTGATTCCGAGACGTGGGCCGAGGTGTCTTTTTCGGCGTTTTTAAGTTCTTTCCTTAGCTTTGATTTAGTTAGCTAGATTAGTTTCTTGTAGCTAAATTTATGTTTTGTACTTGGTTTTAGCTAGATTTGGGCCATCCGGATCCAGATATTCTTGGAAAGAGCATTATTACGGAGTAATTTGAGCTTGGTTCGAGGTAAGTGGCTTGCCCAACCTTGTGTGGGGGAACTCCCCTTAGGATTTGGTACTGTTTGATATATGAGCATCGTGTACGTGAGGTGATGAGTACGTACACGGGCTATTTGTTGAAAAACTCTGTTTTATTCACTAAGTAATAACATGTTCCTCTTTATTTGAGCTACACTAGCATATGTAATTATCTTGTTTAGATTAGAAAGGCATGTATACGTGTCTTAATTGCTTATCTGAATTCTTTACATCATGCTTAGTAAATTTCTTGCTTCTTCATTGACTTGTACTTAGTCTAAATTGTAGGATTTTGTGTCGTAGTTGTAATTCTATTGTTTGAGCTGCATATTTACTTTGGGACTACAGAATGATATTTCGGGAGATCTCCCTGTACTGCATATTTACGTCGGAACAGTATTCCGGGAGATCCCCCTGCATTGCAAATTTACTTTGGGACTACGGAGTGGTATTCCAGGAGATCCCCCTGCACATTTACGTTTGGGACTACGAGACGGTATCTTGGAGATCCCTTATTGTTATCTCTGTGTTCTGAGCTATTGTTTTTGTATGATTACATTCTGGTTAAATTTTGGTATTTATTCTTACTGCGATATTTTATTTTGTTATATTTTATTATATATATACTAGTAGGGCCTTGACCTGATCTCGTCACTACTCGAACAAGGTTAGTCTTGGCACTTACTGGGTACCGTTGTAGTGTACTCATGCCCTTTCCTGCACATGTTTCTCGTGTGCAGATCCAGGTACCACTTATTAGCCGCATTATCAGTGAGGCAGGCCGGCTGTAGAGACTTCAAGGTATTATCTGCCGCGTCCGCAGACCACGGAGTCCCTATCTACTCTATCCCCGTATAAAACATTCCTTGTATTTCCTTTTGTTAGACTCTGAAGTATAGAAATAATGCTTTCTTTTTGTAGTTTGTGACTTACGATATTCCGGGTTTTGGGGGAGTATATGTACAGTTCGAGAGTGATTATTGTATATGCCGAGCGACATCTAAATTTATTATTCTAATTTACCTGTTAATTGTTAGTTTTCATGTTTTCGTCTCATTTTCGCAAATATGTTAGGCTTACCTAGTAGTAGAGACTAGGTGCCGTAACGACGGTTCACGGAGAGAGAACTCAGGTCGTGACAGTCAATTTGGTCAAGGGCGACGAAATAGACGAGAAACCCTCCACGAAGCGACGAGGGAGAACCGAAGCTGAGGACGGTCTGGGCCAGCTCTAAACTGCCTCTATCTTCTTCGGATCCACCTGAATCCCCTCAGCGGACACCACGTGCCCCAAGAATGCCACTGAACTAAGCCAAAACTCACATTTGGAGAACTTGGCAAAAACTTCTTCTCCCTCAACCGCTGCAACACAATTCTCAAATGCTGGGCATGCTCCTCCTAGCTACGAGAGTACACCAAGATATCATCAGTAAATACTATGACAAACGAGTCGAGATGAGGCTGAAATACGCATGAGTGCTACAGGGGCATTGGTCAGCCCAAAAGACATCACAAGGAACTCATAATGACCATAACGAGTCCTGAATGTTGTCTTTAGAATATCCGAGTCCCGAATCTTCAACTGGTGATACCCAGACCTCAAATCAATCTTTGAGAACACCCTCGCTCCCTGAAGCTGGTCAAATAGATCACCAATGCGCAACAAATTATACTTGTTCTTGATTGTAACTTTGTTCAACTGCCTATAATCGATGCACATACGCATAGTGCCATCCTTCTTCTTCACAAACAGAACCGGTGCACCCCAAGGTGACACCATAAGCCTAATAAACCCATTATCAAGAAGTTCCTAAAGCTGCTCTTTCAACTCCTTCAACTCATCCTGTGCCATATGGTACAGAGGAATAGAAATAGGCTGAGTGCTCGGCACCAAGTCAATACCTAAGTTAATATCCCTGTTAGGAGGCATGCCCGGCAGGTCTGCATGACAGATCCAGAAAGTCTCGTACCACCGAAACCGAATCTATAGTAGGGTTATAAGCACTAACATCCCTCACAAAGGCCAAATAAGATAGACATCCCTTCCCAATCATCAGCTGAGCCTTCAAGTATGAAATCACTCTGCTTGGAACATAATCTAGAGAACCTCTCCACTCGATCCTTGGCAACCACGCCATCGCCAATGTCACAGTCTTAGCGTGAAAAATCCAACATAGCATGACATGGAGACAACCGGTCCATAACAAATATCACATCGAAATCAACTATACTAAGCAAGAAGAAATGAACTCTAGTCTCCAATCCCCCAATAGTCACTACACATGATCTATATACACGGTCTACAATAATAGTATCGTCCACTGGCATAGATACATGAATAGATGAAACTAAGGACTCATGGGGCATATCCAGATAGTTAGCAAAATACGATGATGCATACGAATAAGTGGAACCAGGGTCAAATAATACAGAAGCATCCCTGTGGCATACTGAGACAATACCTGTGATCACTGCATCTTAAGCAACAACATCTGGTCTGGCAGGAATAACATAAAATCAGGCTTGACCGCCACCTGATCGGCCTCCCCCTCTAGTGAAACCTCTAGCTGCCTGGGCCTCACCTCAAGCTGGCTGAGCGGGCGGTGAAGTAGCTGGTGCGGAAGTGGCAGCCTGGCTCCTCTGCTGTACTGAACCTCTCAAGCGACGAGGACACTACCCCACATGTGCCGAAACTCCCCGCACTTGAAGAGACTCCTCGATGCTGGTGGTGGGGACTTAAGGGAGCCCCGAGCACTGGGATAACTGTTAGAAAGACCTGGCAAAGATGAAACCTGAACCAATGTAGCACGGGACGAACTTTGAGCTGGAAGGGCACTGAGAGATGAATGACCCTGAGAAATTATCACAACCGCGACACGTGGGGTGGGGCATGGCGCGCCGTGCCTGTTCAAAATTCCTGCTGCCTGATCTGGTCCAAGTGACACCTCTATTCGAGGTTATGAAACGGTCGATGCAATAGTAATACCCAACTGAGAGTCGGGGTCGAATTCCACAAGGAGCTATATGAATGGGATTTAGGACTGTATATTATGGTGAATAAGCTTGAACTATCTTAGATTACACTTCCACAAAATTGGTTGTTTCTAGGTGTTGTTTAAGCTAAGATTGCAAGATAAATAATTGAAACTAAGAAATTGTGTTTTGTTGTTGTTTTCAAATAATGTAAAAGGCCTAAGGGTATGACCTTCACCTAGGTGTTCTCCTAACGTGTTGTAAACTTTTAAAACTTGTTTTGTTTGTCGGAGTGTATTATAGCTATCAACACTCAAGTACCCACTCAATACCTCTCGGTAAGAGAGTGATTTTTCCCAATTTGGCTTTCTCAAGTCCAAACGGGTATTGAACAAAACAATTGATAAAATGCTCAAGTCGGGTTTTACAATCTCTAGGTTCAACTGACTATCAATCTCTTGATTTAGTCCCAATTTCTTTTTAGCCAAGTTTTTCTAGACTAGGTCTCTCTTTCTCAAGTAAAGATCAAGTCAAATAGCCATGAACAAATGTTTGCAACCATTAGTTATACAATTTAAAACAAGAACATGGCCAAATAATAAACACCCAACCATAAATAAGCCATAAATCAAACACCCATTAGGTTTACACTCTAGGGTTGGGTCACAAACCTAGTGAGAATCTAGCTACCATAGTGGATATAGAAGAAAACAAAGAAGAAAAGATGATAAAACTCATATTGCAAGATTAAAATGTAAAAACCCAATGTTAAATCACCACAATAAGCTAAAGTTGCCTAAAGAAGCAAGGAAAAATGGCTATAGGACTTTGACTATTCAAAACATGACCTAATTTCGTGAAACTATTATATTTATACAAAGCTGGAATTTTCGGACAAAAATGCCCTTTTGGAGGTTCTACGGCCGCAAAATTCCATGCGCGGTCCGCACTTTGTTTTAGTCTTGATAGGAGTAGAATCTGTGGCCACATTTATCATAGTTTTCGGTCCGAACAATTCTTGGTGCGGCCGCACAGGGCTTTTCTGCGGACCGGACATTTCTGAGTGGGGCCGCGTAGCTGACTTCTGCGGCCGCACAATAATTGTACGTTCCGCATTTCCTTCAATCATGAAATGATATCTATCTGAACTTCTGCTCTTGGTTAGCTTCAGTTGCCGCACAATAATTTTGCGGTCCGTACTTGGCACTTGGACTCTGATAACTTTCCTTCACATTCTACAGCTGCAGATGAAAATCTGCGGTCCGCAGTTGAGCTTTTGTGCCTGATTTTTGCCCTTGAGTTCAGATCACTCCTTCTTGAATTGGATTTCATCTTAGTGGCTCATTTTGCAATACTCCTACAAGTAAGCATATTTAATCAGTTTTTGGGAATACAATTAAGTGCTTTTAGACTAAAACGAAAGCTAAAAGGCGATATAAGTAGTCAAAATCTCCATTTATCAACTCCCCCAAACTTAAGTTTTTGCTTGTCCTCAAGCAAATAAGGTAATTTCCACCTCCACAAGTTAAGAGCTATTCCAGCTAATCTAAGATGCATCAAACACACATCAATTGGGACCAACAATTACCCACAACACTTATGAATAATTAACAAGACAATAATTTGAATTTTTAAGCACAAATAGTTCTAATGTGACACTTGAGAATGAAGAGTTGACTATATTCATCAAGGAAGCTCTCTCTTTCATGTAGGTCATTGTGGATCACAAACTCCTCCTCCTTTACTCTTCGTTAGCATATCTCACTTAAGAATGTAGCACTCAATTCAAAGTTTTGTGAAAAGTTCGCTCATCTCTCTCAAAATAATGTCACAAGTACGAGTCTAAGTACCATATGCTTGCCCCTCATGTAAATCACCACTAATGTAAGTTCACTCGGCTTGAAATTATGTAGAGCTTTTTCGGAATGTAATGAAGGCTTTTGGACTATGGTTGAATATGTTGGAATAGAACGGGTTCGTTTTTCCTTAAGCACTCCATTTTCTCTTTGTGGTTCATGTTTTGCCGACTCTTTGAGGCATTTTCATTTTCCTTGAGGGAACTATAGAGACTTAACATCACTATTTCTTGGTCATGATATTCGTTTTCTCCTTCGTCGTTTTCTCCATGCTTTGCATTGTTACTTTTTCTTTGAATCCCTTCAACTCTTCAACATATTCACTTTCTTTTTGCATTTTCTTTTTGTTCTTTCCTTCTTTTTCTTTGCCTTTCCTTTTCTTCATTTCTTTCCCTTTTGTGCCTTGATACCTTTTTCAGATTCCCCGTCTCTCCTACAAACTTATGTTTTGGCCAATTGTTTCTCAAGAGTGTTAAGGAAAGCTCGGGTGCCAAGAGAGGGTCACTACAAAATGGGTAAAGGCTTGTAACATGGTTATCAAATGAGAAAGGTTTTAGGCTGAAATGGGTTGACTAGGGATAACAACATTGGTGGGACACTGAAAATTTCAAGCGGGTCAAGGAGAGCTTACACTTACTTCTCAAGCCAAGCAAAACTTATAATTTTTCATAGAAACACATTCAGGGCAAGTTCTAGACCATTCGCACGGGTACTTGGACTTCCAACAAAAATATCTCACCTCTCACACAACTGGATTGTTAAATAGGATAGAGTCGAGGGCCTACAACAACCATATTCAAGATTGAAAATCAACACAAGAGTCAGAAAGTAATGACTTGTTTTTAATCATAAGCACATAGTTATGTGTGTTGGTACCAAGTAAAGCATTCTTGACTCTTCTAGTCTAACTCAATTAGGTCCTCTCATTCATTATTACTACTATTCTTACTAAAACATAAAAAACGGACTCATTACCTTAAGAAGGTTGTCACGCCATCCATCGTTGGGAAGAGTCGCGCGGTTCACACAGAAACCTCCTTTGGAAAGAATCGTGGCATTAAAAAAACCAAAGGCTTTTTGATCACTTAAACATGAAAAGAGACTACTAAATTAAAAAGAAGCTATTAAAGTAAACAAGAAGCTATTAGACTAATCGTTGACTACTAAGAAAATAAAATAAAGAAGCTATATCGTAAGGTAAGGAAAGCATAAATGAATATACAGAACGAGAGGGGAAGAAAGAAAATATATACATCAATCGAGAGGGAGAAGAATATGTACATAATTAAAAGAAAAACAAAAATGTTATCAGTTATTGCAGGCCAATATCAAATATCAAATCAAATAAACTCCACCCCCATCCCCCCCCCGAATAAAAATAAGCATTATCCCCAATGCTTAACAAAATAAAAATAAGGGAAAGAGTAAACAGGACTCCCTATGTGGTCTTGGACATCTCTATGTCCATAGCAGCATCACCGCCCTTAGGCTCCTCCAATTGGATCTAATCATCCTCTAGTCGGGGAGTAGCTGGGTTGAATAACATCAGTCACACCGCCTTAGCAGTGTGGGCAGCGAGGTCTGGCTCCTCAGACTGGCCAGCTGGTGCCACTGGTGCTGATGGTGCTTGTTTACCGTGAAAATGGTAATTACAATTAAATTTGATTTTGTGGTTCTAAAAATATGTGATCTATTTTATGCTAGTTGTTAAGCAATGGATGCTAAGTAAAAGACTAGAAATCAAGATTGCAGCTTAGAGACAGTATGATAATCGAACCAAACAGTTGGAGATCGAGGTCTCGAGCTGTAGTTTATAAGGCCTCGGGGTTGAGTTGGGCGACCGGCTTAGAACGATCGAGGGAGGACTAACACTTTATGAGAGCTACGGTGATGGCTCTTTATGATCAATTATAAGCAATAAATGAAGAACAATAAATAGAACACAATGAATATAAGCAATAAATGGAAGTAATGAGATCAAGAGAATAAGTTAGAGAGCAGAGACAATGTTCTTGTGTATTTAGTATTGAGAACCAGATGTCTACAAAACGATAAGGATCCCCATTATATATGAGGGGGATCATAGTACAAATGCATTAATTACAAAGATAGGGGGCTGGTACTGCCATTTAATGCCCTGATACGGGTTAGAGCTAGCCTACTAGACTTTGTCAGCTCTAGTCATGCGCCTAGGGAACTTTCCACTTCCCTATCACAACTGTCGACTTGCACTGTCTTGAGGTTGGACATCGATCACCCCTCGGGTATAAATCTCGACCATAGTCTCAAGCCTTTGCAAAGCTTGCTTACGAAGCGTCGTAATGGCCGAAAATTGGATCCTCCAATTTTATCGCATACAGATAGTCCCCGCGTTTCTTAGAGTGGAATAATAAGAAATGACTTTGATATCCATCTCTTCGAACTTTCCGCGATGACATCATACTTATGACGTAAGCCTTTGTGATAAATGAGGCGTCCCGTCGGTTCATCTTTTCAGTTTTATTCAATGTACTGCCGATTCTTATTCTCCAAAGCGATAATATCGCCGTCGATTCAGTTCCCAAAAACGCATTGATTGCGCCTGCCGATACGTCTTTCAAAGACATTGATGGGGCCATCGGTTGCACTGCCACCCTCTATAAATGGAAGCCTCCTGGAATCATTTCTTCATTCGTGTGTCCTCCAATATCCTTCCACCCCTTTCTTCTCTTCATCTTCATCCATTGTTATCTCCCATGTTTGAGGCCCGCGGCCTTATGGTTACATGGCGGCGTTCCCATCAGCCATGCCATGGCCTTTATCCAGGGCTTTCCCTTACCGAGCGAGATTGCACTGACTTACAGTTGTTATTTTTGTTGCTACTGCTGCCGTCGCTGGCTCGAGATGATGAAATAGGGGCACCAATTTCTTACCACTCAGGAAGATATTCGGACTCTACATTGCTGTTCAGGAGGGCGTTCGGACTTTACTCCGCTGCTCACCTCCCTACTCCAGCCTGGTATGGCACTTCATCCCTTTTGCTGTCCATGGGGTGAAGCGGCACTACCGGCCACTAACCTGCACAGCACAATGTTCCAAGAAGTTGACTCAAAGTAGCCGTGAAGGCAAGGCCTACGCCCGCCAAGTTTTCCACCTGGCTATAATTTTCTCGGACTAGCTGGAGCTTTTGCACTTTGGCGAGCTACGACTTTTTCTTCATCTTTTTCTGCTTCTTCCTCGTCCTTCGAGACGCCATTGGCGAGGGGGGTGAAGGGGGCAAGATCAGGCTTCCGGAGATATGATTCCCGAGGAGATGGTGCTCGAAGATACTGTCGCCGAGGATACACCCCCGAGAATAGATTAGACTCTTTGTTTTTCAATGTATGTATTTTCTTTTGCTTCTTTGTTTTTGTGTAAGGATCCCTCGTGGGCTTTGCAATCATGTATAAGGGCCCCTCGTGGGCTTTGTAACTGTTGTTTATTAATGGAAAAGATGTTTCCTCAATTTGTCTCTGATTTATGCTTTATTTCCCTTTATCTGCACTTGCAAAGAATCTGAATGTGTGATTGTACTGATCGATACGAATACCGAGCCTGGGCGTAAGTATTTCTCTGGCTCTTGATTGATTAACACAATTCCCCGTAGAAACCTTTGCCGTTCCTTGGACCGAGCCCGGAATGGATTGATAAACTCGGGCAGTCGGGATCCCTGGCTTCGAGTTGAATGAGAGTAGGGCTCCGAATTTTCAGTACGGGACTTATCCCTTTAGACCCCGCGATAGATCTCGACGGGGGGATTTGCTTGGAAGTCTGAAAATAAAGATAGCCTTTAGGCTTTCGGGAGCAGTCCTCGAGCGGGGGTTCGCTCAAGCTTGGGCTACCTGGAAGCTTTCTTTGAACTCAGTGTAGATAGCCTTAAGGCGTCACAAATAGATCTCGGATGGGGGCCTACCGGGTTTAGATAGTACCTCGAGTCCAAGCCCATATGAGTAGGTTTTTAGAGCTTATCTTCTTTTGAGAGAGGTCCTCGAGATCAGGTACCATCTCGAGGCTTAGGATGATGTCAATGGCTCCTTGGAGCATATCCCCTTCTTGGTGAAGGTCCTCGAGATCGGGTACCATCTCGGGACTTGTAATGATTCCAATGGTTTCTCGGAGCCTATCTTCTTTTTGATGGAGGTCCTCGAGATCGGGTACCATCTCGGGACTTGTAATGATGCTAATGTCTTCCCGGAGCCTATCTTCTTTTTAACGGAGGTCTTCGAGATCGGGTACCATCTCGGGACATGTAATGATGCCAATGGCTTTCCAGAGCCTATCTTCTTTTTGGCAGAGGCCCTCGAGATCGGGTACCACCACGAGGCGTGGTTGATGCGGGGGTCTCTGATCCCAAAACGTAGTATGGCGGTGTCAAGTGTATGACATGGTTACAAAATGACCGAGGCGATTCTGTTGACAAATTTTTCCAAAGCGAGAAATGTCTTAGTTAGCGTCTTTAATTGGCCTTTGAGGCAGGCAGATAGTCGCCTCTTTCTCCACATATAGGGTTGTATTCCTTCTTTTGAGGGTTCTGCTATTCCGAGTAGTCATCCTCCTCTATAGAGCTTTCCTTTATTATGTTAAGGCTTTCACTATTTCAACTTTGAAGGCTTTGCTCGAATTTTCTAGTTTTACCACAGTTATGGCTGCCACACCAAGGTCCGCTCGGCGAGGAGAGGGGAGTTCCGCCCTTGAAGGCTATCTGAACCAAAATGCTTGGGGTCATCGGGAGTATGTTTCGAAGTTTATTTCCTTAGTAGGGGAGGGGCACCTTGAGTCAGTGAGGAAAGACTGTGGATGGGGGGAAAAGTTAGTACTGTGGGTACTTTCCCCGGGAGAGAGCATCATGGATCATGTTGAGGGGTTTTTGAACGTATACACGTACCCCTACAGGCTAGGCCCCCCTGATAGGGTTTTGCTTGACTTCTGTCGAAAATACCAGGTTACCTTGGCGCAGATTCACCCGTCATTTTGGTAGATAGTATTCATGATGAGGTACTTCGCGGAGAAAGCAGGGCTTGAATTCACGCTCAGTCATCTTATCAGGTTGTATTGGCCCTTTCACCATCGAGGTCTGCTAACATTACGATGCCGATCCACCACACCTTTCGTTGTTGATGACGAAGAAGACGGAGATCGGGAGTGGATGAGCCGATTCATCCGAGTACGGATCGTTGATATTATCCTTGTGGAGCTTTTGCCATTCCCTGAGGAATGGAACTTTACACGTAAGTGATATACTTGTGCCTTCGTAGTTTTGCTTGTGGCACAGGCAGGTTCCGTATATGTGCCTTCCTTTCCCTTTCTGCAGCAATTTCATGGACGCCATGCGAGGTTCCCGACCTGACGGATAGGGCTTGGAAACTGGCGACTCGCTCGACTCATAATGAGCGTAAGTGGCGAGTTCTGTCTAAGGGCAGATGGGAGGCCAAACACCATGGTACGCGTTGTGTGATTTGCTCCTTTAAGGGTACTTTCTTTTTACGCATACTAACCCCATCACCGTAGCCATCGAGGAATCCTTTGGGGCGAGACCGCGCCCTCTTGGAAGGGGGAGGGATCGCCAGCTTCTGGGCTATGGAGCGATAATAATAAGCAAAAAGGACTTTCACAGAGTGACGGTGCTTACAGCAAGATGAGTCTAGGCCGGCGGCTCGGCCAGGATGTGTCTTCCCCCATCGAAGGTACTTCGAGGGATGTTCGAAACCAGGAGCCGCTTATGCCGAGCGATCGTGCCCCCACCGGGTACGGTTCTTCCCGGGTAGACGGAGCCGGAATAGTAGATTTGCGCTCAACTTTTGAGGAGGCTCAGCGACTCTATTCCGAGTTGAGTTTTTTGCCGTCCGCGTTGATTTTATAGTTTTGTAATTTTTACTCTCCTGTCGAGTTTCTATTTCATAGGCTTTTGACAAGCTCAGTCCGAGCTGCTTCATCGTGAGGCCATGCTGTGAAAAGTCGTGGATGAGGAGAAGTCCCTCAGGCTTCTTTGCGATGAGAGAGAAGACGAGCTACCTCGAGGAACAGGTACTTATTGCTCTAGATGGGGTGCATGTTCCCTTTTCCATTCCTAAGGCTGACGTTTTATTTATTTTAGCTGCAGAAGAAGACTGGAGACCTGGAACGCCTTAGGAGTGAAGTTGGCCAAGCCAGACGTGATCGCGATGAGTTAAAGGCTCGGGCGGACGCTCATACTATAGCGGAGAAAGGTGCTTCGGCTAAAGCTTCTGCCCTCGAGGTTCAACTTCGCTTATCTCGTGAGAACAGTTTGGTTCGAATAGATATGATCACAAAGCTTGAGTCCGAGCTTTTGAAGATAAAGGCTGAAGTTGTGGATGCATGGGCCGAAGCCGTAATGAGCCGAGCTAAAGTTGACAAGAAAGTGGTGGTCTATTTAAATGACGCTGTCGATGCCCGAGCTGAACTGAGAAGGGTTCTCGACCGCGAGAGCAGGAGCTTGGAGTATGCACGGTGCAAATCTCGAAGGGAAACCCTCGAGGAGATCAATTCTAGGGGTTTTGACCTCTCGGAAGAGGTAAAACAGGCAAAGGCAGATGAACATGACGCTAAGCCCCTTCTGTCCGATGTTGAGGATGGTCAGAGATAGGCTGATAGCCGTAGTCCCCGAGGGGGGCGTAGATTAAGCCTTTCCCTTTCTGATTTTGTATGTAGTGTTTTCAAAGAACTTTGTAAATGAGTTTGTGTTCTTTCACATATGTGTGAAAAGAAATCTTGCGATTACGTTTTTCATGTACCTTTCGATGTTTGTTATCCATCAGTAAGAAGAATCGGTCTTCGAGTTAAAAGGAATCCTTAGATTCATAGTATGGCCCTGGGGCTTATTAGGCTGGCCCGTGGGCTCATTCGTGCTTCGGCCCGTATAACCTTTTTCATGTAAGCTGCCGTCTTAGGCTCTTATGCTTTCGCCCTCAGGCATATTCAGTTAACTGTTTCGGGTCTAGTCTCCGAGTCGGGTTTTGACTTGAGCTCATTTGACCCTCAAGTTTTTGAATTTAAAGCTAGCCTTTAGGCTCTTACGCGTTGTGTCGGTACGACTTTTTAATGTAAGCTGGCGTCAGCGACTCTTGCGCTTTGGGTCGATACGACCTTTTGTGATATTTGTGTTGCCTCGTCGAGGGCTTACTAGTTTGGAGCTCCGACCCCGGGGTCGCGTTGTTTCGAGTTGTTGACGCCAATCCCCGAGTGGTCGGGACGTTTTTTACAGAGGAGCCATTTTTGCAAAAATATCGAGCTTCTTTGAAGCGCAAAATGCTTTTTTGAAAGTATTCTTTGATTACTTGGTACATGTATACATGTCATTGCTGTTGAGGGCTCACTTATTCTATGCGCGCACGGTTCGTTCGACCGTTTGGCCCGGTACATTGTTTTCCTATCGAGACCCCATTTAGCGCATCCTGGCTTCTCCGAGTAGGTGACCTTCCAGGGGGATGCCCCCCCAGTATACGAGGTTGATTGCAAATGAAGCCTTGAATGCTTGTTCAGTTTTCCTTAGGTAGCATATAGATGTTGCCTCGTTAAAAACCTTGCCGGTAAAGCCCTTTTTGGGATAAAAACCCGGTCGAAGGAAAAGAGTGCAACACATGCTTTTGAAACCTAAGGCCTTCGAGTTGAGAAGCGCTTCGGCCGTTTTGATCCGATACCTGCATTCAGGTTAGTATAAAATGTAACTAAAAAAGGGAGATGACCATACTTTAGTGACGACGGCGCTTCGGATCTCGATATGATTCAATCGTTTGTTATAAGGATGCGATACTGTACTTTGCTTCGTTCGGTCGGATTTAACCAAAGATGTAGCTCGTTTTCGCTATTTTGTTGTTTGCTTATCCTTTGGCTCTTTTGAAGGTGGACGTACTGGTGTCGGCGCTACATCGTGTACTGCAAACATTTATCTCGCAGCATGTTGTTCCCCATAGACGATATTTATCCCATCCTTTCTCGGGAACTTCATATTTTGATGAAGGGTTGATGGTACTGCTCTCATGTAGTGTATCCATGGCCTTCCGAGCAAGGCATTGTATCTCATGTCTCATTCGATGACATGGAATTTGACATTTTGGGTTGCGCTGGCCAAGTTGACTGGGAGGGTGATTTCCCCTTTAGTTGTTTCGCTCGCTATGTTGAATCCGTTGAGGACTCGAGAGGCGGGCACGATTTGGTCAAGCAGCCCGAGCTGCTCTACCATCCTCGACCTGATAATGTTGGCCGAGCTACTTGGATCCACAAGTACATGTTTAATTTGAAATGTATTTACAAGGAAAGAGATTACCAGTGCGTAGTTGTGAGGTTGAGATAAGGTCTCAATGTCCTCGTCGCTGAACATGAGAGCATCCTCGGGTATGTAACCCCGAGTTCGCTTTTCTCTGGTGATGGATATTGTTGTCCTTCTGACCACGGGTTCTTGTAAGGCATCGAGCCTCCCAAGATCATGTGGATGACATGTTGTGGCTTATTTGTTTCATTCTTCTTGGTCGCCTCTCTTTCCCGGAACTGATTTTTGGCCCGGTCGCTGAGGAATTCTCGGAGGTGACCTTTGCTTAGTAATCGGGCTACTTCTTCCCGGAGCTGATGGCAATCTTTGGTTCTGTGGCCGTGCGTGTTGTGGAATTCACACACCAAGTTATGATTTGTTTTCGAATGATCTGATTGAAGGCCTTGGCCACCTGGTGTCTCTGATTTTACTGATGGCGAATAAGATGTCCGAAACATCGACATTGAAGTTGTATTCCGACAAGTGGGGTACCTCCGCCGGCCCTATGCGCCTATCGAACCCGGCTCTGCTGACGAGTCCTCGAGGGTTCTTCCCTCGGCCCGTTCTTTGATCATTCCGGGGTATGTCATGCCTCAGGGCATTTCTCCTGTCTTCGGTGTATGGCGGGTACCTTTCTTTGTTTGGCTTCGGCTCTTTCGCCAGAAGCCTGCTAGGATATACCGAGCTCGAGGGGGCTCCTAATTGGTCATCTTCGACCCTGATCTTTGATTGGTATCGGTTGTAGACGTCCGACCAAGTCACGGCCGGGTATTCAACTAGGTTCTGCTTCAGCTGTTTCGAAGCCACCGAGCTTCGTTCATTCAGGCCTTGAGTGAAGGCCTGCACTGCCCAATCATCGGAGTCTGTCGGTAGTTCCATTAGTTCCATTTGAAAGAGACATACGAACTCTCGTAGCATCACATTATCCCTCTGCTTGATCTTGAAGACGTCGGATTTCCTTGTTGCTATTTGATGGCACCAGCATGTGCCTTTATGAAAGAATCTGCCAGCATGGCAAATGAATCTATCGAGTTTGTGATACCACATCATTGCCCCTTTAGAAAGCATTTCTCTGAACTTCTTCAGTAGGACGGACTCGATCTCGTCATCCTTTAGGTCGTTGCCTTCACTGCACAAGTGTAAGCATTAATGTGTTCATTGGGGTCCGAGGTTCCATTGTACTTCGGAAGGTCTAGCATTCTGAACTTCATTGGAATGGGTTTCGGAGCCGCTTCCTATGGGAACGGCTTTTGTATGAACTTCTTTGAATCCACACCTTTCAGGATTGGGGGTGCGCCCGGGATTTGGTCGACCCTGGAATTCTAGGTCTCGACCTTTTTGTCGTTGGCTTCTATCTTCTTCTCGCCCGACTCGATCCTCTTTGTGAGGTCCTCGAGCATCTTTACGATGGCGGGGTCGGCTGCCGACCCGTTGTTGCTTGATCTCTCTAGTACCTGCTCTGCCAGGGGAGTTGTTCCCGGTGCTACCGTGCTGGGAGTTTTCTAGTGACTTTGCAGTTGAGCGATCGCCAGCTGTTGTGCCTGTAACATTTCAATAATAACGTGAAGGCTAACCTCCCGTTCTTCCCCAGCTGGGGTTTTCTGAGCTTCTTGTTGATCTCCTTGGCGCACGCTCCTGTTAGTCTGGGAGCTTATATCGATGTGTTGGACATCACGCGAGACCGCGTCAACAGGAATTGGTTTCGGTGCATTCTCAGGGTTTCGTGATGGTACACCAACACCTGGGACATCAACACCATTTTCTCCATGGTCTTCAAGATTGATGTTTCCATGTGCCTTTTTTTGAGTTAGACATTTCGACCTGAAATCAAAGATCTTGGACAAGAAAAAGTGTGAAAGATAACTTGCATTACGTAGTTAAACCAGCAAGAAAATAATCACTATTATTTTTAGCCCCACCGTGGGCGCCAAACTGTTTACCGTGAAAATGGTAATTACAATTAAATTTGATTTTGTGGTTCTAAAAATATGTGATCTATTTTTATGCTAGTTGTTAAGCAATGGATGCTATGTAAAAGACTAGAAATCAAGATTGCAGCTTAGAGACGGTATGATAATCGAACCAAACAGTTGGAGATCGGGGTCTCGAGCTGTCGTTTATAAGGCCTCGGGGTCGAGTTGGGCGAGCGACTTAGAATGATCGAGGGAGGAATAACACTTTATGAGAGCTACGGTGATGGCTCTTTATGATCAATGATAAGCAATAAATGAAGAACAATAAATAGAACACAATGAATATAAGCCATAAATGGAAGTAATGAGATCAAGAGAATATGTTAGAGAGAAGAGAGAATGTTCTTGTGTATTCAGTATTGAGCAAAAGATGTCTACAAAATGATAAGGATATCCTTTATATATGAGGGGGAACATAGTACAAATGCATTATAGGGGGCTGGTACAACCATTTAATGCCCTGATACGGGTAAGAGCTAGCCTACTAGACTTTGTCAGCTCTAGTCATGCGCCTAGGGAACTTCCTACTTCCCTATCATAATTGTCGACTTGCACTGTCTTGAGGTTGGACATCGATGGCCCCTCGGGTATAAATCTCGACCGTAGTCGCGAGCCTTTGGAAAGCTTGCTTACGAAGCGTCGTAATGATCGAAAATTGGACCCTCCAATTTTACCGCATACAGTGCTGCTGGGTCTACTGATACTATTGGAGCTGTCTCCATCAGCAAGTCAAACGAAAGGTTTTCAGCGGCTGCTATCTTGGTCACCTCTCGTCTCAACATGTTATAACTGATTTCTTCGAAGCCTGGGATTTCCTCATCTTCTTCACCCGCTTCCCAAGCTCCTCAATTGCTCCCTCATGTGCCACTAAAATGTCCATGATGGTCCTCTGGTTCTCCAATATCTTTTTCAAAGTGTCCTCCACTGTCGGAGGAATATGGGGTGCCGGGCTAGATGTCCATGCTGCAATAGCAGTGGATAGGTCAGACAAATTAGCAGTAGCTGTCTGCATCCATTTGTGGAGGCTTGCCAGTGCCTGGGAGACCCGAATCGCAGAATGTGGATGAGAAGGGATAGGCACCATCCTCGGAGTAAAAGTGGAGGGAACTCATGCTGGCGGCTCTGAAGCTGGAGGTGGAGGCTTGGCAGTTGTACTAGTGGAAGGCCCGACTGCAGTGGTAGGCATGTCAATTCAATCTGTAATTACCACCGAAGGCTCATTAGGATGGCCTACGGTAGTACTCGACTGACCCTTATTCTTCGGGTTCCTCGGGTCCTTCAGAGAGTACCAAGTGAAGGGCTTCTTTGCTCAAACCTTTGTGTCAAAGCTCATTGAGTCCACCCCTGCATCCGTAAGTTATTCTGTGATAGTGTTGGGATACGGGTAGGAGCTGTCACCCTACCTAGCGACCAGAGACATATTGGCCGACATGATGACACCTACATTGATTGGGTACCTGGCCATAATGGAAGCAACTAGAACTGCCCTCGGGATCGGGCGATTGTTTCATTTGGCACAGTTCTACTCAGCTGCACACAAAGGTCTGCCATCCTTTTGCTTCAAAGTATATGGTTTTCGATTGAATAGGAATCCTTATTGTGATCCATGGTGGTGGTGGTCTTGGAGCTACCAAAATCTCAGCTAGCCAAGGGCGAGCTGCATCACCCAGTGCGAACTTCTCTAAATATTGCACCAATTCCACATCCTCAAGCCCCAAATAGATGTTCAGGGCGCCTTGATCAAATCTAACTTTAAAGTTCCTCACCTTCATCACCTTGGTCCCCTTCTTTACATGCGCCACACTGGCATAAAATTCTAGAACGAACTGCTCCTTGGAATCCACTACACTTTGAGTGAACCATGTCCGCCCTTTTGTGACGACCCGGCCGGTCGTCTCATGAGTTACCTCTCTGTTTTCTCCATTTCTGCTTCTATTTGCCTTAATTATTGGTTTTATATGTGATCGGGTTGGTTGGCTCGGGTTCGGAAAGGTTTTGAGAAGGTTTGAGACACTTAGTCTCTTTTAAGAAGGCTTAAGTTGGAAAAGTCAACCGGATGTTGAATTATGTGTTAGAGGGCTTGGATGTGAGTTCCGACGGTTCGGTAAGCTTAGGGAGGTGATTTATGACTTAGGAGTGTGATCGGAATGGGTTTTGGGGGCTTGGAGTAGATTTAGGCTTGAATTGGCGAAGTTGATATTTTGGCGATTTTCGGTTGATAGGCGAGATTTTGAGGCAGGGGTCGGAATGGAATTCCGAGAGTTGCAGTAGCTTCGTCATGTCATTTGGGATGCGTGTGCGAAATTTCAGGTTATTCGGACGTGATTTGGTTGGGTTTTTGATCAAAAGCGGAATCCGGAAGATTTTTAGAAACTTAGGCTTGAATCCGAGGTGTTTTGGTTGATTTAGTGTTGTTTGAAGTGTATTGATGATTTTAAAAGTTTGAATAAGGTATTAGGATATGTTTGTGCTTTTGGATGACGTCCCGGGGGCCTCGGTGTGATTTCGGGTGGTCAACGGAGATGTTGGAATTTTGTGGCAGCAGATGATATTGCTACTTCTGGTATTTCCACACCTGCCGTTTGGTGACCGCAGGTGCGGCGCCGCACACGCGAAGGAAGAGCCGCAGAAGCGGTTGGAGACACGATTGGTCACAAACCACAGAAGCGGCTAGGAGTACCGCATCTGCGCCTCCGCAAATGCGGGAGTTTAACCGCAGATGCAGGAAACGGGGAATATAAGTGATTTCCGCAGAAGCAGACCATGAAACCGCAAATGCGGTACCGCGGATGCGGTTGGAGGACCGCAGACGCGGAAATGGCTGGTCAGATTAAAATATTTCCTCCTTCGCGATTTTCAGAGGGTTTCTCACTTTTAAAACGAAATTTTGAAGCTTTGGGCGATTTTGAAAGGAGGAAATCATTGTTCATCGTTGAGGTAAGGATTTTGGACCCTAAAACTCGATTATTTATGATTAAAGAACAAAATATCCGTGTTAAATTCATGAAAATCAGTAGAAAAGGGTGGGGTTAGGGCTTGAGATTAAGAGACCTTCTAGGGATGATTTGAGGGGTCAAACGAACTCCGATTTTTGAGTTCTTTATAAGTACGGACTCGTGAGATGATGAAGAACATTTTAGTATAAAGTTTTTCTAGTTTCGGGATGCGGGCCAGGGAGTCGGATTTGACTAATTTCGGGTTTTGTGCTTAAAATCAATATTTTTCAATCGGAGTTCATTAGTTTAGCATAATTTAATGATAAAAATCTGAACTTGGTAGATTTGGAGAACTTGGAGGTCGTTTCGAAGGGCAAAGGCATTGTAAGCTATGTTTCAGGACGGATTGAGGTGAGTAATGATTTTAAATGCTGTCCTGAGGGTATGAAACCCCGGAATTTCACAGCGTACGACTATGTTGAGGTGACTTACACGCTAGATGACGAGCGTGGGGTAGAGCACCGCTGGGGATTGTGACTTAGTCCATCCCGAATGATTATATTACTGTGTATTTGATAGTTAATTGTTTCATATTATTATATTTTGGGCTAAATTCCATATGTGGGCTTCGTGCCAGCTGTTTGAACCCTTAGGGGATATTTTAAACGATATTTTATCTCACTGTTTGATTTCGTACTGGTGCTCAGTCATACTATATTTTACTATTTTAAAGACTCAGTTGTATTATTCTGTTTTAAACACATTAGGTATTTAAGCTGAGCTTCATATTTTACTGTGGCCCGAGGGGCTTATGAGATTCTGACTGAGTAAGGCCGAGGGCCTGTGTTGTGAGGATACATTTGGGTCGGGCTGCACGCCGTAGCAGTGATATACTGATTATGATAATGAGGTCGAGGGCCTGAGATTGTACGCCACGAGGTGTCTTGATATTGATATGAGGCCGATAGCCTATTTATGATGCCACGAGATGGCTTGATTATGCGCTTGGGCCGTAAGGGGCCCCTCCCGGAGTCTGTACACCCCCAGTAAGCGCGGGTTCCCATTGTGATTTGAGATATAGCCCGAGGGGCTGGTATGGTTCTGTGACATTACCCCAGGCGCTGATTCTATTGCTACTGTGCCTGGCGGGCAGTTATTATGTGTTTATTCTTTTTGTTGCCTTTTTTTGTATGTCGTTTAACTGTTTTAAAAAGATGTTATGAGATTTCACCGCTTTATTTTAATAGTTTATTTGTTATGCCTCTTGTAGCTTAAGGTTGTGCATTACGTGGTTTATATTACTCAGTCTTCATTTATTTTTATTACTCACTGAGTTGGAAGTACTCACTCTACTCCCTGCACCCCTGTGTGCAGATTCGGGCGCTACAGGTCTGTCACGCCCCAAAATCCGAGGAGCGCGACCGGCGCTCAATCGGGTGAACCCGACGGAGCAAGCCTTACCGAACACTTTCTACCCCAAATCAATATGGATACGGGACTCATGCCTTTGATTAATTTAGACGATAACACAGTGTACACCACATTACTGGTTCACTTCATATCAAAAAAATTTACCGTACATAAGCTAGCTTCAAGGATTCTATTAGGGTTACAGCTTAAGGAGATTACAAGGTTAGGATTACAACATATACATACAGCGGATTCCCCGGGCACCCGTACATAACCCACACTAGTGTCTTTGGAGCCTCTAAGGATACAACAGATAAGCATCACTAGGCCGGCAACAAGGCCCCGGCTATACCTCGAAAGTGAAAGCTGTAATAACAAAAGATACACCATATGGCCCCATGGAAGAAAAAGGGGCTCACCGAGACTTTGAGTAGAAGAAACGCTCCGCTACACACGGTGGACACCGTCCGCTATGGAGCCACCTACAATCATAACACGAATGTAGCGCCCCCGGCAAAAGGGACGTCAGTATATTTGAATTGTACTGGTATGTATAACTAAACACCATTTTACTAGAAAGAACTACCAAACAGATACAAGCAAATAATATGGGTAAATCAAAGAAGCAATTCATATAATCATTCATACAATTTCCACAACATTGATTAGGGCATTTCTGTCACGTGTTCACCACTGTTCTCATTACCACCGCCATCTCAAGCGGAGTCCGATCACGACCCGACCGGCTAGGTCACCTCATTGGAGGCATTCCTCTCAATCAATATTTCATTTCCCTTATCCGAAATCCAATATCAGCACATTACCACCATGTGTGCGGCATGGTGTCCGATCACGACCCGATGGGCTAGGTCACCTCATTAGAGGCATTTCTTCATTCTCATTAGCCAACACTTCAAATCTTTATTTCACACATAACATAACAATTCCTGGGGCACTCATGGCTACCATCGTCACATCGTTTCCCTTTTTTTTGATATTCATTTTACAAGTTGTGAACATATACACATATATTAAGGATACTTCAAATTGCAATCACCGGTAAGTGAGCACATAGCTAGCATGAATAATTCTCTGTTCTAATGTTGGCTTATAGCCCAAGTATTTCCACACATAACTATACTTTTCATCATTTTCAAATTGTCAAGATTGGCACATTATTCACATTGGGGCACATCCTTCACGAATATGTACAGATAATTGCACATCAATTAATGCGTAATAACAAGCAATATACTAACCAATCCAACTCTTACCATGCTTTCATAAATGACAACGGAGCTCAATTTCTAATAAAAAGGGGTTTTAGCCATACATACCTGGGGTTGAGTCCCTTTAATTTCTACTTCCAATTCACCAAATAATCTAGCAACATCCATATAGTGCACAAATTAATACGCATAACTTAAAATTCAAGCTTCACAACCACTACCCGAACATATCTAGGTTACTAGCCCCTTCTTTGCACAAGTCTTTGCTCTCACCCAATTACTCCCACTAGGTTCTAGGTTTTAGTAGACATGCATGCACAATTTTAACCACTATTTTCAAGAACCAATGCATGAGACTTCCTCCCCTTAGATTCAACTATAATTTAAATGAAAATGGTTAGGGATTTTACCTGCAAGAATGGGGATGAAGATAATTGCTTTGAAATTTCCCCGCTCGGAAAGTTTTCAAGGATCAAATTTGAAGAAGGTGGCTTTCTCTCTCAAGAACCCTCTCTCTCTCTCTCTCTCTCTCTTATTTGTTCAGAAGCTTGTTAAAAATGAGGGGGTTGGGGTGTTTTATTAGAAAGGGGTCGGGGTTAAAATTTAGAAAAAGAAAAAAAAGAAGCCGAGCAAGATCTGCGGTCGCATTCTGCGATCGCAGAGTTGAAATGCGGTCCGCAGATTGGACCGCAGAATTGCCTCCAAAACTCTGAGGATTCTGTTTGGGTCTGCGACAGGAATGCGGTCCGCATTCATGTTCTGCGGTCGCATAGTGCACCGCAGAACTGACATTCACAAAATTCTAAGGAGAATATGCGACGATTATGCGGTCCGCATATTTGTTATGATCGCATAATAGACCACATTTTCAACATTAATTTTGACAACTCTACTGTTCCACTCTGCGGAAGAAATGCGGTCCGCATATCAATTATGCGGTCGCATTTTGGATTGCATCTTGACCTCAAGTTTAACCAAACCACCGTTTCGTTATGCGGTAGGAATGCGGTCCGCATATTGGATCTGCGATCGCATTCTGGGCCGCATAATGGCATTTTTCTGGAAAATTGATTCTTTTGATTTTTAAAAGCTTAGATCAATACCAAGGGTCCGAACCGCGGCGAGCCATCACGAGAGGCACCATCACGACCAGGTTGGGCTTAGGGTCGTGACAAGTTGGTATCAGAGCCTAGGTTACATAGGTCTCACGGGTCATGAGCAGGTTTAGTAGAGTCTCGCGGATCGGTACGGAGAAGTCTGTATTTATCCTCGAGAGGCTGCAGAACCTATAGGAAAATTCCCTATTCTTGAAATTCTTGTCGTGTGAAGTTGTTGATCCGAATACTAAACTTTGTTTATCCTATTCTCTCACAGATGGTGAGGACACGCTCTACCGGTCAGGACGGACGACCACCAGTACTACCAGTGGGAGCCACTAGGGGTCGCGGAAGTGGCCGAGGACGTGGTAGGGGCAGAGGTACAGCCCCCGCAGCAGCGGGGACAGCACCTGCAGACCCACCTGCCGCCCCAGTTCAGGGTCAGGTCCCAGTGATGGACGCTCCAGCAGCATCAGCTCAGGCACCAGCTGTGCCTATCGTGATTCCGGGTCTTCAGGAGACTCTGGCACAAATATTGACAGTATGCACTAGTCTTGCTCAGGCAGTTGCGGTTTCTAGTGCCGTAGCTACTTCTCAAGCAGGGGGAGGCTCTCAGACTCCCGCCGCCTGTACACCCGATCCGGTGGTTTAGGGAGTGCAGACACCGGAGGCACCACTAGCCTAGTCAGTGGGAGCTGTTCAGGGTTATGTAGCTCCTGTTATGCCAGAGGATGAACAACGTAGATTGGAGAGGTTTGGCAAACTTCAGCCTCCTACTTTTAGTGGTGCAAAGGGCGAGGATGCTTAGTGTTTCTTAGATAGGTATCAGCGAATTCTTTGCACCGCGGGTATTCTGGAGACCAGCGGGGTTGCATTGACGACCTTTTAGTTTACCGGAGCTGCCTTCACTTGGTGGGAGGCATATGAGAGGCGTAGGCCTGTTTGTTCGGCACCTCTGACTTGGCAGCAATTCTCCGCACTATTTCTGGAGAAGTATGTCCCACGGTCCCGCAGGGAGGAGCTGCGGAGGTAGTTTGAGCAGCTACGACAGGGGGAGATGACAGTTACCTAGTATGAGTTGAGGTTCTCGTAGTTGGCTCGACATGCTGTTTGGCTGGTTGCTACTGAGAGATAGAGGATTAGGAGGTTTGTTAACGGCCTCACTTACCAGCTTCGTGTTCTCATGACTAGGGAGAGGGTGTCAGGTTCTACCTTCGAGGAGGTCGTGGATATTGCAAGAGAGATTGAGTCTGTCCGTCGCCTGGAGCGAGAGGAGAGGGAGGCCAAGAGGCCTCGAGGATCTGGTAGCTACAGTGGTGCTCCTTCGAGGGGCCAGTTTCAGCACGGCAGAGGCCGACAGTTCTGTTATGGTCAGTCTGATCACTCAGGTTATCGCGGGGCGTCATCGGGTCATGGTTCCCACAGCTCACATCAGGGCCATTCTTCACTTAGTGCCCTCCCAGCTCAGAGCTCATCCCGTGCTCCATCTGTTCAGGGCTCTTCTACGCCGAGTGCATCTGCTGGTCACTCCGGTGCGAGGGGTTCCCATCAGTTCCCTTCTCCAGCACCTACACATTCCTAACACATATTCGGAGCCGACACCACAAGATTCTGGTTTATGAGCCAAAAATTTTACGAGGCCTCACATCCTCCCCCACTTAAAATCATTCGTCCCCGAATGAGGACCTGTTTCAAGCTTTTCAGTATATTCAAAGATCAATTGGTTTTGAAAACATGTTATGCAGATTCCTACACCTTTCACTATTTCCCAAATTTTTAGAAAAATATTGCCAGAGTTTCCTTTGTAATTAGAACATCTCCACCTGACAGAGGGCCCCCGAAACACAATTCTAAGCACCAATACACAATTTCAACTACCCTTATAGCTAGTATACAAATCCTTACCTTAACAAATGCACACATTTGATCACTCGATATGCTTTGCTTATGAATCAGTTATTTCAATGAGTTTCACATAATTTAGCCATTTCAACACATTACAAGCATACAATAATTCATTACCAACTTATACCTCCATTAATTGATTACTTATCACAAGAGTCTTTAAAAAGCTTTCATTTACCAAAGAAATGTTCACAAGACTTGAAACAATCCCTACACCTATAAGTCTTGCACAACTAGAGGGACTTCACTAGCACTTAGGAAGGAATCAACTTGGTCACAATGGTAATTGTTTTAGAGATAGGAAGGTCACATACTTTCTTCTAGACTTGATCGAATAGATAGGGATATTTCTCTTTCATTTCTTTCTCCGCTTCCCACGTAGCTTCCTCGACTTGTTGACTTCGCCACAACACCTTAACCGAGGGAATTTCCTTATTTCTCAACCTACGGACTTGTCTATCAAGAATGGCAACCGGAACTTCTTCATACGACAGCTCTTCATTAACCTTGATAGTCTCGACTGGCACGATGGTGGACGGATCTCCAACCACTTTCTTCAACATGGACACATAGAACACCGGATGCACTAATGACATTTCGGGAGGCAACTCCTACCTATAGGCCACCTGCCCTATCCTTTGAACGATCCGATAAGGCCCGACATACCTAGGACTCAACTTGCCTTTCTTCCCAAAGCGCATGATTCCCTTCATAGGGGATACCCTCAAGAACACCCAATTGCCAACTTGAAATTCCAATTCCCTCCGACGAACGTCCGCATAAGACTTTTGGCGACTCTGAGCAGTCTTCATCCTTTCCTGAATGATTTTGACTTTCTCCACAGCCTGGTGTACAAGATCTGGTCCTATCAGTTCTGCTTCACCCACTTCGAACCACCCAATCGGAGACCTACACCTTCTTCCATACAATGCTTCAAATGGGGCCATCTGGATGCTGGCATGAAAGCTGTTATTGTAAGCAAATTCTATAAGCGGCAAGTGATCATCCCAGTTACCTTTGAAGTCCAAGACACAAGCTCGCAACATATCTTCAAGCGTTTGAATAGTCCGCTCGGCCTGACCGTCAGTCTGTGGATGGAAAGCTGTGCTGAGATTCACTTGAGTACCCAAACCTTGCTGAAATTTCTTCCAAAAATTAGCTGTGAACTGGGTCCCTCGATCTGAGATAATAGAAAGTGGAGTGCCATGAAGCCTTACTATCTCCTTGATATACAGCTTGGAATATTGTTCAGCAGTATCAGTGGACTTGACCGGCAAGAAGTGAGCTGATTTGGTGAGTCGATCCACTATTACCCAAATTGAGTCGAACTTGTGCTGAGTGCGAGGTAACCCCACCACGAAATCCATGTTAATCATCTCCCATTTCCATATCGGTATTTCCATAAGCTTAGTTAGCCCGTCGGGCCGCTGATGCTCGGCCTTCACTTGCTGACAATTTGGACACTTAGATACAAAGTCCGCCACACCCCTCTTCATGCCGTTCCACCAATAAACCTCCTTGAGATCATGATACATTTTCGTAGAACCTGGATGCACGGAATACCTGGAATTATGAGCCTCTGCCATCACCCTCTCCAGAAGCCTATCCACATCCGGAACACATAACCTACCTTGACGCCGCAAAACACCATCTTCGCTGCCGAGTGAAAANACTCAGGTTATCGCGGGGCGTCATCGGGTCATGGTTCCCACAGCTCACATCAGGGCCATTCTTCACTTAGTGCCCTCCCAGCTCAGAGCTCATCCCGTGCTCCATCTGTTCAGGGCTCTTCTATGCCGAGTGCATCTGCTGGTCACTCCGGTGCGAGGGATTCCCTTCAGTTCCCTTCTCCAGCACCTAAGAGTTGTTACGAGTGTGGCGAGGTGGGCCATATGTGGAGGCAGTGGCCCCGCCGTGGTGCTAGTTCATCCCACCAGAGGGGTCAGTCCTCAGCTTCAGCGCCAGATGCTCCACCACCACCCGCCCAGCCAGCTAGGGGTGGGGATCAGTCAGCCAGGGGTCGCCCTAGAGAGGGAGGTCGATCAGGGGGCGGTCAGGCCCATTTCTATGCTCTTCCAGGCAGACCCGATGCCATTACTTCCGATGCTGTCATTACAAGTATTATTTCAGTCTGTCATAGAGATGCATCTGTATTATTTGATCCCAGTTCCACCTATTCTTATGTGTCATCATACTTTGCCCGCTACTTGGGTACTCCTCATGAGTTTCTTGATTTACCTGTTCATGTATCTACACCGGTGGGCGATACTATTATTGTAGAATTTGTGTACCGGTCGTGTGTGGTGACTATTGGGGATCTGGAGACCCGGGTTGATCTTTTATTATTGAGTACGGTGGATTTCGATGTCATTCTGGGCATGGATTCGCTATCTCCGTGTCGCGCTATTCTAGATTATCATGCTAAGACAGTCACATTGGCTATACTGGGTGTGCCACGGATCGAGTGGCGTGATGTGACTGATTATGTTCCTAGTAGAGTGATCTCTTTCTTGGAGGCCCAGCGTATGGTTGGGAAGGGTTGTCTATCGTATCTTGCCTTTGTGAGGGATGTTGGAGCTGAGACTCCCAGTATTGATTCTGTCCCAGTTATGAGGGATTTCCCTGTATTTCCTGTAGACCTGCTGGGCATGCCACTGGACAGGTATATTGATTTTGGTATTGACCTGGTGCCGGGCACTCAGCCCATTTCTATTCCGCCGTATCGTATGGCACCAGTGGAGTTGAAGGAGCTAAAGGAGCAGCTTCAGGAACTCCTTGAAAAGGGGTTCATTTGGCCTAGTGTGTCACGTTGGGGTGTGCCTGTTCTGTTTGTGAAGAAAAAGGATGGCACTATGAGAATGTGCATTGATTATAGGCAGTTGAACAAGGTAACAATCAAGAACAAGTATCCTTTGCCTCGCATCGGTGATCTATTCGACGAGCTTCAGGGAGCGAGGGTATTCTCCAAGATTGATCTCTGTTCGGGTTAGCACCAGTTGAAGATCAGGGTTTCGGATATTCTTAAGACGACCTTCAGGACCAGATATGGTCACTATGAGTTCCTGGTTATGTCTTTTGGGCTGACCAATGCCCCAGCAGCGTTCATGCATTTGATGAACAACGTGTTCCGACCTTATCTTGACTCATTTGTCATAGTTTTCATTGATGATATTCTGGTATATTCGCGTAGTCAGAGGAGCACGCGGAGCATTTGAGGGTTGTGTTACAAAGATTGAGGGAGGAGAAGCTTTATGCAAAATTCTCCAAGTGTGAGTTTTGGCTCAGTTCAGTGGCATTCTAGGGGCACGTGGTGTCCAGTGAGGGTATTCAGGTTGACCCAAAGAAGATAGAGGCGGTTCAGAGTTGGCCCAGACCATCCTCAGCCACAGAGATCCACAGTTTTCTTGGTTTGGCAGGCTATTATCGTCGGTTCATTCAGGGATTCTCATCTATCGCATCGCCCTTGACCAAGTTGACTCAGAAGGGTGTTTCATTCGTATAGTCGGACGAGTGTGAGGAGAGCTTCCAGAAGCTCAAGACAACCTTGACCACAGCTCCAGTGTTGGTTTTGCCATCAGCTTTAGGTTCATATACCGTGTAGTCTTGAAGTGAATGAATTAGAAAGAAGAAGAATATGATTAAAAATTCTCTATTGTGACGCTTTGAGAGTAGGGATTGGTTGTGTGTTAATGCAGGAGGGTAGAGTTATTGTTTATGCTTCTCGTCAGTTGAAGCCCCATGAGAAGAACTACCCCGTCCATGATTTGGAGTTGGCTGCCATAGTTCACGCGCTGAAGATTTGGAGGCATTACTTGTATGGCGTATCTTGTGAGGTATTCATTGATCATTGCAGTCTTCAGCATTTGTTCAAGCAAAAGGATCTTAATTTGAGGCAACGGAGATGGTTGGAGTTACTTAAGGATTATGACATTACTATATTATATCACCCGGAGAAGGCCAATGTAGTGGCCGACGCCTTGAGCCGAAAGGCGGTGAGTATGGGGAGTTTGGCGTATATTCCAGTTGGGGAGAGACCTCTTGCAGTTGATGTTCAGGCTTTGGCTAATCGGTTCGTGAGGTTAGATATTTCAGAGCCCAGTAGGGTAATTGCTAGTGTGATTTCTCGGTCTTCCCTATATGAGCGCATCAGAGAGCGCCAATATGATGACCCGCATTTGCTTGTCCTTAAAGACAGAGTTCAGCATGATGACGCCAGAGATGTGACTATCGGTGATGATGGGGTGTTGAGGATGCAGGGCCAGATATGTGTGCCCAATGTAGATGGGCTTCGGGAATTGATTCTGGAGGAGGCCCATAGCTCGCGGTATTCTATTCATCCAGGAGCCGCGAAGATGTATCAGGATCTGAGACAGCATTACTGGTGGAGGAGAATGAAGAAAGACATTGTGGGGTTTGTAGCTCGGTGTCTCAATTGTCAGCAGATGAAATATGAACATCAGAGACCGGGTGGCTTTCTTCAGCGAATGGATATTCCAGAGTGGAAGTTGGAGTGGATCACTATGGACTTTGTAGTTGGGCTCCCACGGACTTTGAAGAAGTTCGATGCTATTTGGATGATTGTGGATCGGCTGACCAAGTCCGCGCACTTCATACCTATCTGCACTACTTATTCTTCAGAGCGGTTGACAGAGTATATATCCGGGAGATTGTTCGGTTGCATGGTGTCCCCGTTTGCATCATTTCAGATCGGGGCACTCAGTTTATTTCACAGTTTTGGAAGTCTGTACAGCGAGAGTTGGGTACTCAGGTTGAGTTGAGCACAATTTTTCACCCTCAGACGGACGGACAGTCCGAGCGCAGTATTCAGATATTGGAGGATATGTTACACGCTTGTGTTATTGATTTTGGAGGGTCATGGGATCAGTTCCTACCGCTCGCGGAGTTTGCTTATTATTACAACTACCAGTTAAGTATTCAGATGGCTCCATATGAGGCTTTATATGGGAGACGATGTAGGTCTCCAGTGGGTTGGTTTGAGCCGGGCGAGGCCTGGCTATTGGGTACAGATCTGGTACATGATGCTTTAAACAAGGTGAAGGTTATCAGGAGAGACTTCGTACAGCGCAGTCGAGATAAAAGAGCTATGCTGACAGGAAGGTTAGGGATGTGTCCTATATGGTTGGTGAAAAGGTTCTATTGAAGGTTTCACCCCTGAGGGGTGTTATGAGGTTCGGAAAGAAGGGTAAATTAAGTCCAAGGTTTATTGGACCTTTTGAGGTACTTCGGAGGATTGGAGGTGGCTTATGAGCATGCTCTTCCGCCCAGCCTGTCAGGTGTGCACCCAGTATTCCATGTTTCTATGCTCCGAAAGTATGTTGGGATCTGTCTCATGTTTTGGATTACAGCACGGATCAGTTGGAGGGTGATTTGACTTATGATGTGGAGCCAGCAGCTATTTTGGAGCGTCAGGTTCGGAAGTTGAGATCAAAAGACATAGCTTCAGTGAAAGTGCAGTGGAGAGGTCGGCCCGTGAAAGTGCAGTAAAAGAGCTATGCTACCTGGGAGAGCGAGCAGGAGATGCAGAGCATATATCCTCATCTATTCGAGGTTTCAGGTACGTTTCTTGACTCGTTCGAGGACGAACGTTTGTTTAAGAAGGGGAGTATGTGACGACCCGGCCGGTCATCTTATGAGTTACCGCTCCGTTTTCCCCATTTCTGCTTCTATTTGCCTTAATTATTGGTTTTATATGTGATCGGGTTGGTTGGCTCGGGTTCGGAAAGGTTTTGAGAAGGTTTGAGACACTTAGTCTCTTTTAAGAAGGCTTAAGTTGGAAAAGTCAACCGGATGTTGGCTTATGTGTTAGAGGGCTCGAATGTGAGTTCCGACGGTTCGGTTAGCTTAGGGAGGTGATTTATGACTTAGGAGTGTGATCGGAATGGGTTTTGGGGGCTTGGAGTAGATTTAGGCTTGAATTGGCGAAGTTGATATTTTGGCGATTTCCGGTTGATAGGCGAGATTTGAGGCAGGGGTCGGAATGGGATTCTGAGAGTTGTAGTAGCTTCGTCATGTCATTTGGGACGTGTGTGAAAAATTTCAGGTTATTCTGACGTGATTTGGTTGGGTTTTTGATCAAAAGCGGAATCCGGAAGATTTTTAGAATCTTAGGCTTGAATCCGAGGTGTTTTGGTTGATTTAGTGTTGTTTGAAGTGTTTTGATGATTTGAACAAGTTTGAATAAGGTATTAGGATATGTTTGTGCTTTTGGATGAGGTCCCGGGGGGCCTCGGGGTGATTTCGGGTGGTCAACGGAGATGTTAGAATTTTGTGGCAGCAGCTGATATTGTTGCTTCTTGTATTTCTGCACCTACGGATTGGGGACCGCAGGTGCGGCGCCGCACACGCGAAGGAAGAGCCGCAGAAGCGGCTGGAGGCACGATTGGTCAAAAATCGCCGAAGCGGCTAGAAGTACCGCATCTGCGCCTCCGCAGATGCGGGCAACGGGGAATATAAGTGATTCCGCAGAAGCGGACCATGAACCACAAATGCGGTACCGCAGGTGCGGTTGGAGGACCGCAGATCCGGAAAAGGCTGGTCAGATTAAAATATTTCCTCCTTCACGATTTTCAGAGGGTTTCTCACTTTTAAAACGAAATTTTGAAGCTTTGGGCAATTTTGAAGGGAGGAAATCATTGTTCTTCGTTGAGGTAAGGATTTTGGACCCTAAAACTCGATTATTTGTGATTAAAGAACAAAATATCCGTGTTAAATTCATGAAAATCAGTAGAAAAAGGTGGGGTTACGGCTTGAGATTAAGAGAACTTCTAGGGATGATTTGAGGGGTCAAACGAACTCCGATTTTCGAGTTCTTTAAATGTACGGACTCGTGAGATGGTGAAAAACATTTTGGTATAAAGTTTGTCCAGTTCCGGGACGCGGGTCCGGGGGTCGATTTTGACTAATTTCGGGTTTTGTGCTTAAACTCAATATTTTTCAATCGGAGTTCATTCGTTTAGCATAATTAATGATAAAAATCTGAACTTGGTAGATTTGGAGCACTCGGAGGTCGTTTCGAAGGGCAAAGGCATTGCAAGCTAGGTTTCAGGCCGGATTGAGGTGAGTAATGATTTTAAATGTTGTACTGAGGGTATGAACCCCAGAATTTCACAGCGTACGACTATGTTTAGGTGACATACACTTTGGATGACGAGCGTGGGGTAGAGCACCGCTGGGGATTGTGACTTAGTCCATCCTGAATGATTATTTTACTGCGTATTTGATAGTTAATTGTTTGATATTATTATATTTTGGGCTAAATGCCATATGTGGGCTTCGTGCCAGCTGTTTGAACCCTTAGGGGATATTTTAAACGATATTTTTCCTCACTGTTTGATTTCATACTGGTGCTCCGTCATACTATATTTTACCATTTTAATGACTCAGCTGTATTATTCTGTTTTAAACACATTAAATGAGATTTTCAAAGGTATTTGAGCTGAGCTTCATATTTTACTGTGGCCCGAGGGGCTTATGATATTCTGACTGAGTAAGGCCGAGGGCCTGTGTTGTGAGGATACATTTGGATCGGGCTGCACGCCGCAGCAGTGATATACTGATTATGATAATGAAGCCTAGGGCCTGAGATTGTACGCCACGAGGTGGCTTGATATTGATATGAGGCCAAGAGCCTGTTTATGATGCCACGAGATGGCTTGATTATGCGCATGGGCCGTAATGGGCCCCTCCCGGAGTCTGTACACCCCACAGTGAGCACGGGTACCCATTGTGATTTGAGATATAGCCCGAGGGGCTAGTATGGTTCTGTGACATTGCCCGAGGGGCTAATTCTATTGCTACTGTGCCTGTGGGGCAGTTATTATGTGTTTATTCTTTTTGTTGCCTTTTTTGTATGCCGTTTAACTGTTTTAAAAAGATGTTATGAGATTTCACCGCTTTATTTTAATAGCTGATTTGTTATGCCTCTTGTAGCTTAAGGTTGTGCATTACGTGGTTTATATTACTCAGTCTTCATTTATTTTTATTACTCACTAAGTTGGAAGTACTCACTTTACTCCCTGCATCCCCGTGTGCAGATTCAGGCGCTACAGGTCCTACTCGTGAAGGTTGATAGTTCCAGCAGGTCTTCGGAGATTTACTAGGTAGCTGCTTGGCGATTCGCAGCCCAGTGCATTCTCCTTCTGTTTCAGTTCTTTTGATTCAGTTACGTAGTGGTGGACTAGACTCTAGACTCTTAGTATGGTTTTAGATGCTCATGACTGGTGACACCCGATGTCGGGCTGTGTTGGTTTTTATTTCCGCAAATTATACTGTTAAATGCTTATTTTGGGACTTTAATTTTGATTAAAGACTTAGTAGTTATTATTTTAATTGCTTAATGTGAATTGGAGGTGTGTCGGCTGGCCATGTTGGCTGGCCATGTCTTCACGAGAGGCGCCATCACGACCAGGTTGGGTTTAGGGTCGTGACACCTTTTCTCTCCCAGAACTGTCTTAACACATTCGAGTTGTACCTATCCAAGTCTTTCAATACAAACTGACGCTCAAGAGTGAGCGATCTCTGAGGCCACCATTCTCGGAATCTGTTGAATGCATTCAAGCTCACAAACCTATCTTCCCAAACCTCTTTCTTCTTCGACCTCTCAAGGCCAACAACTCGGGTATCGCCCCCTTGACCATCATTCGGAATATCATCATCATTAGCCGTAACTGGTGCGTCAGGGGCATGAGTAGATGAGGTCTGTAAAACCTAACCATCATCTTCCGAACCCTTGGAAGTGCTTGCTGAGGTGGAAGGATTATCTCGGAGCTGAAATCTCCCCTGAAGCTGCCTTGGTTGTGATTGAGCATCAGGCTACTCTTGCATAAAGCTGCCCTCTGATGCTTCCCTACATGGGACATACGAACTAGACTCTGCAGGCTCCAGAGCTCTCCTGGCTGCCGCCTTCTTGGCTATAACTCTTTGCAAGGTGAGCGGTATATTACTATTGCCTCAGCCTCGAGAGGATTCACCCCTCCATTTGGATGTATCACATAGCCACAGGCATCAGCTATAGTTCAAATGTACAATAGCAGACAGTTGTAGACTAAAAACTTATGCAGGGTAGAGAGGTGCGGTCCGCACTTTTTTGAGTGCAGTCGCAGATAGGTTTATGCAGACAGCACAATTTGAAAGTGTGGCCACAGTGATGATTCTGCAGTCCACACATTTTTGAGTGCGATCGCACATATAAAGTGCGGCCCGCAGAATTCTAGGTTTGGCCGCAGATTGGAACTTCAAAAATGAAAACTCTTTGAAGATGGAGAATTGCTTGATCTGCGGCCGCACATACTTTTCTGTGGCCGCGGTTGAATTTTTGCGGGCCGCATAATTTCAAGTGCGGTCCGCAAAATCTAGCTACACCAAATGCCCTATCCTAACGATCTGCAGTCCGCAAAATTCCTTGTGAGGCCGCACAATTCAAAAATTCATTGGGAAGAACTTAGAGTTTCTAATTTTTACACACAATTTGACATGGTAGTAGCAATTAAATAGTACCAACTAAATACCCATCCCCCATATAACAAATAGGAAGTTATCTAACACAAATTTCATCCTATATGATTATGAATTTGATAAATGGTCCAAAAATAAATCAATAACTTATAAACTAAATTAAGAAAATTGAAGAAATCTAAAGATGATTTGAACATACCAGTGATATAGTGATGCTAAGGAAGAATCAAAGATGGTGAATTGAGTGTTAGGTGCGTGAATCCATTGAGCGTACTATTTTTGCCTTTGTTCTAATTCTTAGAGAATGTAAAGTTCTAATAGTAGAGTGATGGCCACTCTTTATACTTTACGTGATTTGCCAGAGTTCACGAGATGAGTGTGGCCGTACAATTTCCTGTGCAGTCCACACTTCTTTACCTGTTACACATTTACTCTTTCATGATCTGCGGTCCGCATATTTTTGAGTGCACCCGCAGATTTTGGTGTGGACCGCACATTTCCTTGTGCGGCCGCACTTTGGCCATTTCTCTGACAGGCAAACTTCAGAGAGTGTGAAACTTTTGATCTCTAGTGGTGCGGTCCGCACAAGAATTGTGCTGCCGCAGATCACTTCCGCTGTGGCATTCCAAATTGTGCGGTCCGTACTTTTTCCATACTTAGACAATTTTTCTGAGCATTGTCCCTATAAAGCACACCCATTCCTGAAACACAATTCAAAAGCAGTTAGCACAAAATAAGACCTATCTAAAGAAGTAGAAAAAGAAAAAGGAAAAGAAACATGGGTCGCCTCCCAAGAAGCATCTGATTAAACATCGCTGCGCGATGTAAATTACCATCACTTGAAATGAAGAACCACCACGTGTGGCCATCATCAACTTTTCCTAGATAGTGCTTCACCCAGTGACCATTGACTCTAAACGCCTCATCATTTTTATTTTTCAAGTCCAATGCCCCAAAGGGTGTCACACCCACAACCTCAAACGGGCCACTCCATTTAGATTTCAACTTTTCCAGAAATATCCGTAACCGAGAATTTACAACAACACAAGATCACCTTCTTTAAGCTCCTTGTTCCGTATGTACTTGTCATGGAGGTACTTCATCTTCTCCTTCTATTCCGACGAACTTGTGTATGCATGGTACCGGAACTCATCCAACTCATTCAATTATGCCACCCTTAAGTTTGCAGCGACATCCCACTCAAGCTTCAACATCCTTAAAGCCCACATAGCTTTGTGCTCAATTTCCATCGGAAGATGACAAGCATTTTTCGAACGCCAACCGGCATGGAGTCATTCCAATTGTGTTTTGTAAGATGTCCTATTAGCCCATAAAGCATCATCGAGTTTCTTAGACCAATCCGTCCGGTTGGCATTCACTGTTTTGGACAAAATTCTCTTTATCCCCCGGTTGGAGACATTCACTTGGCCATTTGCTTGAGGATGATAGGGGGTCGTGACTTTATGAGTGACACCATACTTGGTGAGTACGGTATCGAAAGCTTTGTTACAAAAATGCAATCCCCCTTCACTTATGATAGCCTTTGGAGTACCAAATCTTGTAAAGATATTCTTCTTCAAAAATGCCACCACACTTCTCGCTTCATTGTTGGGAAAAGTAACGGCCTCAACCTATTTGGACACATAATACACCGAGACCAAGATGTAGGTGTTTTCACAAGAACTCACAAAAGGACCCATGAAGTAAATACCCCACACATCGAAAATATCAATCTCCAATATGGTGGTGATGGGCATTTCATTTTTCTTTGAGATTCCGCCGGCCCTTTGACATGCATCACAACGTTTGAAGAGATCACTTGCATCATTGTATAGAGTGAGCCAATAGAAACTGCAACTTAACACTTTGGCCGTCGTTCTTGCTCTATCATGGTGACCACCATAAGGCAAAGAATGACAAGCCCCAAGAATTTCAACTTGCACCTCCTTCGGTACACATCTTCTAGTCACTCCATCCGTACAAATCCGGAAATGTAAAGGTTCATCCCAATAATAGTCTTGACAATCCAGTTTGAGATTCTTCCTATGGTTTGAAGATAAATCAACCGGAATGATACCACTCACAAGATAATTTGATAGATCTGCAAACCATGGCACCTCTTTCATAGAAATAGCCAAGAGTTGTTCATCGGAGAATGAGTCATTGATTTAAGGCCATCAAGCGGCCTCCCCTCCTCCTCCAAAATAGACAAGTGATCCGCCACTTGGTTTTCTCTTCCTTTTCAATCTTGGATGTCTATATCAAACGCTTGTAACAAAAGTACCCATCTCATCAATCGGTCTTTGGAATCTTTCTTTCTCATAGGATAACAAAGTGCCGCATGATCCGTATAAACAATCACTATTGCACCCATCAAGTACGGGCAAAACTTCTCAATAGCAAACACATTGGCAAGAAGCTCTTTCTCCGTAATGGTGTAGTTGACTTGGGCACGATTCATGGTCATGCTTGCATAGTAAACCGGATGAAAGATCTTGTTGATGCGTTGCCCCAAAGTAGCCCCTACCGCTACATCACTTGCATTGTACATGAGCTCAAAAGGAACACACCAATTTGGAGCGGTGATGATGGGAGTAGCAGTCAACTTGAGATTTAGAAATTCAAAGGCTCTCATGCACTCATCATTGAAATGAAACTTGGCATCTTTCTCTAAAAGCTTACATAACAGGTTTACCACTTTAGAGAAGTCCTTGATGAAACGCCGGTAAAATCCCGCGTGGCCTAAGAAACTCCTTATGCCTTTCACTGATGTTGGAGGAGGAAGTTTAGAAATCACCTCAGTCTTTGCCTTGTGGAATTCAATGCCATTCTTTGAGATCTTGTGGACAAGGACAATACCTTCCTCAACCATGAAATGACATTTTTCCCAATTAAGCACCAAGTTTGTTTCTTCACATCTTGACAATACTTTATCCAAGTTTGCTAGACAATCATCAAAAGAATTCCCGACCACCGAAAAGCCATCCATGAACACTTCAAGATAATCCTCCACCATGTCCATGAGGATCGCCATCATACACCTTTGAAAAGTTGCCGGTGCATTGTGTTGATACCCAATTTTTCCCTCATACATTTTTAAATATGCATGCATACTTTCAAAATATTGTGCATACATGCACAAATGTTTCTACGATTTTTCTATAATTTTTAAGGGCCTTAAATTAATTTATTTCTGCATTTTTTATTATATAAATATATAAAAACCATCCCTCATATTATTTTGTGATGTTACTATTATCTAAATTCATCATTTAGGCTCATATAATTGTTCAAACATTTTAATTGCATTTTTTCACAATCACATTTGCATTTTTAGACTTTAATTGCATATTTTGCAACAATAGCCTATTCATATGCATAACTACATTACCCATATAAAAAATAAATTTTTATATTTTTATAATATTATGTAATTATTTTAAATCATCTTCATGCATGAAAATCATTTTTTATCATTTAATTAGCTATTTTTTAAATTATATTATTTAGTAAAAATAGTATTTAACAAATAGCCCCTAATTTATACCCAAAATCGGATCCCCCCAAATCCTATTTAATTAAACCCAGGCCCAAATTGACCCCAGCCCAAACCTAAAGACCTCTACCCGGCCCCAAACCCCTCTAATCTTGGCTGTTAATCTCTGAGATCAACGGGCCCCGTCCATTCTTTCCACTTTTAACTCTAACGATCCCTAACCCTATTTATTTGTTACAATCAGCCGCCCTTAGAAGTTCTCTCTGAAACTAACCCTAACCCTAGCACCGTCACCTAAATTTTCCCCCAAACCCTTCGATTATTACCCGTTCCATGGGGTTCCCTGGTGATTTGAGGCCCCTACCGGCCTCTTACCTCTTCTGGTTGTTCGATTTTGTTATTTCGTGATGAGATCTCTAAAAGATCCGACCCTGATTTTGTTCGAAACAGTTTAAGAATCCACATATGGCCATGTTCGTTTGGGAGTACTTTTATCTTGTGTTTATGGCTCGAATCTCTGGTTCCAAACCAAATTTTCTTTTATCTCTGTCACTTTCTCAAAACCCTCATCTCTTTCACTTTGAATCTGTTCAGATCCTTGTAGATCTATAATGTTTTCAAGTTTTTACGCTATCGTTCCTTAAAACTTTTCTGTTTCCTTATCATCGACTGATTTTAATTTTCCTCCCAATTAGGGTTTTTGATTCTTTATTATTTGCTGTAGATTTGATGTGGTTTCAAGTTTCTATAGCATTTTTCTTTAAAGGTTTTCTGCTTTCCTTACCATTAATCGATCCTAATGTTTCTCTAAAACTAGGGTTCCACTTCTTCTTGTTTCGGCAAAAGCTTTTCTAAGAGTTTCCGAGTGTTTGAAGCAGGTAATATTTACTCTTATGTTCTAGTCCTTTGTTTGTTCATTTGTCTCACTGTCCGCTTGAATTTTTCTCGCTATTGTGTATCTCTGTCAATCAAAATCAATTGACTGATTTTTACTTAGGTTTCGAATCATATTTTCCTGTTAAAATTAGTACATCCCCATGATTTTACCTATTTTTCTCATTTATAACTTTTAATTGGTACTACCTGCCTTATTTAGATTAATTAGTTGAATATATGGTCGTTAGACTTATTGCTTACCTTATTTAACTGCAATCATGCCAACTGACTGATTTCGTATGAGATTCTCCATAATTTAAGTGATATTCGTTGATTAGGTTAGCCCTAACTGACTAGTTAATTGATTTGCATACTTTATTATGTGCCGTTAATTTTCCTTGACTTATTTGTTTACTCTGCTCAAAGCTATATAAGCCTCACTCTTTTATTTAACACACACACACAGAGACATAGAAAAGGACACAAAGTTCTTGCTCTCTTCCTCTATCACAATCTTCTACTCTTTGCTATTACGTTGTCTAGCCGGCCGGAAGCCAAGGCTAGACCTTTCGACCCTGATTGCTTCACTCTTCTATTCCAGATCCCTAACTGGTATGCCTCCACTTTACTATCATTCAATCCTCTGTATGATTTAAGTTGTGTACTTCCTGTTCTCAGCATGTCTACTTTCATGTTATTGAATCAGTATGTTCTTTGTTATCAGCCTGCCTATTTTTAACTAGACCTACGTGCTTCATGCTAATACTCTTAATCAGCATGCCTTACTTACATATGATTAGACTAAGAGGGTTTCTATTTTCAGCATGTCAGCGTGCCTGCTTCTAGTAATTAGACCTATGTGTTTTCTTGCTTTCAGCATGTCTACATGTTTGCCTCTATGCTATCAGATCTATGTCTACTTGACCTGTTCTAAGTGCTCATCCTTAACAAACCTCTGATTAAGTCATGGCCTCTGTGCCCTCAACTCTGCTTGCTTTTCTATGTGATTGTCTGATCCTAGCATGCTGTCTTATGATCAATACCTGCCTGTATGTTAACCTAGTAATAGCCAAGGGATCAAGACTATGAAAAACCTTTTTAAAATCCTATCTGTTGTTGATTGATGGGGTTCAGGGCTAAACCCCTTCTGTTAAATCTGGACAATATGGGCCTTTGCTTTGTGACTATGTTGCTGCTGAGACTCTTTGTTTCAGAATGCTTCTAACTGTTTTTTTTATTCCTGAAATATTTCACTATCAAACTGCTTTACTTCTGGATTGTTTACTTCTGGACTGTTTTACTTCAGAACTATTTTCTTAAAACTATTTTTAAACATTTAAGCACTCTCACTCCTACTCTTAGAGTACTTAGGATTCTGCCCCTCCAGTGTGTGTACGACCTAGGAATCCTTGAGATTCCTCCGAACTCTGGCACATTGGGGCTGGCCCTTCCACATTGCAC
Source organism: Nicotiana attenuata (assembly GCF_001879085.1). Lineage (NCBI taxonomy): Eukaryota > Viridiplantae > Streptophyta > Magnoliopsida > Solanales > Solanaceae > Nicotiana > Nicotiana attenuata. The sequence continues at coordinate 73,643,267 of NC_031994.1, forward strand.
AAAAACTATTTCTCTTTAAAAGGATCTTGGCCTGAGCATTGCCCGGGGTCCGTGAGGCCCTTGGGAACTTTGACACACCAGGATACCCTCTCAAGGGCACTATGAGACATGGTACTTTGGACTGTTTGAAGGCCTGGTTTTTCCATGTTTACTTTGGCCTATCCAGGCTCCCTATAGTATAGTATTATATATTTCTATAATTTATTCATGGTCTGTAATAATAGTTTTTGTAAACAAATATTGGGGATATTAGTAAAAGGGAGGAATTTTTATATATTTGTGGGCAAATCGGATAGATATCATGCTCTTAGGATTATTATGACTATTCGCTTGCATTAGAAATCATGTTTTTAGGATTATGATGCTTGTCTAATTGCATTAGAAACCATGCTTATAGGTTGTTTTGTGCACTAGAGAATATGTTTATAGGTGCATCATTTGTTTCCGAAATTTCTGCTTTCTAAAGGTTCTGCATAATCATGTCCACTTAGAAATCCTGTCACTAAGTTGCTACTAATCCTTCCTAATAATCACGTTCATTGTCTTATGTGCATTAGAAACCATCCTTTAGGTTTTTTTTTTTATTGCATTAACCTAAATACCATGTCCATCGTATGAAATCAGTAACTACCATGTCTATAAGGATATGTTTTTTTAATAATAAAAGTCCCAAGACCTAGATATCTGTTCGTAAAGATAAATGCGTATAAAATCAATCCTGTAATGTTCAACACTTAGACATCATGTTTGTAGAACATAACGAATAAAATCTACCTGTTTAAAATCGTTTGTTTGCCTATTAAGACTCTGATTACGACTAGATATCATGTTATAGGACATCTCAGATCCACGCCTAGGCAAGCCTGTAGGATAATCAAAATCTTGCAAAAAATGTAAAACCGTGCTTTGCTTAGTTATTTGTGAATCGCCCTGATTCAGCAAGCCCTAAAATCAGTAGGCAAACTGACTAGATCTCTATTGTCTCGCTTTAACACAATGCTGCATATATTCTGTTTGTCATGATCACCAAGATATCCTGCTCTAGGATCCTCTGAAATATCTGAAATCTTGCTGTTTGAGACGTGCTATTGTCTGCTTGTGTGAGGAGGTAAAAGTGAGCCTTTAATTGTCCCTTTATGTGAATGTCCTACTTGTTTTTGCTTGTCGCTTAGATTTTCTCCTTCTAAGAACTTTAGGAGAGTCTAGAACTGCCTTAATTAGAGGACTTAAACACCTCCAAGGCTATAAGGAAGAGATGGGTAATGCACGCATAGAGTACGTTTAATTAGAATCGCTTATATAACCAAGGGGAAGGTAATTGGGTAGTAAAGGATATGATGACTTGTGCGCTAATGCTATGTGTAGCACCCCAACTTGGGGACGATTACCAAGCATTGTACAGAAGTGATCCTATAGGCTAAAAAATCTAGGACTCCCTTTACTCCCTGCCTTTTAAAAGTAATGTCTGTTTGTTTATCTATTTATAAGACTAATTCACCTAATTTGAGTTCAGCCGGGACCCACCGTTGTGGACCTCGAGGGGTTCCTAACATCTTCTCCTCAAGGTTATTTCGAGCCCTTACCCAATCTCTGGTAATGCAAACTGATTTTATGAGTTATTTGCTTTATGTGCCCTAACACACCTTAAATCCGTTAGGTGGTGACTCTTCAAATTTCATACCCAATTCCCAAAAGGAAATGAGTTGTTCCCAACGAATGTCGAAACTCGAACTCTGCGAGGAAAAAGGGGGCGCAATACATTGCACAACCCAAATGGCATCCGTGAGAATGCGAATGTACCATAAGGACATGTAAAAGTAGTTTTCTCTTGATCCTCCGGAGGAATAAGAATTTGATTGTATCCTCAATACCCATCAAGGAAACAATAGAAAGCACGTCCGGCCAATCTATCAAGAATTTGATCTAGGAAGGGAAGTGGGAAATGATCCTTCCTTGTGACTTTGTTGAGCTTACAATAGTCCATACACACTCTCCACCCGGTCACTGTTCTTGTAGGAATCAACTCATTCTTATCATAGGTGACCACCATCATGCCCCATTTCTTTGGGACACATTAGACCGCAGAAGTCCACGAACTATTGGAAATGGGGTAAACAACCCCGGCATCCAACCACTTGATGATCTCCTTCTTTACAACCTCTTACATGGCTTAATTGAGTCTCCTTTGATGTTCAATAGATAGTTTGACACCTTCCTTCAAACTAATCTTGTTCATGAAAAATGCGGGGCTTATTCCGCGAATATCCGCCAGTGTCCATCTGATAGACTTCTTCCTCTTCTGTAGCACCACCAATGTAGAATCTACCTGCACATTAGCCAAACAAGAGGAAAGAATAACCGGTAAAGTATAAGAAGGGACAAGAAATTCATACCGAAGATGTGGAGGCAATGGCTTCAACTCCAAGGTGGGAGGCTCCTCAACTAAAAGCTTTGTTGGAGGAGTGGTTCTATTTTAAATATCCAAAGACAATTTGCGGGGCTCATAAGTGTATGACCCCATCCCTTGTAAAGAGTTCACACATTCCACGTAACCCTCCATCTCTTCATCATCACAATTGAGCAAGACAACCTCCAATGTATCATCAAAATTCATCACATCACTTGTTTCATCCACAATCACATCTGTCACCAAGTCTATGAAAGAACACACCTCATTGCTATTGGGTTGCCTCAAAGACTTACACACATGGAAAACCTACCAACCCGGAAAGTAAGTTTTCTGGATTCAACATCAACTAGAGCCTTCCTCGTAGCAAGGAAATGTCTCCCAAGAATAATCAGCACCTCATTGTCAACCTCACAATCAAGAATAACAAAATCGGCCGGAAAAATGAATTTATCAACACGAACCAACACATCATCAATCACTCCCAATGGTCTCTTCATGGTATGATCCGCCATTTGTAATCTCATAGATGTGGGTCTTGGTTGCCCAATTCCCAATGTCTTGAAAATCGAATTGGGCATCAAATTTATACTTGCCCCAAGATCAAAAAGAGCTATAGCAAACTCGGCACTTCCAATGGTGCAAGGGATTGTGAAAGTACCGGGATCTTCCAATTTAGGAGCCATTGAATGCATAATCGCACTCACTTGATGAGTCATCTTTATGGTTTCACAATTCATCGACCGTTTCTTTATCACCAAATCCTTCATGAACTTTGCATAACCGGGCATTTGCTCCAAAGCCTCAACCCATGGCACATTAATAGATAGACTCTTAATCATGTCAATGAACTTTTTGAATTGATTCACACCATTTTGCTTGGCAAACCTTTCAATATATGTAGGAGGAGGCCTAGGTATTAGTGCCTTAGCCTTTGGCACTACCGGTTCCGGTATTTCAACAATGTGCTCCCTAGACAGGTTCACTTCCTCTTGAGTCTCCTCTACATTGTCATCAATATCTATCCGCACTTCGTCATTTACTTGCACCACATTGTTCGGAGTCTCATCTTCTTGTACCACTTGCTCATCATCCACAAGTTTACTTTGATTTGAGGTGGTTGCATCCGTAACTTTTCCACTCCTTGTAGTAACGGCCATGGCATGTCCCGTGTTATTCCCACCCTTTAGGTTCACCACTGTATCACTTGGTAGTGCCCCTTAGGACGAGTGTTTAAAGCTTGCGAGATTTGCCCCAATTGAACTTCCAAGTTGCGAATTGATGTGTTGTGCGAGGCTAGTTTAGCATCGGAGTCGGCATTCTTCTCCATTATTTGTTTGAAAATGTTCTCAATTCGTCCCATCTCATTGTTGGAAGAACTTGGACCATGGGAAAGATAATGAGGCGGATTGCTCGGTTGTTGATACATCGGGGGCCTTTGAAAGCCCGACCCCCGATTGCCTTGATTATTGTTCCATCCTCCTTGGTTGTTGCCTCTCCAATATCCTTGATTATTGCCTCCCCAATTGCCTTGGTTGTTTTGACCACTCCAATTCCCTTGATTGTTGTTACTATTCCAATTCCCTTGATTGTTACCACCATTCCAATTACCTTGGTTGTTAGAATTCCAATTCCCTTGATTACTTTGAGGTCTCCATTGTTGTTGATTCGGGCCTTGAGAGCTGTTTCTTTGCCCTTGAAAGTTGTTCACATATTGTACTTCCTCCTCTTGTTCAAACCCACTATCTTCTTGCACATAATTCTCCACATTGTTTTGCACTTGTGGACCCTTTTGCCTTCTCTTGTTTACCATCATACTAACTCCCTCCGTTGCATTGACTTGCTTAGGATTTTGCACTTTTTGAAGTTGAGCCTTGCTAATTGATTCATTATGGTGGTCAACCAAGCACTTGATTTCCCATGATCATGCAATTCTTTATGTAGGTGAATCACATCAGATCACCTTGAGGAACATTTGCTGTACTTTGCCATACCGATGAAGTATCCGCCATTTCATCTAGAATCTAAAAAGCTTCCACATACGGCGTTGTCATGAAATTTCCACTGGCAAGTTGGTTATCCACGCATTGATTGGTAGTATCAATCCCCCGATAGAAAGTTTGTCGAATCATAGCCTCCGTCATGTCATTGTTTGGGAACTCTTTCACCATAATTCGGTACCACTCTCATATTTCATGCAAAAGCTCATTGGGATTTTGTGTGAATGCTAGAATCTCGTCTCTAAGAGTACCATATGCCCTAGAGAAAAGAACTTGGAAATAAATTTCTCCGCCAATTCATCCCATGTATGGATAGAATGGTTTGGGAATCTCTCAAACCAATCTAAGGCTTTCCCCTATAGAGACAAAGGAAATAGCCTCAACCTTAAAGCATCCTCGGAGACGTTTGTTTGTTTACTCCCCCAACAAGTGTCCACAAACCCTTTTAAGTGTTTGTATGCATTTTGACTTGGAGCCACGGTGAAGAATCCCCGTTGCTCTAGCAATGTGAGTATTACATTCGTGATTTGAACGTTGCCCGCCCTAATTCGAGACGGGACTATGGCACTTGCATATCCTTCATTCGGCAACACCCGTTGCGGAGCCGCTCTTGGTGGAGGTGTGGTGGAACTGAGATATTGTCGTGAGGCTGTCGGCCTTTTCTATTTGCTTGAGGTTTAAGAGGAACCTCTTCAACTTGGTCATCTTCAACGTCCACATCCCCCATATGCTTGTTTCCGAGTGGATTATTGTTGTTGAGAGCCATTGTTGCACCTACAATTGTTTCACAAAAAATATTAGTAACACAGAAGGAAAATAAGACAATTCACACACAAAACCAAATATATAGTGTCACGCCCCAACCTCAGGAGGTGCGACCGGCGCTCAATCGAGTGAACCCGAATGAGCAAGCCTTTTTGGACACTTTCTACCCAACGCATTATGCTCAAGAAACCATGCTTTCATTTAATTAGATAGTAGGAAAGATTGTACATATAACATTGCTAGTTCAGTTTATATTACAACATTTACATCATAGTCAAATTCACAAGATTTCATACAATTTACAATTTAGATAAACAAGAGTTTAGAATTATAACACAGTCCTGTGACCTATCCAACACCCGTAAATAACCCTCACAAACGTCTACGGAGCCTCTAAAGATACAAAAGATAGTTATGATAATGCCGGAAACAAGGCCCCGACTACACCTCAAAATATGGTAATTTATAACAAAAGATAGACTGCATGACCTGGAAGGAAAGAGGCTCACCAAGACTGCTGAGAGGAGGATGCACCACTACCTGCGATCAGCACTGTCTGCTACGAAGCCACCTACGTCCATTTAAAGATGTAGCGCCCCCGGCAAAAGGGACGTTAGTACCGTGGAATAGTACTAGTATGTATAACTAAACACCATCTCATTAGAAAGAACAACAATACGAGAATAAAGTAATCATAAAGATCAGCAAATGCCTTAATCAATACCACATCAAATTAAGGGATCACAAAGCTTTCAAATAATTTCCATAGCTTTAACTTGGGACATTTAATACTATTACACCATCATCCCCAATACCACCGCTTTCTTGCGCAGAGTCCGATCACGACCCGGTCGGCTAGGTGGTCTCATTTGAGACATGTATCTCAATCACAATTTGATTTTCACTTTCCGGTTTTCAATATCAGCACAGTACCACCATATGTGCGGCATGGCGTCCGATCATGGCCCGATCGGCTATGCCGTCTCACCAAGACATTTTCATATTTCATCAATCATCTCATTTCAAATTTATTTCACATATATCAATTCATCGGCACTAGGGGCCACAATTTTATAACATGCTTGGCACTAGGCCACATTTCATTACTCAAGCTCTTTTCCCCCACATTTCACATCATTGCCACATTCAATATTGAACCTTTTCAATTCAAGATGTTAAGCACATAGGAGAGCAATTATAATTCGTAAGCATAAAGAGGATTTTACATATTTCGGCATAACAATCTCAATTCAAACTCAACTTGAATTCTAGGCATTTTAGCACATGTTCACATTCTTCACACATTCTCAATTGACAAAGTAGCATAAGGAAAGCATTGAGACACACCTTGCACATATATTCTTGAAACACAAATTCATTTGAAATAGCAACCACTACATCAATCAATATTCGGAACTTACAACATTTGCATGGACACCATAGGGGTTCAATTTCCAAGAAGAGGGGGTTTTAGCCATACATGCCTCGATAGAGCTTTCCTTAACTTCATACAAGAATTCCGGAACCCTTAGTAACTTCGATCTATTTTAAGAGCATTACTAATTGAGCCAAATATTAGAGAGATGATCAAGACTCTAGCTCTTTTGAGCACATCATCTAGCACTAAGTGTGCATTATGTCTTTTAAGATTTATTGATGAAAGATTTAACCAACCCATACCCCATCTCTTACCAATTTAGTTCATAATCCTTCTACACTCTTACATTATACATGCATGCAAAATAGATACAACCTTAAGCCCATGAACCCTCTTGTTAATTGCTCATTTTAGTAGGAATTTTCGAAATCAAAGGCTAGGGCAAAGATTCTTACCTCTTAGGTTGAAGGCTTAAGAAACTTTTCTTGAAAATCTTCAAGGATTGCACAAGGATTGAAGAGTGAGTTAGTGAGGATCGCTTTCCTCCCTCTAGAATTCTTTCTCTCAATTTAAAGGCATCAGAAACTAGCTCAGCATGGCCTAGTGGGGTGTTTTTAACCGGATGGGGTCGGGTTTTAAAAGTTAGAAAATAGGAGCCTCGACTCAATCTGCGATAGCATATGCGACCGTATAAGTGATATGCGGCCCACAAAAGGGACCTCAAAAGTAGCCCTCAAGGGCTTGAATCTTCTGCCTGGGAATGCGATGAATATGCGGTCCACATACCTGTTCTACGATCGCATAATGCATCGCAGAACTATCCTTCGCAAAAATCCCAAGGAGGTTATGCGACGACTATGCGGCCTGCAATTCGATTATGCGATCTCATAATGGGCCGCATAATTATCCTCAAAATTAGCCAACCTTCTGCCTCACTCTGCGGCAACTACGCGGTCCGCATTGTTATTATACGACCGCATAATGGGCAGCAGAAACGCGCTCTTCTGAAAAAGATTTTTCCTTAACTTTTTAATGCACAAGTCAATCCAATTTCACGGGGCGTTTCATATAGCTAAATCCATTTTTAGCTCCCCGGAAACGGCGCCATAAATTGATCTCATCCAAGTCACACCTCTATTCGAGGCTATGAAATGGTAGATGCAATAGTAATACCCACTGAGAGAGGGGCCGAATTCCACAGGGAGCTATATAAAGGATTTAGGATTATATATTATGATGAGTGAGCTTGAACTATCTTAGATTACACTTCCACAAAAATGGTAGTTTCAAGGTCTAATTTAAACTAAGATTGCAAGATAAATAATCAAAACTAAGACATTGTGTTTTTATTGTTGTTTTCAAATAATGTAAAAGGCCTAGGGCTATGTCCTTCACCTAGGTGTTCGCCTAACGGGTTGTAAACTTTAAAGCTTGTTTTGTTGGTTGGGGTGTATAATAGCTATCAACACTCAAGTACCCATACAATACCTCTCGGTAAGAGAGTGATATTGGCCCAGTTTGGCATTCTCAAGTCCAAATGGGTATTGAACAAAACAGTTGATAAAGTGCTCAAGTCCGATTTTACTATCTCTGGGTTCAACCCTTTAATTGGGACTATCAATCTCCTGATTTTGTCCCAATTTCTTGTTTGCTAAGTTTTTCTAGACTAAGTCTCTCTTTTTCAAGTAATGACCAAGTCAAATAGGCAAGAACTAATGTTTGGAACCATTAATTCTACTATTTGAAACAAGAACAAGGCTAAATAATAAACACCTAACCATAAACAAGCCATAAATCAAACACCTGTTAGGTTTATACTCTAGGGTGGGGTCACAACCCTAGTGAGAATCTAGCTACTCATAGTGGGTATAGAAGTAAACAAAGAAGAAAAGATAATAAAACTTATATTGCAATATTAAAATGTAAAAACCCATTGTTAAATCACCACAATAGGCTAAAGTTGCCTAAAGAAGCAAGGAAAAATGGCTACAGGACTTTGAATATTCAAAACATGACCTAATCTCGTGAAACTATTCTATTTATACAAAGTTAGAATTTTTGGACAAAAATGCCCTTTCGGAGGTTCTGCGACCGCACAATTCCATGAACGGTTTGCACATTGCTTCAATCTTTACAGAAGTAGAATCTGCGGCTGCACAATTCTAGAATGCGGCCGCATTTCTCATATTCTGTTGTCCGCACAATTCTTAGTGCGGCCGAACAGGGCTCTTCCGCGGACCTCACATTTCTGAGTGCGGCCGCAAAATAATTGTGTGGTCGGCATTTCCTATAATCATGAAATGATAACTCTCTGAACTTCTGCTATTGGTTAGCTTCTGCGGCCGCACAATAATTGTGCGGTCTGCACTTGGCACTTGGACTCTCATAACTTTCCTTCACATTCTATGGCTGCAGATGAAAATCTACAGTCCGTACTTGAGCTTTTGTGCCTGATATTTGTCCTTGAGTTCTGATCACTCCTTGTTGAGTTGGATTCCATCTTAGTGGCTCATTTTCCAACACTCCTGCAATTAAGCATACGTCATCAGTTTTTGGGAAGACAATTAAACGCTTTTGGACTAAAATGTAAGCTAAAAGGCGCTAATAAGTAGTCAAATTCCCCAATTATCACTGCCTGTCAGAACTATCTCTCTCGATTTCCCTACTAATGCCCCGCATGGTGCGTCACCCCATGCGGCGGCCTGTGCATTTTTAGTAGAGCTAGAATCCTATTTTGCGCAGGAAAAGGTATTTTCATCTGGGCCCGACCCTACTTGGTATAAATACATGTAAAAATGTTAATTTATGGACTTTTGACATACTTCAGACCTAAAGAGTCTAAGGAGGAGCTGGAAGAACACGAGCACAAGGATTCCATCATTCCTTCCTCACTCAAGACCCGAGTTTGTATTGAATTTATGTTTTCCATTACTTTAACTATATTTGTGATGAATTTCTCCAAATCTATAGAGTAGTTATCTTTAGGGTTTGATAGATTTGGTGTATTGATATTTGTTTGTGGATTATAACTCTAGTTTTATGTGTTGAATTGTTTTGGATGTTTTAATCATTGAATATGTATTCACTTGTTCATGGAATCAAGAGAGGCATAACTTGTGATATCTTTGCATTATATTTTGCTGGTTGAATTCATTAATTCTTCTTAGTAATCGAAAGAGGCTACTGGAAATGTTGATTAAACCTAGCTAGGAGGATAATCGAGAGAGGTTCTCCTAAAGACCAATCCACTAAGAATTCTTGCATATCTTCACGTGCTTAAAATTGGTTCATCTTGCGAGGTTGAGACTTAATCGAGAGAGGAGTTTCTTCTAAACGCGTGAACTAATACTTGAGTGAATTAGAGAGACTCGCTTGAACATTAGAAGTGAATTATTTAGAGTTAGATCCCAAACATTTATCTTGCACCTATCCTATCAACCCTATCTTCTCCTAATTGATAACCTTCTTTGCTCATTACTTGCGTCTATTGTCACTAGCAGATAGTTTAGACTCTTATCTAATTTCAGTATTAAACACAAAACTCTAAATTATTTATCATTTTGGATAGCAATCTAGCTACAAACTACGATAGTGCTGTTTAACTCCAATTCTGTGGATACGATATTATAATTTACTATATTTGAATGGCGAGCATATTTTAGTGTGTGTTTTGCGCTCTTTAAAATTTTCCTTTAACTTAAACATATTTGTGATGAATTTCTCCATGTCTATGGAGTAGTTCTCTTTAGGGTTTGATGGATTTGGTGTATTGATATTTGTCTGTGGATTATAACTTACTTGCGTTGATTGTCATTAGCCAATAGTTTAGACTCTTATCTAATTTTAGTATTAAACACAAAACTCTAAATTATTAATCACCTCGGATAGCAATCTAGCTACAAACTACAATAATAGTGTTTAACTCAAATGGTGGATACGATATTATAATTTACTATATTCGACTAGCGAGCATATTTTTGTGTGTTTTTCGCTTGTCAAATTTTTGCGTCGTTGCTGGGGTTTGGCAATCAATAGTGTTTGAAATAGTTTGCAGTGATAATTCAGGAATTTTTCTTTTATTTTATTTTTTTTTCTCTTTTTACGTTTGGGTGTTCCTTATCTGTGCGCAAGCTACAGGTTAGATTGGTGCATGACTCGATCTTCTGGAAAGGAATTACTACTATACGAACCAAAAATCGTGAAACAACTGCGACAGTTGAGGAAAGAAAGAAATATCCCCGAGAATACAGAGACGGTTGGGCGATCCTCAACCAAAGAATGTATGGCTGGAGATGATGATAATGTAGATTTGGTTGTGAGAGAGGTAACCAAACTAAGAGAAAAAGCTACTCGGGATGCTGAGAAAGCAGCTATTAGAGATGCACAAATTGCATATGAAGAAGAGAGGGCTCGGAGAATTACTCAGAATCAGCCTTTGGTTCCAGACCAGTTCGGAAACATAGCTCCCGGTGCTGGTAGACCACTTGGCGATTATTCTAGACTTGTCTACAACCAAGGCTTATAGAGTATGAGACCAGCTCCAGTTGCGTCTAACAATTTTGAGCTAAAGTAAGGGTTGCTCCTAACCCTCCAAAGTAGTTGTGTCTTCATATGAAATATGAAAAGATCCAAACAATCATCTGATGGACTTCGAGGAGATAATGAACACCTTTCAGTACAACGGTGTGTCGCAAGATGCGGTTTATTTAAGGGAATTCCCTTTCACACTCAAAGATGATGCAAAACACTGGCTTCAAATCTTGCCCCTGGGATCGATTAGAACATAGGATGGGATGACCAGAAAATTTGTTGCTAAATATTTCTAAATTAGCTAAGATGGACAAGTTTAGAAGAGAAATCTATAACTTCTGCCAGAATGAGGCTGAAACTGTGTTTGAAGCTTGGGAGAGGTTTAGCAAAAGTATCGACAATGCGGATTTGAATTCTAGATGCAACTCCAGGATTTTTGGGATGGACTGACACCGGCCTCGCGTAGAATATTGAGCAACGCAGCTGAAGGCCCGTTGATGAAAACGACTCTAGAGGAGATAGTCACAATTCTAGATGAGTTATCTGAAGATGCAAATCAGTAGCCTTCTGAGATTGCTGAAAAGAGAAGATCAATTGGTGTTCACCAAGTTGATGCTAACACATATGTGCAGGTATAGCTTGATGCAATGGCCAAAGAAATAAGGAAGCTGACCTTAGCTTCAATACATAATGAGCTCACGCAGCTTGTGATATATGTTGAAGAGGACACCCTACTCATGATTTTCAAGCCTCAACTAAGGAAGTTAATGCTAATGGTAATTATAACTTCAATGCAATGGGTCAGAAGCACCCCTATTTTTCAAGGAGTTCACCTAGGGGTACAACAAATGCAGGGCAACAAAATAACTCTAGATTTAAGGGACAAGGAGCCTCAAGCTTCCAAAAACCCGATAGGGCGTTTTGAGCCCTAGTGCGCCATTCAGCAGTTCAAGGCCGTGAGCAGCTTCAATTCAGGCATTTTGACTTGTACGCGTGGTCGGAATTAAATTTCGGGAAGTTCGGAGCGACATGGAGAGGAAATTCTCATTTCAGAAGCTTTAAGTTGAAAGAATTAGCTAAAATCAGATTTTTGGGTAAACAACCTCGGAATCAGAATTCAAAGGTTCCAGCAGGTTCGTATGACAAATTCGGACTTGGGCGTATGTCCGGGTTGGGTTTTGGATGACCCGGGAGCATTTTGGCGCCTATTGTGGAAGTTAGCATTTTGGAAGAAATTCTATAAGTTTGGGTTGAAGTGCATTTCACTATTATCGATGTTCGTATGGGATTCCGAGTCAGGGAGTAGCTCCGTATGGTGATTCTGGAGTTGGGAGCGCGATCAGAAGTGAATTCGGAGGTCCGTGGGTCATTTTGGAGTCATCTGGCAAAAGATAGAAATTTTGAAGGTTTTTGAGAAGTTTGACCGAAGGTGGACTTTTTGATATCGGGGTCGGAATCCGATTCCGGAAGTTGGAGCAGGTCTGTAATGTTGAGTATGACTTGTGCACAAAATTTGAAGTCAATCGGACGTGATTTGATAGGTTTAAACATCGAAAGTAGAAGTTTGAAATTCTAATGTTCATAAAGCTTGGATTGGAGGTCGATTCTTGGTTTCAGCATTGTTTGATATGATTTTTGGCCTCGAACAAGTCCGCAATGTGTTTTGGGACTGGTTGATATGATTGGTTGGTGTCCTGGGGGCCTCGGGTGGATTCTAGGTGGTTAACGGATCGAAAGTGGGATTTTGGAAAAGGCTGAAGTTGCTGGTACCTGGTATGACCGCACCTGCGAGGGTTTGGCCGCAGGTGCGGGGCCGCAGAAGCGGCCAGAAGAGCCGCAGATGCGGTTTTAAGCTGGAAGTTAAGGAACCGCAGATGCGTTAATGTAGACGCAGAAGCGGGACCGCACCTGCAGTAGTCGAGTCGCAGAAGCGGGCTGGGGCAACTGGACGAAGATCGCAGAAGCAGTATTGGACCGCACCTGCGGGACCGCAGAAGCGGACAAGTGACCGTAGGTGCGGAAAGTGCTGGAGGCAGTGAGTGTTTTAAAATCGGGATTTGGCCCATTTCTTTCATTTTTCTTTTGGTTTTGGGCGATTCTTGGAGGATTTCAAGAGGGGATTTCATCATTCAATTGCAAGGTAAGTCATTCCCATCCATCTTAAGTTAAATACATCGATTATGTATAGATTTTGGCATGTAAATTGGTAGAAATTTGGGGTTTTGGTAGAAAGACCTAGAAATTCATATTCTTGGAATTTGACCACGATTTTGGGTATGGAATTAAGAGGAAATTATATATTTGAGTTCGTGAGGCTATGGGTAAACTTGTTCTTCGAAAATTTTGGAAATCCAGGCATGTGGACCCGAGGGCGTTTTTGTCAACCTTTCGATCAGGGTTAGAAATTATTATAAATTGGATTAATACGAGTATTTTATCGTATATTAACGGATTTGCATAATCATTGGCTAGTTTTGGGAGTATTTAGCATCGATTCAAGTCTTCGGAAGGGCGTGGAATGTCGGTTATGGATCATCGAGCGAGGTGAGTCTCCTTTCTAATCTTGTGAGAGGGAATTGTCCCCATAGGTGAATTAATTGGTTATGTGCTCCTATTTGTGGGGGCTACGTACGCACGAGGTGACGAGAGTCCGCGCGTAGCTACTATTATGTCCTTGTCCGGGTAGTCTAGGACCCAAAAGCATGCTGTACTTGGAATATTTGTACTCTTATTGACAATTTGAATTGCTTAAATCACATAGAACTGGTAAATAAATTTCTAAGAGAATTAAACTTTATTCCTTAAATCAATAAAAGAGAATTGGCTTCTACTGGGATGATCATTCCCCGAAAAATTATTAATTTGCTGTTGAGCATGTATTTCTATGTGCACCTGCGTCGCATGTATGGTACGCGAGCAGGGTGATTGTTTATTTAAATTTGACCGCGTCGCATGTATGATTCGCGAGCAGGGTAATAGATGCATCTATGGTTCGGGCCGCTCGACCCTCGACAGTGCACATTTTAAATATTGTTGATTGGGCCGTACGACCTCAGCATGAGTTGCGCATGCTTGTATTGCTTGATATGATCTTTGATGATACTAATATCTGCTCTCTCGACTTGAGATAATTGTTCATTAATGGATTATGAATCCGGAGACTGTTAAAATAAGAGGGACTTTTACATGTTTAGTAAATTACTTGAATCTACTGTTGTTCTTAATAAATCCGTGAGTCATCGCGTTAATATTACTATTACTGGACCTTTAGTAAGTGTCGAAGTTACCATCTCGTCTCTACTTTTTCAAGATTAGGCGGGATACTTACTTAGTACACGTTGTTTTTGCACTCATACTACACTTCTGTGCATTTTTGTTGCACATGCACTTGTACTACTAGTGGCCTACCAGGCGTAGCAGCATCGATGATACTGGGACTAGGCGAGTTGCATTACTCGAGGCGGCCCGCAGCTAGTATAGTCCCTTCCATTATATTGTATTTACTTTCTGTCTATTTGTATTCCGGACGGATGTTGTATTGTATTGTTTCTTAGAAATAGCTCATGCACTTGTGACACCGGGTTCTGGGGATGTCTATGCGTTTATTCAGAAATGTAAAATTTTTAAATGTTTCATCATTTATTCAGTGGAATTTATCACGTATTGTTTAAACGCATAAAAGAAGTGATTTCAGAAAATATTTAAACGAGAAGTTACTAGTTGTTTGTTGTTGGCTTGCCTGACAGTGGAGTCCGGCGCCATCACGACCCTTAGTGGATTTTGGGTTGTGACAACATGGTATCAGAGCACTAGGTTCCCTTAGGTCTCACAAGTCATGAGCAAGTCTAGTAGAGTCTCGCGGATCGGTACGGAGACGTCTGTACTTATCTTCGGAAGGCTACAGGGCTGTTAGGAGTACTTCCCTTCTTGATTCCTCAGCGTGCGATTTGATTCCTTGAGGCTTATACCCTTTTTTCCTCCCTACTCAATCTTACGCGCCGCGAACCGCTGGTTATAAATCAAGAATTTAAGAATTATAATGGTACTACCGATGTGGTGTGGGATGTTTCTCCTTGCATAGTTGTCTGGGCTATTATCGCCGCCTCGTGAAAGGATATTCTGTCGTTTCGGCTCAATAGCGGTGCTTCTAAGAGCTCTGAGGCTACGCACAAGTTTCCATGATGCTATGAACAATTGTTCCGCAGTATTAATATGATGGTAGGACGTTTCCTACGTGTCGGGGCAGAGAATGACTTGAAGGGAGGTTTACTCAGTGCATGATTCAGAGATTCGGTATTTTACTTCTGGCGCAGGAAAAGCAGTCGGACTAAGAATGTGCAGATTTGGGTTGATGGAGTAATGAGATTTGGCATTTGCGAGCGTGGTAGAGTTTTCTTCTATGATGAGGTGTAGTTGTCCCTATTGAATGTACTAAGTTCGATGGTGTTATGATCTTCTACAATTCGCCTTTGGGGTAAGATATCGTGAAATAGTATTGAAGATGCGGCTGTCAGATACCGCGGGATGCGGTAGTTCAGGATTGAATTAGTGTTTCTAATGTCGACGGTTCTAGCAGGATGATCTGCGGAAATGTTTAAAGTTAGCAGCAAATGTGGGTCCAAGTGCCACAGAGATAGATTTCATTTAAGGCAACAACTGGGCAGTAAAAGATGAGGAAGGGCATGTGGAAAGTGTCAGGCGGTGGTTAGAATTTCTAGGAGGCCAGGTATAAGAAGCAAAGGTCGAGTAGTCGACTAAAGGGGTGAGTTCCGCCAAAGTGGGAGGGTTTGGAGCGATTTGGGGATTTTAGTGATTGGTAATTTGGGCATACGGATTAATTTGAAGTATGGACTATTATGCGGCAGAAGGCTTGATATAACGGAAAGAAGCTGCTTGAAATGAAGAAGGATACCACCTAACTTTGAATTGGAAAGATGTTGCCGCACACTTAATTGATGTCCACGAGGAGTGAAGGGATTGGTGCAGCTAGGGAGTGAGCTCGGACTTAGGATGGGTCATTGATGCTGCAGTGATTGTACCCCGTGCAGCGACGATGGAAGGTGTCAGAGAGTGTTTTCCACAGGGGGGTTATTCCCTGTGAGCAGGTTAGCGGTCGCGTGGTTGGCGAAGCTTCTGCAAAGTATTCTATTAGTGATACCACAAAGGGATTTGTCGTGCGAATGTGGTTGATGATTCAGAGTATAAAGAGGGGGTTTTATAGAAAAATTTCGAGGAATTTTGCGGTCGATTGCGCATGGTCATGTCAATAAGAGATAGGGAATCCTAGTGAATTTCAGAGTTATGTAATAATGGCTTCAAGCTAAGTGGGAGAGTCCTACCGCCTACGATTGGGTTGTATGGTTATCTACTTGCGATATTATGGGTTATTAGCCTATTGATGAGCTATTCTAGCTACAGGAAAAGAACATAAATGGTAAACTGAGCAAAGGAATTGTTAAAGGTGTGTTATGGTTGGCCTTATTGGCTCATGTTAAAACTTGGGGAAAGATTCAAGATTCATGCCTCGTATAGATGTTGGTTTCAAGCGAAGGGAATCAGTCGAGTGCTTCATTGAGATGGGTGTTCATATGCCAGTGGAACCATGGAGTTGATTATATTCGGGACCTAGTCAGAGCGGGTGGCTCTCAGCAACGGTCCTAGTGAATTCGAAGGGGTAAAGCATGGTGCCTAATGATTTCAAGCACATAAGTATGGTTAAGAATCAAGCTTTGTAGCAGCATATGAGGAGAGGCGCATAATGTTCTATGATGGTTTGACTTGCAGTGTAACTTTTGGGAGGTATGAAATGGTTTGTGGGATTTGAGACAGCATGGTCTCGTGATTCAAGGTCACTCGGATGAGTGCAGATGAAGTGTGTTATGTGTTGAATGGAGTTATTATTATTTCTAAGGCAATCGAGAATTAATTTGGAAGAGGATAGATCGGTTAGCCATTGTTGAATTGGTACATTGGTGGTAGTGATCAAGTTATGCAAGTGATTTGTGACGGCACGTGTGAGGCTTGTCGACCATCATAATTGATGTTATTCAGAGGTATTCCACTGTTATGGCATGTTACGTGTAGGCGGTTCCGAAAGGGTTATGGTGGGTTAGACCACTACTCGGAGATTTGCATATTCTACGGTTATGAGAATTCACCTGCGTGTGGCGATGGTTCTCCTGAAATGAGTTAAGTGAAAGGTTTTATATGATGAAGCGTCAACCTATTAGTGGTTCCGAAGTTATGATGGAAATCGTGTCCTATTGAATATTGGCACGTTGGGTGCAGTGAGCGGTATTGGATTTGAAGTAAGGATCAAGGTTACAGTTTGGTGTTGGCATAGATTTCACGAGCTCGGATGAGTAGGGAAGTAGTTTCGATGTTTAAAGTAAGCTGGTATTGTCTTTAGCGTCACTTGAGATCGGTGTTTTGTGAAAAAAGCTTTGCATCCTGGTTAAGGATTCTTGATCGTTTTTTAGCGTTAGTGCGGCCGGTGAGTTGGAGATACAGGTCTGTTATCCGTTATGGAAGGCTATGGGAGCGTGCTCACGGGAAGGTTGAATGAGTGTGGCCTGTAGCCACTTGAGTGCTTGAAGAGCAAACCAAGTATGAGGATTGTGGTGACGTCGTAAATTTGAGAATTGATTCCTGGAGGGCACTCGATTTATTGAGTTATAGACTGTGGATGATTACTCCGGTTATGATGGTCGTTCCTATGTGTTATGAGCGAAAGAGGAGTTAGTATGGACCTTTGAAAGGTTATTAGCCTAGTTCAGTGCGATCAGAATCGGCTTGAGGTCTATGGATGAATCCAAATGTGAATATGGGCTCTATATCAGGCCAGATGTGTTCATTTCAATAATGCGCTCTCTATGGAAGAGTAGTCAGGATGTTATTTCGTCGTTAGCTATTTCATGTAATGATATATTGCACCGTGTGAGTTGTGAGATGGCTTGGTGAATTGCTTATGTGTTGAGGTTCCGCGTAGAGAAGATGTTATATTGGGATTCAGATCTATATCGCACCTCGGTTGTGCTTGAGTTTTGTAGCTTATAAGCGCCATATGTCCCCTCAGGGGTGGTATTATGCACTTAGCGTGCTTATGACCAATATTCGGTATTTTGTTGTAATGAGCAATTTAGCTCGATGTGCATCTCCTTAGGTGAGAGTTATGTTATTTGGATCGGGTTGCGCGCCGCAACAATGTGATGTTGAGTACGGTTCCCTATATCTATTTTTATGTGTTTTGTTTCCTATATTTCTAAGTAAAACTCATATTAGTTGTGTGCCCGCATCACATGTATGATTCGTGAGCAGGGTAGTTGGATTTCCTTTTCAGAGTTTGTTTTCATTGTATCGCGTTCGAATTGGTAGCCTATTGGCACATTGTGGCATCATATGAGACTTTTGATTATGTCCGGGGTGGCTTATTGCCTGAGCAGTTCGTACTGGGTGAGACGAGATCATTGGATTTAGGATTAGTGCAATCTGACTATATGAAGTATATTAAGGAGCTAAGACCATTATTTGGTTCAGAATGAGGTGATGGTTCTTGTCAGGAGTATAGGCCCAATGATTTGATGATTCGGCAGTCGGTTATGAATTTCTACACATCTCTTCCGTCATGGCGGTATTGTAAGAATTAGCGCAAGACCTATGTAGGTCATGAGTTGCAATGAGAGCATCAGATTCGTGGAATTTCGATTAATTTGATAAGAGAATGTTATTGTGGCCCTTTGAGTAAAGTGGTGCAAGTTGAGAATTCAGCTAAGGTATGCAGTCATGTTTTGGTGTTGCGTTTGTAGTTATTGATACGGTGAGCGTATGTTGGAGCAGGCCTCGCAGAGAATTCCGGATGTTGGAATTGGGCTCTAAGGCTTATTTGCTTAAGTGAATAAGGATATCTTCAAATCGATCGGGCTAGAGTGCCCAGCTGAGTTGTGGTAGCAGGGGTAGGTGCACGAGGTATTAAGCAGTGATTCCAGACAACCCCAACACAGTTCCTAACACATTCGATGACGAACGTATGTTTAAGTGGGAGAGGATGTAACGACCCGACCAGTCGTTTTGAGCCCTAGCGCGCCGTTCAGCAGTTCAAGGCCGTGAGCAGCTTCAATTCAGGCATTTTGACTTGTACGCGTGGTCGGAATTATTTTTCGGGAAGTTCGGAGCTGACTTGGAGAGGAAATTCTCTTTTCAGAAGCTTTAAGTTAAAAGAATTAGCTAAGATCGGATTTTTGAGTAAACGACCTCGGAATCAGGATTCGAAGGTTCCAGCAGGTTCGTATGACGATTTCGGACTTGGGCGTATGTCCGGGTCGGGTTTTGGATGACCGGGAGCGTTTTGGCGCCTATTGTGGAAGTTAGCATTTTGGAAGAAATTCTATGTGTTTGGGTTGAAGTGCATTTCTGTGTTATCGATGTCCGTTTGGGATTCCGAGTCATGGAGTAGCTCCGTATGGTGATTCTGGAGTTGGGAGCGCGATCGGAAGTGAATTCGGAGGTCCGTGGGTCATTTTGGAGTCATTTGGCTAAACATAGAAATTTGAAGGTTTTTGAGAAGTTTGACCGGAGGTGGACTTTTTGATATCGGGGTCGGAATCCGATTCCGGAAGTTGAAGTAGGTCCGTAATGTTGAATATGACTTGTGCGCAAAATTTAAAGTCAATCGGACGTGATTTGGTAGGTTTAAACATCGTAAGTAGAAGTTTGAAATTCTAAAGTTCATAAAGCTTGGATTGGAGGTCGATTCTTTGTCTCAGCGTTGTTCGATATGATTTGAGGCCTCGAACAAGTCCGTAATGTGTTTTGGGACTGGTTGATATGATTGGTTGGGGTCCCGGGGGCCTCGGGTGGATTCCGGGTGGTTAACGGATCGAAAATGGAATTTTGGAAAAGGCTGAAGTTGCTGGTATCTGGTATGACCTCACCTGCGAGGGTTTGCAGGTGCAGAGCCGCAGAAGTGGCCAGAAGAGCCGCATATGCGGTTTTGGGCTGGAAGTTAAGGAACCGCAGATGCGGTCATGTAGCCGCAGAAGCGGAAATGGGCGGCTAGGCTGGGACAGCAGATGCGGTTATTTTGCCGCAGCTGCGGGACCGCACCTGCGGAAGGAGAAGCGCAGAATCGGGTTGGGGCAACTGGACGAAGTCGCAGAAGCGGTATTGGACCGCACCTGCGTGACCGCAGAAGCGGACAAGTGACCGCGGGTGCGGAAAGTGCTGGAGGCAGTGAGTGTTTTAAAATCGGGATTTGGCCCATTTCTTTCATTTTTCTCTTGGTTTTGGGCGATTCTTGGAGGATTTCAAGAGGGGATTTCATCATTCAATGGCAAGGTAAGTCATTCCCATCCATCTTAAGTTAAATACATCGATTATGTATAGATTTTGGCATGTAAATTGGTAGAAATTTGGGGTTTTGGTAGAAAGACCTAGAAATTCATATTTTTGGAATTTGACCACGATTTTGGGTATGGAATTGAGAGGAAATTATATATTTGAGTTCGTGAGGCTATGGGTAAACTTGTTCTTCAAAAATTTTGGAAATCCGGGCACGTAGGCCCAAGGGCGTTTTTGTCAACCTTTCGATCGGGGTTAGGAATTGTTCTAAATTGGATTAATACGAGTAGTTTATCGTATATTAACGGATTTTTTTAATCATTGGCTAGTTTTGGGAGTATTTAGCATCGATTCAAGTCTTCGGAAGGGTGTGGAATGCCGGTTATGGATCTTCGGAGCGAGGTGAGTCTCCTTTCTAATTTTATGAGAGAGAATTGTCCCCGTAGGTGAATTAATTGGTTATGTGCTCCTATTTGTGGGGGCTACGTACGCACGAGGTGACGAGAGTCCGTGCGTAGCTACTATTATGTCCTTGTCCCGGTAGTCTAGGACCCAAAAGCATGCTGTACTTGGAATATTTGTACTCTTATTGACAGTTTGAATTGCTTAAATCCCATAGAACTGGTAAATAAATTTCTAAGAGAATTAAACTTTATTCCTTATATCAATAAAAGAGAATTGTCTTCTAATGGGATGAACATTCCCCGAAAAATTCTTAATTTGCTGTTGAGCATGTATTTCTATGTGTACCTGCGTCGCATGTATGGTATGCGAGCAGGTTGATTGTTTATTTAAATTTGACCGCGTCGCATGTATGATTCGCGAGCGGGGTAATAGATGCATCTATGGTTCGGGCCGCTCGACCCTCGGCAGTGCACATTTAAATATTGTTGGATCGGGCCGTACGACCTCGGCATGAGTTGTGCGTGCTTGTATTGCTTGCTTTGATCTTTGATGATACTAATATCTGCTCTCCCGACTTGAGATAATTGTTCATTAATGGATTATGAATCTGGAGACTGTTAAAATAATAGGGACTTTTACCTGTTTAGTAAATTACTTGAATCTACTGTTGTTCTTAATAAATCTGTGAGTCATCGCGTTAATATTACTATTACTGGACCTTTAGTAAGTGTCAAAGTTTCCATCTCGTCTCTACTTCTTCGAGATTAGGCGGGATACTTACTGAGTACACGTTGTTTTCGTACTCATACTACACTTCTGTGCATTTTTGTTGCACATGCACTTGTACTACTACTGGCCTACTGTAAGGCCCCATGAAAATTTGTGCCCAAAACCTAGTAGCTTGTAGTGTCAAGTTCGGACCCTTTGTACTGATCTAAGCATTTAAAAATCAAAGAATGAAGTTTTCCAGAAAAGTGCTGTTATGCGGTCCAGAATGCGGTCGCAAATCAAGTATGCGGACCGCGTTTCTATTGCAAAGTGAGTCATTGTGTTAGTCAAATTTGAGGTCAAAATGCGGTCGATTATGTGATCGCATAACTAAGATGCAGACCGCATTTCTGCCGCAAACCCAGACAGTAGGATCAGATTTTTGGAGCACTTTTGCGGTCTATTCTGCGGACCGCATTTCATCTTTGCGATTGCATACCTAACTCGGGGCTCCTATTATTCTAAATTTTAAACCCGACCCCTTCTTCAATAAAACACCCCAACCCCTCATTTTAACGTACTTTCTGAACAAAATAAGAGAGAGGAAGGGAGAGTTCTTGAGAGAGAAAGTCTTGCATTCATCAATTTGATTTTCAAAGTCATCCAGGCCCGGGAAATTTCAAGTAATTGTCTTCATCTCCATTCTTGCAGGTAAAATCCCCAACCCTTTTTCATTGGTTTCCAGGTTTAAACATAAAGGGGGATTCTCATGCATTGATTCTTGAAAATAAAGGTTGACAACATACATGCATGTCTTTTAAAACCTAAAACCTAGTAAGGGGAAATTGGATAGAAGTAAAGGTTTGCAAAAGAAGGATTGATAACCTAAATAGGTTCGGGTAGAAATTGTGAATTTTAATTCTAAGATATATGTGTTAACTTGTGAACTAGATTGACGTTGCTAGACTGTTTGGTGAATTGAAAGTAGAAGTTAAAAAGGGAATTCGGCTCCAGGTATGTATGGCTAACTTTGACCTTTATAAAGTCACTTTGTTTGGTGTACGAATATTTGGTATGTGATACCTATGTGGACCATTTGTGAATTCTTGTGATTGATATGCCTTGAGTGTTCTTGGTTAATCTCCCGATATAATGGTGCAAGTAAATGGCAATAAACCAAATGTGTGTGTGTGAATGTGTTTATGTGGTAAGAGCTGTGTAACAAATGATGGAAAGAAATCGTAACTGATGCAAATTGAAACAACTGTGGTAATATCATATGTGGCTTGTCGTGGGCAAATATCGTTGTGGTTTAAATTGAATGTGAGCTGTTGTATATAATGGAACTGGTATTGATGGTTATGGAAATTCTTTGTGAATTGTTGTTGTTGTTGTTGTTGTTGTGTGATTGTGATTGTTCGGTGGGATCGGGTTGCGCGCAGCAACACGAAGTAATAAGGTGAGGGTTGTGGTGATAAGGGTGGCCGAGGTAATAAGGGTGGAAAGTGATCGTAATCACTATTGAAATGAAAATATGAGAAAGTTGTGAAATCATTGATGTGATAATGTTGAAAGGGGAAAAAGGAGAGATTGTGAAACTTGTTTGGCTTGATTGTTCCTTTCATGTGTATATGATTGTTGATTCTATTCCTGCTCGTTACTTGTGTATTGTTTGAGTTTACTTGGGGCAAAGTTTGTTCATACATACCAGTACAATTCAAATGTACTGACGTCCCTTTTGCCGGGGGCGCTACATTCGTGTTATGATTGTAGGTGGATCTATAGCAGGTACTCCAGTCCATCGACCGTAGCACTCCTTCACTTCTCGTCAGCTAAATTGGTGAGCCCCTTTCCTCTCAGGGCCCTGCGTGGCTCATGCCGCTTTTATTCCGGAGTCTTGTTTTGGTATTTGTGTAAGGTATAGCCGGAGCCTTGTTACCGGCAAGTATTGTATCATCCTTTTGTATCCTTAGAGGCTCCGTAGACAAGAAATGTGGGTTGTGAACTTATGTAATATGTATTTTGTATGTTGGGCGATGTAAGTTGTAAACCACGCTAAGTAACCATGTTTGTTTTGTATATTTCGTAAAAAGGTGTTTTAATTATAAATGGCTATTTCCTTTGATTAATGAGTAATGAAAACACGGGGTAACACGTGGGATAAGAAAGGCACCCAGGTCCGCATGACTATGGCTACCCGGTCGAGCGCCGGTCATGTCCCTCAGTTTTTGGGGCGTGACACCTACTGGGTGTAGCAGCATGGATGATACTGGGACTAGGCGAGTTGCATTACTCGAGGCGGCCCGCAGCTAGTATAGTCCCTTCCATTATATTGTATTTACTTTCTGTCCATTTGTATTCCGGACGGATGTTGTATTGTATTGTTCTTAGAAATAGCTCATGCACTTATGACACCGGGTTCTGGGGATGTCTATGGGTTTATTCAGAAATGTAAATTTTTTAAATGTTTCATCATTTATTCAGTGGAATTTAGCACGAATTGTTTAAACGCATAAAAGAAGTGATTTCAGAAAATATTTAAACGAGAAGTTACTAGTTATTTGTTGTTGGCTTGCCTGACAGTGGAGTCCGGCGCCATCACGACCCTTAGTGGATTTTGGATCGTGACACAACAGAGGCCGCATTTTCAGCCTCAACAACCAATTCAGTCTGGGTTAGAAGATCTGATGAAGTCATTAATTGTCAAGACGGATGAGAGGCTAGATGTTCATGGTGCAGCTATCAAAGAACTTGGGACAAGTTTGCGTCACTTGGAGAGACAAGTGTGAAAAATTACAACTATATTGTCAGAGAAAATCCTAGGTACTTAACTAGCTGATACTGAAAATATTCCCAAAGAAACGGTAAATGCTGGAACCTTGAGAAGTGGGCAAATGTTGAAAGATCCGACTCCAATCCAAAAAGAGGTGATACCTGAAAAAGAAGATGGGAAGGAGCTGAAAATTGAAGATGATAAGAAGAAGAAAGGCAAGAAGAGAGTTGACAAAAAGGAGGAAACTTTGAGAAGGAAGGGATCTAATGAAGAGAACAAGCACATGCCTGCTCTACCTTTTCCCCAAAAGCTCTATAGAGAAAATCTGGACAAGCAGTTTGAGAGATTTCTAGATATGCTGAGACAGGTTAATGTAAACTTGCCATTCACAAAAGTGCTCTCACAAATGCCAGCTTATGCAAAATTCTTGAAGGTGATCCTGATAAAGAAGAGGAAGATATAGGATACTTCAGTGGTCAAGCGCACAGAGCATTGCAGTGCAATCTTGCAAAAAGAACTCCCTCAAAAGTGTGGAGATCCAGGGAGTTTTTCGATACCTTTCTCTTTAGGCACTTTTAGCTTTGACAAATCCTTATGTGATTCTGGTGCCTCAATTAATCTAATGCCTTTGTCAATTTACAGGAAACTGGAGAATGAGCTTGTAGAGATAAGGTCTACAACAATATCATTGCAGTTAGCGGATCAAACAATTATAATATTCGGGGATAGTGAAAGATGTCTTTGTGCGGGTGGATATGTTCGTATTCCCTGTAGACTTTAGAGCGTTGAAGATGGAGAAGAATAAGAAGATACCTCTAATCTCAGGAAGGCCATTTTTAGCAACGGGTAGAGCTATACTAGATATACATGATAGAAAACTCATGCTTAGAGTGGGTGATGAGACCGTAACTTTTGAGATGAATGTAGAAACAGGGGTAAAAAAGGAGAAGTCAGCTATAAGTGTCGAGTGGAAGGTGAAGAGTTCGAAAGAGAAAGCTCCAGCGAATGATAAAAACAAGTGTGGGTTGTACCCCAAAAGGCCTGAGAAGAAGCTGTCTGCATGGATGTGTGTACCAGTTCGGGCGTGTGGAATGGAACCCGACTTTGATTCAGACCCCGACTGGATATTCAGGGAAGTTTCCTCTATCTTATGCTTTTTAATTATGTGTCATGGGGACATGCCACAAATTAAATTGTGGGGTGGGGGATATTTGTATGTTGTATATATATTAGTTGTATTTTTTGTTTTTATTAGTTTAGTATTTAGAAAAAATGGGAAAAGTCAAAAAAAAATTTTGACTTTTCTCGATGTTTATATCATTCAACTGGTCTCTAAAGGGATTAAAGTTGAAAGAAAAAAGACAAAAAATATTATCTTTTGTTAGGTAGTGTAGCAATTCCCCCTTGGTTTTTCTTTGTACTGGGGTTCTTTTCCAAGGGTTTTGTTTAAACCCGGTGTAGTTAGTTTTTATTATTTTTAGAAATAGTAAACCTTGTATTATGATTTGAATGGGAAGCAATATCTCTTGACGTTGTTATGCCTTGAGAATAGAGAGTGCTATAGTTGTGATGCTTAGGCTCAGTTTTTTACTCTTGTATAAGTACCTAAAATTGTATGATCTTAACTTTGCTTAACTGCTTTGACTAGGGTATTGTGGTAATCCGATCCTGAGTGAGTTATGTGCGATGTGTGTGTGAGGTTTGTATGATTTTGTGCATTGCATTTGATGACTAGAACTTGCCCTGTGTGTTTGCAAAGCGAAATAGTAGTTTTATTCAATCTTGGAAGTGATATAGGCATTTCTTTGTTGAGCCGCCCACTTAATTGTATTGTATCTTAGTTAACCCTTTGAGCATGTAATCCTATTTCTTTGGCAACCACAATACAAGCCTTACCCATTTGTGTGAATTGGCCATCCATTTGAACCTTGTACCTCTCCTGAGCACTTGAATTAGTTATGAACTCTGTAAAAGTTGAAGTGGGGGTGGTTGGTTTGTCTTTTGAGTGAACTAATGAAATAAGGAGAAAGGTGCACCATTTTGAAAATGTTAGAGCCACTTGAATTGAATAAGAAAAGAAAGAAAAAGTAGTTGTACTGTTGTGCAAATATTTCATGATAGTGGTAACTCTTGATGTAATTGTGCTTAAAGAAGTAGGGAGTTAATGCATATTGATGTGAAGGTGGAGTCATGGTTTGACATAATTGTGGGGTTTTGAAAGGTAAATTGTATGCATTAAAAGTGCTTAGGGCGGTGGAGTCACTCTTATATCTAAATGTATCCTACCCGTCCCGAAACTTGCATTACAACCAATTAAGTCCTACTTGATCCTTAACTAAATGAACTCAATTAGTAGAGTCGTATACTACGGGCAAGCCTATGGTTCATCTTTTGTGGCATATGAATGTTGTTTCTGAGAGTGAGTGAATTCTTTCTATTTGAAGTTTCTAATTGTTCTTAATTTTTATTGTGTGAGAAACTACTCTCTTTTGTTGTGTGAGGGCACTTGATTCATGAAGGAAACTTAATGTCATTCACCTCTGTGTTAGAATAAGTGAGCAGGTTCTGAATAATGCGTGGTACTTGTGAGTTGAATCTAGAGGCGAGGATGTTACACTATTGTGCTTAGTCTATTTTAAATATTCTTGGTGTAATGAGTTAAGAGAGTTGTTTAAAAAGGTCGTGTATTTATAAAGCGTAGTTTGATTGCTCGAGGACGAGCAATGGTTTAAGTGTGGGGTGTTAATGGTAGGCTATAATCACGTATTTTAGTCTCTTATTACACCCTAATTTACTGCACTTTATTTGAGTTTGAGCTCTAATCGCTAGTGTTTTGCACTAATTGTGTGTTTTATGCCTTGTAGGAGTGATTCTGGGTGATGTAGATGCTATGGAATGAATTCGAGCTATTTGGAGCTTTGAAGTCTGAGTAAAAGCCAAAGTGATTAAGCCGGGATCATGTTCCCGCTGCCTGTCAGCACCAAGTCTCTGGATTTCCTCACTAATGCCCCGCATGGCGCTTCGCCCCATGCGGCACGCCTGTGCATTTTTTACGGAGCTAGAGTCCTATTTTGCGCATGAAAAGGTGTTTTCGTCTGGGCTCGATCCTACTTGGTATAAATACATGCAAAAATGTTATTTTATGGACTTTTGACATAATTTAGACCTAAGGAGGCTAAGGAGGAGTTGGAAGAACACCAGCACTAGGATTTCATCATTCCTTCCTCACTCAAGACCCGAGTTTTGATTGAATTTACGTTTTCCATTACTTTAAATATATTTGTGATGAATTTCTCCATATCTATGGAGTAGTTCTCTTTAGTGTTTGATGGATTTGGTGTACTGATATTTGTTTGTGGATTATAACTCTAGTTTTATGTATTGAATTGTTTTGGATGTTTCAATCATTGCAACTATATTCATTTGTTCATGTAATAGAGAGAGGCACAACTTGTGGTATCTTTGCATTATATTTTGTTGGTTGAATTCAATAATTCTTCTTAGTAATCGAAAGCAGCTAGTTGAATTGTTGATTAAACCTAGTTAGGAGGATAATCGAGAGAGGTTCTCCTAAAGACCAATCCACTACGAATTCTTGCATATCTTCATGTGCTTAAAATTGGTTCATCTTGTGAGGTTGAGACTTAATCGAGAGAGGAGTTTCTTCTAAACGCGTGAACTAATACTTGAGTGAATTCGAGAGACTTAGTTGAACATTAGAAGTGAATTATCTAGACTTAGATCCTAAACATTTGTCTTGCACCTATCCTGTCAACCCTATCTTCTCCTAATTGATAACCTTCTTTGCTCATTACTTGCGTCGATTGTCATTAGCCAATAGTTTGGAATCTTAGCTAATTTAGTATTAAACACAAAACTCTAAATTTTTTATCATCTTTGATAGCAATCTTGCTACAAACTACGATAATACTGTTTAACTCCAATCCCAGAGGATACGATATTATAATTTACTATATTCGACTAGCGAGCATATTTTAGTGTGTGTTTTGCGCTCGTCACGTCTCCGTACCGATCCGCAAGACTCTACTAAACCTGCTCATGACTTGTGAGACATATGTAACCTAGGGCTCTGATATCAACTTATCACGATCCAAAATCATAACATGTCGTGATGGCGCCTAATGTGGTACTAGGCAAGCTGACATTTCAAAAATATTTCCAACACTTTTAACAGAAAATGAGCTAAAGCAATTTATATAATAAAAGTTCTCATAAATAGGATAGAACCCAAAATTCAACGCGGAAGTTCCCAAAAATTGGGGTCTCATAGAGTTCATAAGCATCTATACATGACAAGTCTAGAAAATACTGTCTATGATAGTATGGAACTAAATACAATAAGCGGAAAGATAGTGAAGGAGAGGCAAGGTTTGCGAAAGCCGGGCAGCTACATCGGAATCTCCAATGATCGAGCTGCACAAAGCAATCAATACCCACCGTGATCAGAAACACCTGGATATGCACACGAAGTGTAGGGTGTAGTGTGAGTACAACCAACTCACTAAGTAGAAAGACTAAATAAAGGACTGAAAGTAGTGACGAGCTTCGCAGTTATAGTTCAATTTCAGTAATTTCAACATAGGAAGGTAGGCATGCTTTCAAGTTCGACAATTTAGGCCAAAACAGTTAATTCATGTCAAGTTCAAGTGAAACAGAATATAATATCTCTCAGAAATTACAAGACAATGGTATATGACAATAGCAGTGCAACATTAGTGAAGTCAAATACATCCTCTCAGAGAAACAGTCACTCAATCCTCCCATTCACTCTAACCTCACAATCACTCATTCCTCACAGTCACACATTTCTCTCAGTCGCTCAGTACTCGGCACTCGCACTCAGTAGGTACCTGCGCTCACTGGGGTGTGTAATAACTTCGAAGGGGCTCCTTCAGCCCAAGCGTTATAACAAGCCAATCGTGGCATAAATCAATGAAACATGCTGCAGGGTGCAGCCCGATCCCATAAATATCCTCACAATAAGGCCCTCGGCATCACTCAGTCATCAACCTCTCCAGTCTCTCGGGCTCTCAGTAATCATGAAAATCAGGCCAAACAACAATGATATGAAGTATCAACAAGGAACAATAGAGACTGAGATATGATATGCAAGTAAAACTGAGACTGAGTACAAACAATAATTTAGCAGATAATTTAAGATGTACATGTCCTCTGAGGGTTCTCACAGTACCAACACATGGCCTAAACATGATTCCATACATAATTTGCAGCTCAACTTCAATACCACATGGAGAATATACGCATAACAACAGATTATTCAACTATACAGTTCCATGGAATGGACCAAGTCACAATTCCTACGGTGCATGCCCACACGCCCGTCACCTAGCATGTGCATCACCTTCAAAACCTAAGACATGACACATAATACATGGTTTCATACCCTTAGAACCAAATTTAGAACTATTACTTACCTCAATCCAACACAACCTTGACTCGCGAAACGGCCTCCGAATGCCTCGAATCTAGCAATATACAATTCGATATAATCAACACGGGCTAAAGGAATCAATTCCATAAGAAAAATACTAAGTTATTAATCAAAAGCCAAAACCAAAAAAGTCCATATTTCGATCCGTTAACCATCTGAAATCAAACCGAGGCCTCCGGGACCTCAACCAAACATATCAACAAGTCCTAAAAAACGGTAAGAACTTAGTCGATCCCTCAAATCACCTCAAACAATATCAAAAACACGAATCGCACCCCAATTAAAGCATATTGAAACTAAGGAATTCCAACTTCTAAAAACGAAGCCAAAACCTACGAAATCACATTCGATTGACTTTAAAGTTTGCACACAAGTAACAAATGACACCATGGACCTACTCCAGCTTCCAAAACTGCAATCCGATTCCGATATCGAAAGGTCCACTCACGGTCAAACTTACCAAAAATTCGACTTTCGCCATTTCATGCCTAGTTCAACTACGGACCTCCAAATCGCAATCCGGACACGCTCCTACGTCCAAAATAACCCAACGGAACTAACGGTACCATCAAAACTCCATTTCGTAGTCGTTTACACATAAGTCAACATTCGACCAACCATTTAAACTTAAGCTTTCAACCTTGTGACTAAGTATCTCAATTCATTTCGAAATCCCTCCGGACCCGAACTGACTACCCCGTCAAGTCACATAACAATTATAAAGCATAAAATGAGAAGTAAATGGGGGAACAGGCTACAACTCTTAAGACGACCGTCTGGGTCGTTACAAATAGTACGACTCAAAACTAGCCAAAAGCAACTCCAAATCATCAAATAATGCCATAGGAAGCAAACCCAATCGATAAAGGTCGAATCATTACACATTTACTCAAAGTCAACCAAAAAGTCAAACCCAAGCCCGCACCTCAAAAACCGACAAAACTCATAAAATCCGACAATCCATTCAATTACCAGTCCAACCATACTAAATTCACTCCAATCCGACTCTTAATCGATGTTCAAAACTCAAAAATTCACTTTAGGAAAGTTTAGACCAAAACCCCAAATTTCTCTTTTGAAATCATTAATCAAATGCCAATAACGAGGATGGAATCACTAAATATAATAAAAATCAAGTATAATACACTTACCCCAATCCAGGTGACGTAAATCGCCTCCAAAATCGTCCAAATCCAAGCCCCAAAGCACAAAATATAATAAAATGTCTGAAATCTTTAAAATAGAGTATTTATAATACTATTCCACCAATACCTTTCGCGAACGCGGTAACAGCCTCACGTTCACGAAGCACATCTTCAGCCCCGAATAACCCTTTGATTTCGCGCCACAGTCCCCACGAACACGATGCACAGACGAAGCCACCCTTCGCGAACGCATAAGCTCCATCACGAACGCGAATCACAATCTCATCCGGCCAAATTCCTTATACGCAAAAGCTCCGCTGACAAAATACACATCGCGATTGCGTCCCCTCTCTCGCGATCGCGAAGCACAACTGAAACACTAGAAAACCAGCAATCTTATGCAAGTCTGAAATGGTCCGAAGTCAATCTAAAACACACCCGAGCCCCGGGAGATCCCAGCCAAACATGCCAACAAGCCCCATCACATAATACGAACTTACTCGAGGCCTCAAATCACACATAACAATATCAAAATCACGAATTGCACCTCGAATCGAACATAATGAACTTTTAAACTTTCACTTCCAAAACTCGTGCCGAACTATATCAATTCAACTTGGAATGGACTCAAATTTTTAACACAAGTCCCAAATGACATAACGAAGCTATTCCAATTCCCAGAACCACAATCTGAACCCGATATTATCAAAGGAAACGCTCAGTCAAACTTATGAACATTCCAAACCTTCAAATTTCCAACTTTCGCCAATTAGTGCTGAAACATTCTAGAAATATCCAAAGGCAAATCCGGGCATAAGCCCAAGTCCAAGATCACCACCCAGACCTAATGGAACCATCAAAACTCCGATCCGGGATAAATTCATAAAAGTCAAATTTGGTCAACCCTTCCAACTCAAAGCTTCTAACATGAGAATCCCTCTTCTGAATCGATCCCGAATCATCTGAAAAACCAAAACTAACGATTCAAACAAGCCATATTATGTCATATGGAGCTACTCAAGACTTCAAACATATGAACGAAATAGAGACGCCCAAAATGACCGGTCGGGTCATTACACCAATTAATGGTTAACCTATTCATCCAAACTATTTATTCATATTTTCCATCCAATGGAATAGTTCCCAAATTCATAGTGGATATACTCAAACCTCTATATAGCAGCATCGTTTGTTCTGATATTTTTTGGCTTTTATGGTGAACGACTTTAATACACCTGTAACAATATTTGACGTATTTTTCTGTCAGACAATTGGATTACATGCGATGACGAAAGAGTTTATTAATACTCCAATTGATTGAATGGAGGTGCAACAATGGGAAAATTTAGAGTTTATATATCGGCTTTAAAATCTACAAGTTTAAGTGGCCACAATGCCATTTCGCCCAAATTTTATACACTTTTTTTTTACTACAGAATGTAAATAATTTCTGGCGCATGCTAAAAATGAATAAAACCCTTTTTTCTTTCTTGTTACATATCTTCACGATAGATTAGTGTCACACCCCTTTTTTAAAACCTCACTAACCCCTTTAGAATAATAAATGTGATTTTAAAGCTCAAAAAGGGTTTTCCCATTAGAAAGTGACGAAATTGTGTTTCAAAGGATTCTTTTTAGAGTCGCCACCTGACATTGTTTTCGGTGTGCCAGGTCACTATTTTTTAAAAAAAAAATCCTTTTAGAACACTTTTGATTCCAAAACTAAGTCTGCACCAGAGATTCAGGTAAGGGGATTCAATTGACTCGGGGAGAAGGGGGTAGGCATTCCCCGAGTACCGTGAAAATCACGGTTGCGTACTCGATCTAGTTGGCTTTTCAAATATTCAGATTGAGGGTGAAACACACAAAAGTGAAAATAAACACAGAAGAGGCTCAAGGTTGTCCCCACCTAAGAAAATAAAAATAAAAAAATTAAAATTAAAATCCTAAGCTAACCTACAATATACTTACTCCACGGTGTATCCTCGGCCTCCGTTTACATTCACTTTGGGGCGTACCCCAGATAATAATATTAATATATACAAACTCTATGGGGCATTCCCCTTAACATTCACTAAAGGGAACAACCTCTTACCTCGGCAAAATGAAAAGAAGCGACCTACGATTTGCCTACCCGAGTTATGACAGCCTAAGCATGCTTCTACTCGAAAAGTAACTAAAACAAGAATAAAAGAACAATATTATTACCTTGAACCTAAATTTTATTTTAATTTTTACCCAGTGACCCAATTTTTATACTGTGATAAAATCATGTTCAACTATAACTAATTCGAGCAAACACGAGCAGAAAACTAAGAGAGCAAATTCAAAACTATGGAGAACAATTACACAAACAACGGAATCATATCACCAAACAAACATTTAACATTAAGCTTGAATAAAACAAATAGAGGATGAGAGAATTGGACCTCAATATAGCCAGAAAATTGATTGTTTCAGTGTTTTGAACTAAAAAATGTGACAAACCGCGAACGGAACTCGAATTAGTACCGGAAAGTTGAAAACCGGACGGAATCTCGAATCATCACCAGGAACTCAACCAAGCACGGATTCAAACCCACATTTTAACCAAAATTCACCCTTTAGTAAGAAGGATCTGGATCGGTTTGCTCAAAACCAAAGCTGACCAAGACCGTGACTCCGGAACCTCGACTCATGGAGAAGCATGACCGAATGATTTCAATAGGTGTCAGAGGATATGAAATACTAGAATTATTTAAGTTGGCTTTCCTCAATGCCTGTTGAGCTCTAATGCGGCCTTGCCTCTCAGCACTGCACTTTTGCAATGCAGCCTTCAAAGATATTTCCAACTCTCGGACTTTATCATCATCAGCTCTTGTCTTTCTTCTTCAAAATCCAACTCTTACGGGTGTTGCTAATGCAGAAAGGCCGGTGAGTGCTATGGAGACTGTTAGCAATTTGGTCGTGGCCATGAAAATTGATGACCTTGTTTCACGAAGTGCAATTATAGTGTAGTTAGGCAAATTGGAGAGTTTAGCTTCTTTTTTTTGAACTTTTTCGCTGTAGGTTGAAGACAAAGAGGCACGAAATCATAATATGGACACTAAACGGAAGGATGGTTGTTCGAAGATCAAGGTCAAATATGAGAGCTTCAAATGCGGCTGATTTTGGGGTCTCTTCAGGTTCTAGGGTTTTTGGTGGTGTCGAGATGAAGAAGAAGGTAGGGTTAGGGTGTAAGGGTTAAAGAGGAAGGGGGAAGTTGGGCTTGGTCTTAAAGATTAGGGTGGGGTAATGGGCTAAGAAGATTGGGCTTGGTGAATTGGGTTATAAATTTGGCTTTTAATTCTTGAAATTTGGCTAAAAATATTCTGTTTCTCTTCTAAAATAACATCATAAAAATGTAAAATTAATCATAATTGATTAAAACAACTACATTATGAGTCTATGACATGAAACTATTTTTTGGTATTTTCAAGGATTATACTAAAAACAAAAATGGTTTAAAAATAATATTTTTCTAAAATACCTAATACCTTAATTAAATAGAGAAAAATGAAACTATTTTTTTGTATTGTTTCAATCTTTGTGCTTTAAAAGTAGAATTAAAGTTAATAATAAAGCGAAATACTATAGAATAAGCTCAAATAAATATTCTAAAAATACTAGGACTATCAAAGCATAATTCTAATGTGCGGGTCAAAAATTGCATGTCTACAATTAGGACAATTGATTTGACTATCGACAATAGATTAGGAAAATAGATTTGACAAAGAATGAGTTGCTTTTTAAGTGACAAATATATGTTGCATGAACTACACCAAATAGGAGAGCGAGCATATTTCTTATGCCGTTAAATTGAATACCAAATATAATTTCATGCAGCTAGAGTTTGTATTATTTAGAATTTTTTGAGAAATTGATATATATGTACAACTCTAATGAATAATTCTATAATTTACCGTCAATCGGCCGACAATTTTTATTGGCATATGTAGCCCAAAAAATTAGCGACAAGTAGCTCCTATAATTTTGTCTGTTTTGCTACACTATCTCATATACTTTCTCCAACAACCCCTTAATAACCTCCAATATTCTCATAAAATTTTCAACGTACTCTATCACCAGAAAAAAATAAATGACAGGTCACCTAAAATTTCCATTATTGATAATATATATAAATGTATATCGTGTGTATCACTCTATATCACGCAAATATTTTATGCCAGATACATTTTCTGCTAGTATATATCAAAATGTATATCGTGTATATTGTTGTATATCATATGTTAGATAATGTATATCACAATAATATGATATACACATAAGTATGCATGATGATATACAGTAATATAAACCACCTTAAACACCTATTTTCACATATCATATGGTGCATCACCGTCACAAAAATATTATAACTACCAATCATTCAATCCTAGCAAAACATAATATCATTTCAATCCGAGTAAAGACTCCAATTAATGGTTAACCAATTCATCTAAGCCATCTGTTCATATTTTCTATCCAATGGAATAGTTACCAAATGCATAGTGCATACTACTATTCCTTGATTTAAGATTTAGAGTAAAAATTGCGGAGATACCAACTTATATTGAAACACGGACAAACAATAAACATGAAAAAATTAATTAGAATTGGAATGCAGAACAAGCCTTAATACGTTATGATTATTTGAAAACAACTATTTACTTGCAATGTGGGTAATCATAGATCCATTCTTTCTTTTGTAAGTGAAGTATTATCACGACCCAAAACCAACCATCGTGTTGATACCTATCGTGAAACTAGGCAAGCCAACTACCAAACCATTTCAACATAACCAAAAGCATTGAAAAATACGGAAGCAGTTAATATTTATGGAAAACCTTTCAAACGCATAATAAAACTCGCAACTCAATACAAAATCTCTCCGAAAAACCGGGGTGTCACCGAGTACATGAGCATCTATACAGGGATGTAGTCTACTACAATGTCTAAGAAATAAAAATGAAACATAAGTAAAGATAATGAAGGAGAGTCAAGGCCTGCGAACGCCATGCAACTACTTCGATATTCACCCAAGATCTTGTCTCCACACTCAGCAGCCGCTGTGACCGGAAGCACCTGGATCTGCACACATGCTGTATGTGGTGCACCATGCTGACAACCTCATGTGCTCACACTCTCAAATGCTCAATCACTCAGTACTGTATATGGCCAATCAGGCCCAAGGAAGATCCATCTCGGAATATATACATCAACTGACCATCAGTCACTCAGTACTGAGTAGGGCCAATCCAGCCCGTTGTTGAAGATCCATCCCCAAGTATATAAATGCTTCGGACAAGATCCATGTCCAAGGAAGATCCATCCCTCAATATAATAAACCGCGCTCAATAGGGTGTGTGCAGACTCCGGAGGGGCTCCTTCAGCCCAATCGCTATGATAAATCAGTATAACCGCTGCGGCGTGCAGCCCGATCACATAAATGTCACTTATGATCAGGCCATTTGCCTCACTCAGTCATTAATCTATCCAGACTCTCACGGGCTCACAATGTCATGAAACTAGCCCAAACATGATGATATGATGTAACAATAAATAACAACAGAGACTGAGATATGATATGGAATGAATGAATGCGATTTAGTATGAAATATCAATGAAATCTGTAAGTCAATAGCAAGAAATGATCACTATGGGTTCCAACAGTATTAGCATGTAGCCTAAACATGATCTCTGGCATGATTGAAAGCTCAATTACTTTATCACTATTATACCCCATGTTTTCGTACGTGGAAGTACGCCATACGTGAATTGATATAAGCTCGGAAATGAGATGTTATATTCCGCATTTTCGTACGTCAAAGTTTCGTCGTAAGTTAATCGACGTAAGTTCGGGAATGAGATTTATTTTGGGATTATAAGTATTACGCTAGTTCAAACAAGTGATAAGTTAATTTGCGAAGGTGAGAGGGTAAGCGAATCGAAGAAAATGAGTTCCGTCGAAGTTTGGCAATTTGAGAATAAAATATGGTCCAAGCTACAATACCTCGTTTTTATGAACTAGTGCCACACAAGGTACCACATGACCATGATAGTGAGGTGTATAAGGTGTGCTAAAAATGAGTAATATTCTAAGTAATTTGAGATAATTCTTAATTATATGAATAATTGGGTAATTATTAATTGTTTGTGGGAGATTAACTAATAAATTAGAATCTTTGGATAAAGTTTCATGAAACCCCAACGTGGCAGCAAAATGGAGTCTTAATCAAAGCCAAGTTGTGACTCTTATGTCATGTAATTAGGTGGCTCAATTAGGAGATATTTGGGCAAAAACTAAGCCCCAAAAGTGGGGCCCACAACCTCCAATTTAAAGAGAACTTCTTATCTAATTAAAGGGTGATGCTAGGCTTGCTTACTACGGATGGAGTTCAAATAATTCGTTTGAAACTTCATAGTATGATAAAGCGTGAGTTTGCGATTCTGAGGGAGTACGGTGCAATCTTTCTCAAGAATATCATACGGATTTCCCCCCTACTTCAATCCGCCGTTACATGTTTTGCCGTAATTAACGTGTGTTAGAGAGATTGTCAAGAGAATCGGCTCGGGTATGTTAAGTCCGTCCCTTCTTTCCTTTTGGCATGATCCATATGATATAAATGAAACGAGCATATGCACAACTTCCATAAATGACTCTATCAATAGAAATACTAGAGATGCCTATGTTCTTGATTCCCCATATGTCTTATTATTCTATCGTCAGTTCATGGGTCTCAGAAAATACGTAAGTTGATAAAGTTTATTTCATGATATTAATCAAAGGCATAATGGTCTTGTGACATTCTGTGAGATTTTATTGACGTACTTTCTCATGCATTGCAGTCATTTATACATGTATATT
Organism: Nicotiana attenuata; assembly: GCF_001879085.1. Lineage (NCBI taxonomy): Eukaryota > Viridiplantae > Streptophyta > Magnoliopsida > Solanales > Solanaceae > Nicotiana > Nicotiana attenuata. Next base: position 73,681,073 of record NC_031994.1, read on the forward strand.
GACCAATGACCAGATGGCGTTATATACGCGTATATATGTATATTATATGTATATGGGATAAGGGAAACGGTTACGGCTTTATATACGCACCACCACCTGATCAGCTGGTATACATTGATGATTTTGCCCATATTGGCTGAGATGATGTGATGGGATGCCCTAAGAGGCTTGATGATGTTATGAACACATGTACCTATGCACGATATGACATTCATATGTATATGCATGACACTATGAGTATTTCATGATTTACAGATTTATTCAGACTTATATGTCGAGCCTTTTACTCCATGTTTCTCTGATGTCTATTATTTACGGATTTTCATTCCTTACATACTCGGTACATTATTTGTACTGACGTCCCTTTTGCGTGGGGACGATGCTTTTCATGCCCGCAGATCCGGATAGACAGGTCGAGAATCCTCCAAGTAGGCTATTGGCTCAGTGGAAGATGTTGGTGCGCTCCATTTGCTCCTGAGTTGCTTGTTTGGTCAGTATAATTTAGACGTGTATTGTTTGGTATGGCAGGGCCCTGTCCCGACCTTTATGATAAGTATGTACTCTTAGAGGCTTGTAGATAGATGTCATGTATACAGATACTTGTATGACCTTGTCGGCCTATATTATAAGTATATAATGGATCACATTTGCCTTACAAGCCCGTATGTCACAGGTATGAGCTTCTATATCAGGTTGGGTCGTTCTATGTCGGGTATTCCCTCATATTTACTCCGGTTATCTCATGACGCCCCTTCTGGCCCACTTACCTATGATGATGTAATAAGAAAGATACGTTACTTTGGTACTCGATTGAGTAAGGTACCGGGTGCCCGTCGCGGCCCAACGGTTTGGGTCGTGACCAAAGTGGTATCAGAGCAGTTCTGTCCTAGGGAATCTACAAGCCGTGTTTAGAAGAGTCTTGTTTATAGGTGTGTTGTGCACAACACTTATAAGTGGGAGGCTACAGGGTATTTAGGACTGTCACTCTTTTTTCTACTCTAGATCGTGTTGTAGAGCTCAGTCGTAGAAATTCTAATTCCTAAATTATATTATATTCATAATGAGACGATACCTACATCCAGAAAGATGGTTGGTAAGAGATATAGTTTTGGAAGAGTTGATTCGGAGGAACTCGATTTTTCGTGGTGCTTATGATGAGTAAATGTAAGGTCTTCAGCAGATCACATGTGCACTAAGACGTGTAAGCTTCTTGAGAAGGAGCTTTAAGGCATGAGTATCTGTAACGACCCGGCCGATCGTTTTAATAATTAATTCCCAGATCCCCTATTTATTATTTTCCCCATGCTTATTTCTGCTATTGTGAGTTGCCGGGAGGATTCATTTGGAGTTTCGGAGTGTTTTGGGACACTTAGTCCCTAAATGAGAGTTTAAGCTTTAGAATTTGGACCGTAGTCGGAGCAGTATGAAGACGACCTCGGAATGGAATTTCGTTGCTTTCGTTAGCTCCGGTGGATGATTTTGGGCTTAGGGGCGTGTTCGGATTGTGTTTTGGAGGTCCGTAGCTTAATTAGGCTTGAAATGTCGAAAGTCAAATTTTTGAAGTTTCCGGTTCGATAGTGAGATTTTGATATTGGGGTCGGAATGGAATTCCGAAAGTTGGAGTAGGTCTGTTGTGTCATTTGGGACGTGTCTGCAAAATTTCAGGTAATTCAGATTAGGTATGATAGGCTTTTTGATCGAAAGCGGAAATTTGATGTTTTGGAAATCCTTAGGCTTTGATTGGAGAGTGATTTGAAGTTTTAGCGTTATTTCATGTTATTCGAGGGTTGGAATAAGTTCGTATGACGTTTTAGGATTGTTTGACATGTTAGGTTGAGGTCCCGGGGGCCTCGGGTGAGCTTCGGGTGCTTAACGAAAGTTGAATTGGACTTAGGAGAAATCTGAAGTTGGCTGAACCTGTCATAACTGCACCTGCATGTATGGGACCGTAGGTGGGGCACCGCAGAAGCGTTTGGAGGACTGCAGGTGCGGTCTGAGGCGAAATTGGGATTGGTCGCAGATGCGGCCCAGGCACCGCAGAAGCGGCACCGCATATGCGTACAAGAGGTCGCAGGTGCGGAATTGTTGGTTTAATGAAAAGTCGCAGGTGCAGCTTAGTCTCCGCAGAAGCAGGACCGCGGGTGCGGTCCTAGAGTCGCAAATGCGGATCCACTGGTCAGAAAAGGGGAAGAACGAGGGTTTGAAATCAAAACTTGGAAAATTGAATTGGGAGCTCGGTAGGAGGCGATTTTTGGAGATATTTTCGGAGGGAGTTTACAGGTAATGATTCTTAACTCCTTTTTGCTTATAACCCATTAATCTAATCATGAATTCATCATCTAATTTCGGATTTGGGATGAGAAATTTAGGAAAATTTCGGAAAAGGTTCTTAGGCCTAATTTTGGGGTTTTGATCAAGATTTTGATGTCGGATTTGAATAATTTGGTATGTATGAACTCGTGAGAGTGTGAGGATTCTGAATTTATAAATTTTACCCGATTCTGAGACGTGGGCCCAGGGAGGATTTTTTGGCGATTTTCCTAATTTCACGTATTAGCTTTGAATTAATTAGTTAAATTAGTTACTTGAAGCTATGTTTACATTATGCACTTAATTTTAATATATTTGAGCCATTTGGAGTCGGGTACTCGTGGCAAGAACGTGGTATCGAGTTGATTGAGATGGTTCGAGGTAAGTGGCTTGCCTAACCTTGTGTGGGGGAACTCCCCTTAGAATTTGGTATTGTTGATATATGAAATGCCTTGTACGTGAGGTGACGAGTGCGTACATATGCTAATTGTTGAAAATACGGTTTTCATTAAGTAACTATAATTGTGTATTTCTTCCCTATTTACACTACTTGAAATTTTAGCCTACTGTTAGCTTAGGAAAGTATGTCTAAATGATTCAATTATTTTACTTGCTCAAACTGCTTTATCTGAGTTCTATGCAGCATGCTAGGTTAGAAATACATGTTTACCTTGGCATGAAATTGGATTGAATTGAATATTCTTCGTGTTGTTGCTGTGTGTTTACTTTGGGACTACGGGCGATTTCCCGGTAGATCCCCTTTGCCTGTTTATTTGGGACTATGGATTGATATTCCGGTAGATCCCCCTGTATAGTTATATGGAACTACGGGACTGCACCCAGTAGATTCCCCCAGTACTGGATATTTACATTTAGTACTACAGATCGGGATTCCGGTAGATCCCTGTGCACTATGAGTTAGACTACGGGACAACACCCGGGAGATCCACTGGATATTTACACTTGGGGACTACAGGACAGTATCCTGGTAGATCCCCGGTTACTATCTCTGTGTTGAGCTGTATTCTCTCTGTGATGCTCCTCTCTGTCGTAATTGTTGTTATTCTTATTATTTTCCTCTGTTACTTCATATTGTTTCATTTTCCTTATGTATATTTATATGATCGATAGGTCCGTGACCTTCCTCGTCACTACACGACCGAGGTTAGGCTCGGCACTTACTGGGTACCGCCGTGGTGTATTCATGCCCTTTCCTGGACATGTTTTTCATGTGCAGATCCAGGTTCTTCGACTCAGCCCTACTATCCTTGAGGCGAGGCGATTCTTCAGAGACTTCGAGGTATGTCTATCGAGTCCGCAGATCGAGGAGTCCCTCTCCACTCTCTCTTGTAGTTATAGTCCTTCTGTGTTTCTTTGATTTAGACATTCCGGAGTTAGAACACTATGTAGTATCTATAGCTTGTGATTCGTGAGTTTCCGGGTTTTTGGGAGTTGTTCAGTTTTTGAGATATTGTATTGGTTTATGCCGAGCGGCATCATAAACGCTTCTATATTGTTTATCTTCAGTTTTATTAGTTCTTTTCGCATTTTGTTTCCTTTCCGCAAATTGTTAGGCTTACCTAGTCCTAGAGACTAAGTGCCGTCACGACATGTTTACGGAGGGCAAACTTGGGTCGTAACAAGTTGGTATCAGAGCTCTAGATTCATAGGAGTCATGAATCACAAGCTAGTTTATTAGAGTCTCGCGGATCGGTACGGAGACGTCTGTGCTTATCCACGAGAGGCTATGTAACTGTTAAGGAAATTTCACTTCATTTGAATTCCTTGTCGTGCGAGATTTTTGATATCGAAATTCTAAACTTCTATCTTCTATTCTCTCGCAGATTGTGAGGACACATGCTACCGGAGGTGACCAGACACTCGAGCCCCCTACGAGAGCCATCAGAGGTCGGGGTCAGGGTAGAGGCCGTGGATGCGCACGCGGTGCAGCCAAAGCACCCGCGTGAGCTGCTACAGAGGAGCCACCAGCAGTTCCAGCTGAAGCCCAGGCGCCTGACACGCCTACTGCTTCTAATACTCCAGCTCTCCAGGAGACTCTTGCGCAGTTTATGAGTATGTACACCACTCTAGCACAGGAAGGGTTGCTTTCCCTTGCTATAGCCACATCCCAGACCGGGGGAGGAGCACAGACTCCCGCCGCCCGCACTCCTGAGCAGCGAGTGCACGTTGAGCAGGTCCCAGAGATTATACCGGCACATCCTGTAGCCCCAGCTCAGCCCGAGGAGAGGGCAGTAGCTTCAGAGGAGGAGCAGGAGAGGCTTGAGAGGTTCAAGAAGTATCAGCCTCCTACATTCAGTGGACTAGCATCAAATAATGCTTTGGGATTTCTAGAGGAGTGCTACCGTATCCTCCGTACCATGGGATTATCAGGATCGAGCAGGGTTTCCTTCACTGCCTTCCAGCTTCGAGGAGCCGCCTATCAATGGTGGCGTACTTATGAGTTAGACAGTCCAGGTGAGGCAGCTTCCCTGGCGTGGACTCAGTTTTCAGATATGTTCCTGAGAGAGTATGTTCCTCAGAGCCTAAGGGACGCATGGCGCGCAGAGTTTCAGCATTTGCGCAAGGGTACTATGACTGTCTCGGAGTATGTTGTCCGTTTCACTGACTAGGATAGACATGCACCAGCTTTGGTTTCTACTGTTCGCGAGAGGGTTCGCCGGCTTGTTGAAGGGCTTATTCCCAACATCAGGTCTAGCATGGCTTGGGAGTTGGAGATGGATATTCATTATCAGCAGGTGGTGAGCATTGCTAGGAGGATAGAGGGTATGCATGCTCGGGACAGAGAGGAGAGGGAGACCAAGAGGTCTCGAGAGTCAGGCCATTATTCTGGTGCCCGTGCTCTAGCTGCAGTTCGTCATGGTAGGGGTTATATGAGTCGCCCCGTTCATTCAACTCTTCCAGCAGCCAGTGGTATTCCAGCTCCTCCTAGACCTCAAGAGCCTTATTATGCACCTCCAGTATCTAGTACGCCTCCTGCACGAGGTGCTTTCAGTGGTCAGTCCAGCATACCTGGCCCGAGCCAGTCACAACCACCACGTCCTCCCAGAGCTTATTTTGAGTGTGGGACACATGCCATATGGTGAGGGATTGCCATAGACTTGGGAGGGGTCCACCTTCACAGACTTCTCAGCCACAACGTGCCTCGCAGAGTTCTCAAGCGATGATCACAACACCAGTTGCTACCCCATTGCTCAGCCAGCTAGAGGTGGAGGTCGGGGAGGTAGAGATCGCCCTAGAGGGGGAGGCCAGGCCAGATACTATGCCCTTCCTGCCCGTACTGAGGTTGTCACCTGCGATTCGGTCATCACAGGTATTATCATGGTCTGTTATAGAGATGCATCGGTTTTATTCGATCCAGGCTCCACTTATTCTTATTTGTCCTCTTATTTTGCCCCGCATTTGGGAGTATCTCGGGATTCTTTGAGTTCTCCTGTTTTATGTTTCTACTCCTATTGGAGATTCTCTTATTGTAGACCGCGTTTATCGGTCGTGTTTAATTGCTCTTAGTGGTTTTGAGACCAGAGCCGATTTGTTATTGCTCAGCATGGTAGACTTTGATGTTATCTTGGGCATGGACTAGTTGTCGCCCTATTATGCTATTCTTGATTGTCACGCGAAAATCGTGACGTTGGCTGTGCTAGGTGTACCGCGAGTAGAGTGGAGGGGTACCTTAGATCATACTTCCAGTAGAGTTATTTTGTTCCTTAAGGCTCAGCGTATGGTTGAGAAAAGGTGTGACGCGTATCTAGCTTATGTGAGAGATGTCACTATTGATACCCCTACAGTTGATTCAGTCCCAGTAGTACGGGATTTCTCTGATGTGTTTCCAGCTGATCTTCCGGGCATGTTCCTGATAGAGATATTGATTTTGGCATTGATCTATTGCCAGGACTCAGCCCATTTCTATTCCTCCGTACCATATGGCTCCTCCTGAGTTGAAGGAGTTGAAGGAGCAGTCACGGGAATTGCTTGATAAGAGTTTTGTAACAACCCGACCGGTCGTTTTGAAAATTTAAGCTTCGTTCAGCAGCATAAGGTCTTGAACAGCTTCATAATATGTGTACCAACTTGCATGCATGGTTCAATTCAGTTAACGGATGATTCAGAGTCAAATTGGAAGAAGGAAACTAGTTTTGGAAGTTTAAACGGTGAGAATTTGACCGGAAATGGACTTTTGAGTCAACGGGCCCGGAATGGGTTTTGGGTGATCTCAACAGCTTCGTATGGCGATTTAGGACTTAGGCGCGCGTCCGGATTCAGATTTCGAAGTCCGTAGTAAATTGAGGCATTTTGCCGAACGTTGGAAAAGTTGAAGTTTGGAAGATGGAGAAGTTTGACCCATAGTTGACTTTTGCAATATCAGGGTCGGAATGCAATTCCGAGAGTTGGAACAGCTCCGTTATGTCATTTTGGACTTGTCTGCAAAATTTGGCGTCATTCCGGATTTATTTGATAGGTTTTGGCACGAGTTCAGAAATTTGAAGATTTGAAAGTTCATAAACTCGATTTATGGTTTGATTCGTTGTATCGGCGTTGTTTAATGGGATTCGTAACCTCGAGCGAGTCCATGTTAGGTTATGTAACTTGTATATGTGTTTAGACAGGGTCCCGGGGGCCTCGGGTGTGTTCCGAGTAGGCCACGGGTCAGTTTTCCCTATGTTTGAGCTTCTGTTCTGCAATCAGGTGTTTCCTTCTATGCGATCGTATAGGCATAGCCGCGATCGCATAGAGTTAAATTTCTGCTACAGTGACCCGATTTTGGAAGCTTATATCTCATAATCTATAAGGAATTTGAAGATGATCCAAAAATGAAAGTTGTAGCCCTTGATGTCTAGGTTGCAGAAACTTAAACCAATTGTAATTTGGTGTTTTGTACAAAAAGTTATGACCATTATACTAGAGGCTGCCCGGAAGAGTTGGATAAGGTTGTTGGAAAAATTTGTTCTGCGCGATCGCGGAGGAATGGCCGCGATCACATAGGGTAAAAGAAGGGCTGGAAAATATTGTGCTTCGCTATCGCACCAGTTTGTCCGCGATAGCATAGGGTAAAAATCTGGGCAGACAGAATATATTCCAAATTCGAGAGTTTCACAATTTTTATCATATTTTGACTTGTAGACCACAGTTTGAGCGATTCTTGGTGGGTTCTTCAGCTAATTTGATTGGGTAAGTGTTATTCACTGAGACATAAATATATTACATGAATTAGTCTTTGTTTTTATCATTTAAATTGTGTTTTTAGTTAGGAAAAATGTTGGTTTTTGAAGAAAATTTTCAAAACGAAAATTTATGATTTGAGGGATGAAATGGTATCGGAATTTGGTAATTTTTGTATGGTTGAACTCATATTGGAATGGGTATTCGGATTTTGTAAAATTTGTCGGGTTTCGAGGTGCGGGCCCGGGGGTCGACTTTTGGACCGATTTTTAGATTTTCTTAAAGATTGAAACTTTAGGATTCAGAATAGTTTCTTGTGTGTTTTATTTGTGCTTTGAAGTTAATTTGGTTAGATTTGAGCCGTCCGGAGATCTTTTCACCTGAGAAGTGCATTCTTGAGTATTGGTGTGTCGTCTTTGAGGTAAGTATCTTGCCTAACCTTGTGTGGAGGACTTCCCCTTAGGATTTGAGTCTTCTATGTTGATTGTAGTCCGTGTACGTGAGGTGACGAGTGCGTGTTCGGACTTATTTGTGGAAAGTTGGTCTTTTAGAGTTCTTAGGTCCTTGTATTCACTGAGTATGAAGTTATTCTTGATGTGATTGAACTTCCATTTACTAGTTTCACCTCTACATGCTTTAATTGGAATTAATTGCTTTATGATTCATTCTTATTGCCTATTTGACTCTTATTTTGCTTAATTGAAGATTTTTACCTCTTCTATTGTCATGCTATCTTTCATAACCGCTTTTCTTTATTGGAAACCATTATTATCTCCAATGTAATTGTTTAGTCTTAATTGAAGTTATGATTATCTTCCCGTTGCTCATCCTTAATTGAAATTGTTGTATATTCTTCGTAATTTTCCCCACCTTAAAAGAAGTTTAGGTATCCTATATTTAGTTGACATTTTCTTATTTGGAATTATTTGATTCGTGTTAGCTTCCTTGTTGTTGAACTACATATTGTGGGATCATTGCTCCATATTATTTTCTCCCTTGTTGAGCTGTTCTTCTTACGCTTAGTATTCTCTATTGTGGCTATTCCTTGTGAGCTAGTTTTACCGTCTCCTTGTGATCGGAAGTTCTCGAGTTGATTTATTTGTCGTGTTCTTGTATATATTGTCATTGTTGTTGTGGTACTTGTTGTGGTGGTGCACGAGGTTTCTGCCGTGCGGTTGTTGATATTGTGATGCACGAGGTTTCTGTCGTGCGGTTATTGTTATGGGGTTGCACGAGGTTTTCGCCGTGCTATTTCTACTATTGACATATTGCACATGTAGCGTGACAAGGCTGGATATGTATATAAATATATATGCTTATATGTGGGTTGTGCATGTGGCGAGACAAGGTGGGAACATTATGATGCACGTGTGGCGAAACAAGGGCACTTATTATGTTATATTTGCACACGTGGCGAGACAAGGTGGGCTATGTCAGGGATTGATTGTGATGATTTGTGATGGCATGGGGGCATTCTTGTTGTTTGATATTGTGTTGTGGTATGCTTACTTGTATGAGTTTTATCTCGTGGAAAATGTGAGAAAATATCTTACGTGCCGTTCGTTCTCTTCCTTATGCTTATTAGCTGGTAGGAACTATGTTAAAGAACTTGCACAAGCATACACGTAGTTGAACACTCCTATTGGATATGAACTTCTCCTAATATTGCTGAGTATAGATGTACACCCTCGTCTACTTGTCATATATGTAAGAGTAGCTCTAGTTAGTAAGTGACTTATCAGCGTGACCATGAGTTGTGATGGGGGCATAGGATGCCAAGTGTTAGGGTTCAAGTATTGGGACCCGTCAGCTGTATGTTGTCCGAGGTTCGGTATTTCGTGGAGTCTGTTGGCTAAGACTTGATGTGAACACCGTCGTAGGTTCTGAGTTATTGCTTACCTTTACTGTATTTGTGATATAGGTTTTGGGTTGTGATTTCGCTCGCTCTTCTATGTCATTATTATGGTGTTTCCTTTGTCACTTGCTGTTTTTCTTCCATATTCTGATTGTTGTATTATTTACCATATCGTGTAGCCTTTATATATACATCATGTTTTGTTGTTCCTATGCTTTTAGTTGTACTGTTTATTGGACTAGTAGGTGTCTTGATTGTTCCTCGTCACTACTCTACCGAGGTTAGTCTTGATACTTACTGGGCACCGCTGTGGTGTGCTCATGCTACTCTTCTGCACATTTTTTTGTGCAGACCCAGGTATTATTTGTTTGTAGTTGCACGGGCCATTGCTGAAGTGTGACGACCCGGCCAGTCGTCTCATGAATTACTGGCCCGTTTCCCCCATTTCTGCTTCTTAATGCTTTGTTCATCTGTGTTTTGAGGTATCGGGTTGGTTGGATTGAATCCGGGTTGGTTTTGGAGAGGTTTGAAACACTTAGTCTCTTTTAAGAAAAATTAAGTTGGAAAAGTCAATTGGATGTTGAATTATGGGTTAGAGGGCTCGGATGTGAGTTCCGATGGTTCGGTTAGCTTCGGGAGGTGATTTGTGACTTAGAAGCGTGATCGGAATGGGTTTTGGAGGTCCGGAATAGAATTAGGCTTGAATTGGCGAAGTTGATATTTTGGCGATTTTCGGTTGGTATGTGAGATTTTGATATAGGGGTCGGAATGGAATTCCGAGAGTTTCAGTAGTTTCGTTATGTGATTGGGATGTGTGTGCAAAATTTCAAGTCATTCGGGCGTGTTTTGGTTGGGTTTTTGATCAAAAGCGGAATTCAGAAGATTTTAGAAACTAAGGCTTAATCCGAAGCGTTTTGGTTGATTTAGTGTTGTTTGAAGTGTTTTGATGATTGGTACAAGTTTGAATAAGGTATTAAGTGATGTTGGTGCTTTTGGTTGAGGTCCCGGGGGCCTCGAGGTGATTTCAGAATGATTTCGGAGAGGTTGGAATTTTGTTACAGCAGTTGATATTGTTGCTTCTGGTATTTCCGCATCTGCGGATTGGGGATCGCAGATGCGGCGCCGCATGTGCGGAGTCTTGGTTGCAGAAGCGAAGGCTGGTGAGGTTGGCAGGAACCGCAGAAGCGGTTGTGGGACCGCATCTCCGAAGGCGCAGATGCGGCTGCTTCATCGCAGATGTGGATTGGGGTAGCTAAGTGAAGAACCGCAGAAGTGGCTCTTGGACCGCAAAAGCGGCACCGCAGATGCGGTGGGTTGACCGCAGATGTGAAATGCCTGGGTCAGAATGCATATATTTCACCCTTCGCGATTTTGAGAGGGTTTTCACCATATTTCATCCGAGAGAAAGCTTGGGAGAGCTAATTGAAGAGGGAAGTCAAGAGGATTTCATGGAGGTAAGATTTTTGGACCCTAAACTTGTTTCTATGGTGAATTTTAACATTTGTAAGCTTGAAATCTATGGAAAATCAGTAGCAAAAATGGTTAATTAGGGCTTGAGACTTAAGAGACCTTTGAGTGATGATTTGAGGGGCCATTTGAGGTCCGATTCTGATGTTCTTGATATGTATGAACTCGTATGAGGATGAGGATTCTATTGATGTAAAAATTTCTAAGTTTCGAGAAGTGGGCCCGGGGCTCAGGTTTTGCTAATTTCGGGATTTGTGCCCTTAATTGATTGTTTTCGCTTGGGCTTTGTTCCCTTGGCATATTTTGACGTCCTCGTTCTGATTTTGGATAGATTCGACGCACATGGAGGCTAATTCGAGGGGCATAGGCATCGCGAGCTAGAGATTTAGCTGGTTCGAGGTGAGTAATGATTGTAAATGATGTTCTGAGAGTTCGAAACCCCGGATTTGCACATCGTAGTGCTATATTGAGGTGAGGCACACGCTTGATGACGAGCGTGGGGTCGTGCACTATTGGGGATATTGACTGGGTCCGTCCCGTACGACTGTTAACTCACGTATTTGATTTGAAATCTTATGATATTCCATTATTTTAGAGATTGATATTATATTTTGAGCTTTATGCCATGTTTGGGGCCTTGTGCCGACCTGTTGAGACCCTTAGGGGCATTTTTACTAATCTTCCTCACTCTATTTGTTTGAAAACATATCATCAGTCATGTTTTACCGGTTTATTGTTTAAATTTGTTTTATCACTCTACTTCCTAAAATGTGAAAACTGTTTGGGCTGAGTTCCCTGTTTTACTGATGGTCCGAGTGATCGTAAGGTTGATGACTGAGATAGACTGAGGGTTTGATTGTGAGGTTAATGATTGAGAGAGGCCGAGGGCCTGGTTGTGAGGATTATATACCTATGTATCGGGTTGCACGCCGCAACAATATATATATATATGGATCGGGCTGCATGCCGCAGCGATATAGCGCTTGGGCTGTGGGAGCCCCTCCGGAGTCTGCACACCCCCAGTGAGCGCAGTCGACTATATATAAGGATCGGGATGCACACCGCAGCAATATATGGATCGGGTTGCACGCTGTAGCGGTTACTATATGGTACCTATTGAGTGTGAGTGCTGAGTGTGAGCGCTGATTGGTAAGAGTTGAGTCACGAGTGACTAAGAGGCTTGCCCGAGGGGCTACATATATAAATATATACATGTACAGGGGTGATGTTTTGCTTGGGGGCTAGTTATGAATTTACTGTTTTCACTCCTCTTTAAAGTGAGTTTCCATTGAACATGGTGATTTATTTACTAGTTTCACTCATCTTTAGACCAAGCCTCTATTGAAAATGTTGAACAAATGTTTTAAATAATCTTTCATTTAAACTGAAGTTTTTAAGCTACGAAAAGGATTGTGTATTTGTGCCCGAGGGGCAGATTTCTGTGCCTATCTGCACTAGTCGTTCTGCATTCATTTGCGTAATTATTGAAAAGGTCATTTTCAAAGAAGCTTTAAACTGAGCTAAGATGTTTTAAGGGATTTTAGAGCTTCATTGCTTCCTTACTGGTTTCTGAACTGCTTCTATACAACATGTTGATGCACTTTTCGTGATCTCTTATCACTTAGTCTTTATTTATGATTATTACTCACTGAGTTGGCAGTACTCATTTTACTCCCTGCACCTTGTGTGCAGATTCAGGTATTTTCTGAGCTGGGTGGCAGCTGTCAGTGGAGTTAGCAAGGTAGCTGCCGGCGTTCGCAGCACTGCTTACTCTCTCTTCATTCTATTAGACTGTATTGAGTGCCTTTCAGACTTTGTCAGTTGTATTTAGACTCAATAGATGCTCATGACTAGTGACACCCCGGTTTGGGCTGTGTTTGGGTTGTACTCCCGTGTTGTTATGATATTATCCGCTGTTTAGTATTATTAAATCATGCTTTAGCCTGTCGTATTGTTGTTTAGCTGTTTAACTTCGAATTGGAGATGTGTCGGCTGGCCTTGTCTTCACGAGAGGCGCCATCACGATCGGGTCTAGGTTTAGGGTCGTGACATGAAGAGACTCAATGTAAACCTGCTGCTGCGTTCGCAGGCTTCGGAGTCACCTTCTTATTTTATATTCACACTGTTGTACTTATTTCCATACAATTGTGTTTAGAAGTTTTAGCGAAACTCTGTAGAGCTTATGACTTGTACTACCGGGTTTTGGGAACATGTTATTTGTATAAAGATTTCATTTCAGAAGAATGTTAGATGTTAATTATTGTTATTTGTTTTTCCGCAAAATGTTAGGCTTACCTAGCCCTTAAGACTAGGTGCCATCACGATACCCAAACGAAGGGAAAGTTGGGTCGTGACAGGTTTCATTCGGCCCAGTGTATCACCTTGGGGTGCTCCTGTCTTGTTTGTGAAGAAAAAGGATGGTTCTATGCGTATGTGCATTGATTATCGCCAGTTGAACAAGGTTATAGTGAAGAACCGTTATCCTTTGCCTCGTATTCATGACCTTTTTGATCAGTTACAGGGTGCTCATGTGGTTTCTAAGATTGACTTGCATTCAGGCTATCATCAGTTGAAGATTCTGGAGCCAGATATCCCGAAGACTGCCTTCAGAACTCAGTATGGTCATTATAAGTTCCTTGTTATGTCATTTGGGCTGACCGATGCCCCAACAGCCTTCATGCATTTGTTGCACAGTGTATTCCGACCATATCTTGACTCATTTGTCATTGCCTTTATTGATGACATTCTGGTATACTCCCGGAGTCGGGAAGATCATGAGCAACACCTGAGGACAGTGCTTCAGACTTTGAGAGAAAAGAAGTTATATGCTAAGTTCTCGAAATGTGAGTTTTGGTTGGATTCCTTGGCATTCTTGGGTCACATGGTATCTAGTGAGGGGATAAAGGTGGATCCGAAGAAAGTGGAAGCAATGCAGAGTTGGCCCAGACCAGCCTCAGCTACAGAGATCCGCAATTTTCTTGGCTTGGCGGGTTATTACCGTCGATTTGTTAAGGGATTTTCATCCATTGCAGCACTTATGACCAGGCTGACCCAGAAAGGTGCTCCGTTCCAGTGGACGGAAGAGTGTGAGGAAAGCTTCCAGAAGCTCAAGACAGCTTTGACTCAGCTCCAGTTTTGATATTGCCTATCAGTTCGGGGTCTTATACTGTCAATTGTGATGCCTCGAGGATTTGCCTTGGAGCGGTATTGATGCAGGACAGTAGGGTGATTGCCTACGCGTCCAGACAGTTGAAGGTACATGAGAAGAACTATCCTTTCCATGATCTTGAGTTAGCTGCTATTGTTCACGCCTTGAAGATCTGGCGTCATTATTTGTACGGTGTGCCTTGTGAGATATATACTGATCACTGAAGTTTGTGTGACCACCTAATTTTTGCCCTGCATGAAAATAACTCCTAAAAATACACCAAAAATAATTTTAGTGGATTTTAGGAGTTTTTCTTTATTTAGTTGCATTTCATGCATTAGTAATATTTTAAAACCATAGAAAAATCATAAAAATTGTCACGTTTTAATTTCATGCCATCTTAGGTTCAATTTGCATTTAGGAATTAATTACATTGAGCAAATAGATGCTATGAGATGAATTCAAGTGATTTGGAGCTTTGAAGTCTGAGTAAAAGCCCAAGGAATTAAGTCGGGATCGTATTCGGGGATCAACGGATGATAGAGCAACAAAACGAAGAATCGAGTAGGCATATTGTGTACTGTCTAGTAAAATGTACATAACTTTTTTCTGAGAACTCCATTTGGGCTCCACAATATATGGTTGGAAAACTAAATCAAAGGGCTACAACTTTCATGCTTTACGTTTTTCTAAATTCCAAACGGAACAGGGTGAAAAATGCGATTGAAACGGCGACCGCGGTTGAAACCGCGACCGCGGACCTGAGGCAGGCTGAGGCAGTATACTTGCCATATACCGAGGTCGTACCGCGGTTAACCGCGCCCGCAGCTGTCCAGACGTGAAAAAATTGTCTTTTTTCGCGTAGGAGAAGGTATAATAGTTTGGGCCCGACCCTACTTGGTATATATACATGGAAAAATGGTATTTTAAAGTAGGAGATCAATTTTGGACACACTTTTGACATAATTTAGACCTAAGGAGGCTAAGGAGACCGGGGATTCGACCTAAGGAGTCAAGAACACACTAGGAGCAAGGCGGAGAATTCTTCAACAAGTTTTTCCTTCCTCTTCCTATTTTTCATAGTTGGTTATGATTATTAGTATTGTAGTTTTACATACCATTATGAATAGCTAATTTGTTATCTAGGGTTTTGATAGAACCTTTTGTAGGATAAATTCTTGTTATGTTTTTATATAATTGAGCCGTTGGATTTCTCTACTTGTTCAACTACGTGTTCATTGTTGTTGATTGAATGGCCATCGATTGACTGTGCCTATTTATTATGTGTTGCTTGAGAAAGGATACATATTTAGGTAGTTGTTGAACAACATCACTCCTAACGTATGTGAGAGATCAATATGGAGGGTTTAAAGGCGGGATAGAGATAACGAAACCTTGGTGCGATCGTAGTGAGCAGTGAATTAATGTCAGCTAGTGTAGTTCGAGAGAATACATCTAGTAAAATTGTGGTAGTTGCTCGAGAGAAAATTACGACAACCAAAGTACTCACAATCGGTAGAGAATACATTGGCGAAATTGTAGGGAACATAGCTAGAAGAATTCCGACAATTGGGGAAATCATAACTCTAGATCTCCTTAATTTGGTCTATAACCCTTTGTCTCGTTAGTTGATAATTTTATTGCTTTGTAGTATTTGCTAGTTAATTAGTTAGAAATATAAATCTCAATTTTTATAATTTAGAAAATTGTTCAAACTTGTCTTCTTAGTGATATTAAACAGATATAGCTAAGTCTTAGTTTTCTGTGGGATTCGACTCCGGACTTTTAGACCGGATTATATTTGCAGCAACCGCTTATCCTTTTTAGGACTAGAGTTGGGAGTGATCAATACCCAATAAGTATCTAATCTAATGTCGAAGAAGTATTGACGAGAGTTCGACATCAGCACTTACTAGTAGTACTATAATCAAATGTAAATAAGAAATCAGACAGGTATGAGATATGGCAAGTAGCAATAAAGCAGATAATTATGTACAACATGTTTTTTAATAAAACAACCAAGTACAAATCCGTCAAGTACCAACTACTTCCTAGACTGGAGTATATGTGACCAATGTCAGGTGCAAATGTCAAATCCGAGTCAAGATGCTCATATACGAGCCAACTACCTATCGAAATATTCCACATAATTCTGTCGAAGTGAACGACCCGATCCGATAAAGATTGTGTTGAGGCGATCAACATGATCCCATAAGAATATCACTGAGATATTTTTATAAGTGTATTGTCGAAGCGAACAACCCGATCCTATAAGAATATTGAAACTTTGAACACATAAGTATAACATGGGAGTAAATTCGTAAGCGAAAGCATAATCCCACGGGTAATCGAGTATCACACCAAGTCCTTAGAATAGCAAAGCTTGGTAAAATATGCAAGTCGAGTCTCAAGCTAAATTATGAATTAGAGCAATTAAACAAGCAAAATTAACACAAATAATACCGCTAAAGCATGATATAAATCTAAGTCTACCGGGCGTGTAAAAAATATGGCATACAAATAGCATCGCACCATTTATTTAGTACGTGTTAATTTTGCAAGTATATCGTAATCTTCGATAGATGATTCATTTTAAACAACGCTCTTACATGAATACACCACATTACGGACAACCATCATTAATGTCTATACGCTACAAAGGAAATTTTCATAGATCCATATACGACAATTTGGTAACCAAATACTTATAATTTGGACCACAATATCACAAATTTAGTCTCCATGCTCAGTTGGATTTCTCTCTTTCCTCTTAATTATATCCGGACTTTTTTTTTCTTACATCATAAATCGATGGGTTTATGGTCTAGTTTTTTTCAGCTTTTTTTCACAATATTAGAATTTATAAACTTCTTCTAGAACTTTGCTCGCTTAAACCAAACTTATAGCATGTTTGGCCAAGTTTTTTCTTGGCCAAACGTGCTTTTTTTCAAACATAAGATGTTTGGCCAGGCTTTTTAAAGAAAAAAAAGTACTTTTGGGTAGAAGCAGAAACAGTTTTTGAGAAGCAGAAAAAATATTTCTCACCTGAAGCACTTTTTTGAAAAGCACTTTTGAAAAAAATACACTTAGAAGCAATTATTAAGAGCTTGGTCAAATACTAATTGCTGCTCAACAGTGCTTTCAAATTGATTAGCCAAACACAAATTGCTTCTCACCATCAGGGGCGGAGCCACCTTAGCTTAAGTGGTATCATCCGACACCGCTTCATCAAAAAATTTTGCTATATATGTTTGATTAGTATACAAAAACGAAATAACTATTAAACATATTAAAATGACACTATTCGTCACATAGAAAGGCGCAGCTCTCATGGTTAAGTGCCTAAAATTATTGTTAAATGTCGTGGGTTCTATTTGACCAAAACATATAGATCTTGATTCAAATAATTAAATTTATATAGACATTAGTTAATCTTAGCTAACAATAATATCCCTAGACGGAGTTCTTAAAGAAGCAATAAATATTATGTAGATATGGCCAGACAGTGGCGGTGACATACAATAAATATTCTAGAAATCAGAAGTGATAATATAGCATTCAATAACAATGAATAACAATAAATGACATTTAAGTAAATAAAATGAATGAGTCACCCAAGAAAGGTTGGAATAAGTGGATGTTCTTTTTGACAATGATGAATGATAGACAAGAATCTCAGTGAAAAGGTGATGTTTGTATCTTGGAAATGAGAACCGTTTCTCTTTCTCAAGTCAAAGTGTGTTTTTACAAATGAATGTCACATGTCACCTATCATGGTGCCTTTTTCTATTTCTAGGGAACATGCTCCTAAAAAACTCTAATAGTACAAGTGCAGAGAATGTCCACTAGAACATTCTCTGTAATATCATATCTTGAACCACTAGAACATTCTCTGTAATATCATATCTTGAAACTAGCCGTTACAACTCCGTCAAAGGTACTCGACCTCGGCCTCGACCCTTGTTGACTCCTCGGCTCCGTCCCTTGTTGACTCTTCACTTCATCCTTTGTTGACTCTTCGACCACATACTTCGCCGCTTCTTGGGCCATTTCGACAAACGACGACTTGGGAACTCTTCCCCTAGTACTATCTTGGCTTAATATTCTAAAGATAGATTTTGACCCATACAGTTAGCCCTTTTGCTTATTGAGGCCGGATTCAGGCAGGTTCGATGAGCGGATCTTGTACTTTGTGGTCGACACAATCGAGCGAGCTATGCAGGTTGTGGAGGTTGTGGCGAATTGGCAGCGTCGGCCTACGTGGGCCGCATATTTCAAACGCTTCGATTTTCGCTGTCACGACGTGGAATTCCCACCGTCGGGACCGTGATGGTGCCTAACATTTTACATGCTAGGAAAGCCAATGTTAGAACAATTTCTTCATTTTTACAATTTAAATTAAATCACGATAAGAACCGAAATAATCCAAAGTATAAATGCGGAAGCTAAAAATATCTGATAGATTCCTGGACCCGATGTCACAAGTGCACAATTTGCTAGAATACTACAAACAAGGGTCTGAAATAGCATAAATGATGTCTGAAAAAGAAGTGCACAGCCGAATTAACAGGGAAGGAGACTCCAGGAGCTGCGGGCGCTGAGCAGCTATACCTCAATTCTCCACAAGCTCTACAATCCGAGCACGCTAATAACCGCCGCTGGGACCGACTCCTAAATTTTTACAAGAAGTGCAGAGTGTAGTATGAGTACAACCGACCCCATGTACTCTGTAAGTGCCGAGCCTAACCTCGACGAAATAGTGACGAGGCTAAGGCAGGTCACCTACATTACAACCTGAATGCAATATATAATAAAGACAAAAAACGAAATGCGGAACAAGATAAGACCGTCAACTAAAGATAATAGCTAGAACCTCAAGAAATAAACCAGTGTTGCTAGAATTACCAATCCTTAGAGTTTCAAATGAAAATAGGGAAAACCAACACAGCTCAAGGAAATAGAAACACATAGGTTATTGCGGCGCGCAACCCGATTCAATCTTACAAAACAGAATCCTCCCTTATTTCACCGTAACAACATCAACACCAATAATACATACATACATACATATATATATATATATATATATATATCCCACCATATAAGAAATATCAGTATCATAATTTACCCTTATTTTACCGTAATAATCCACCCTTATTCTACCTGTTGCAGCGTGCAACCTGATCCCACCGTATCTGTACAAATTCACCCTTATTCTACCATATCAATCCAACCTTATTTCACATGTTGCGGCTTGCAACCCGATCCCACCATATCAGTACTAAGTACTCATTGTGCACAGTCAAATCAATAATTCCAATCACAAAAACCGTTATGATCAATAAATACCAAGCTGAACCAAAATGAAAACCTTGTACAACATGGGAATTTACATAGGTAATACTACACATTAAGTCAATTCCGGTAAATGACAATTAGAAGGTGCAAGAAGGTCAGTTAAGGCAAGTAGTAGCGAATCATGAAAACATGAAAGAATCTAACATTATTAACTAAACTAAACACTGATTAACAAATAGCAAATAAGCATGGAAGGCATTTAGAGCATATAACAGTTAAGACAGGGAAGGAGATAATTAAGAAAGAGCGGAAAATCAGGGAAAAACAAGTAATTCAACGGCGTATAAGCACTCGTCACCTCGCATATACGCCTCAACACATGAAATTCACATAGCACATAGTCCGAGGGTTCATAATTCCCTCATGTCAAGGTTAAACTCAATACTTACCTCACTCCGCAGTCAATTCAGAGCTCTACTTGGGCCTTTCCCCTACAATCCGCCTCCAAACCACTCGTTTCTAGCCACAATTAACTCAATAATATCAAATATTGCTAAAGGAATCAATTACAATGCATAAATTTAGAATTTTCAAACAATCCCCCAAAAAGTCAAAAATCGACCTCGAGACCGCTTGGTCAAAATCCAAAATTCGGATCAAAACCCGATTACTCATTCACCCCCGAGCCCGGTTATGTAATTTGTTTCGAAACCCGAACTCAATTTGAGGTCTAAATTGAAATTTTACAAAAATTCCTAATTCTACCCAAGCCCTCAATTTTTACCATGAAAATCCTATATTTTAGGTGGAAATCATATGAAATGTAATGGGTAACTGAAAGGAAGTAGGTTAGAATCACTTACTAACAAATTGGGAAAGAAAAGCTCTTGGGAAAATTGCCTCTAGGGTTTTCTAGTATTGAAATTTTAAAAGAATGGGCAAACTCCCGTTTTTGGGACTGTTTTAATCACTAGCGTTAGGTGTTCATCGCGTACGCGTGAAACCTGACACGTTTGCGAAGAGTAGATTCCTCGCATTCGCAAGATTAGACTCGCGTTCGCATAGAGTCACCCCAGATTCCCTACCCCCACCTCAATACACTACACGTTCGCGTAGAGCAGACCCCCTCAGTTCTCCGCGTTCGTGACCAGTGTCTCGCGTTCAGATAGAAAAAAAGCCACCCAGCTCAGTTCACTCTTCACGATCGCAAGAGTACCTTTGCAATCGCGAAGAAGGAAACCAGATGACAGTTGAACTGAGGAAAACACCAGATTTTCTAAGTCTAAAACCATCCGTAGCCTATCCGAGATTTACCCGAGCCCTCAGGGCTCCAAACCAATTATGCACACAAGTCCAAAAACCTCATACGAACTCGCTCACGCGATCAAAATGCCAAAATAACGCCTAGAACTACAAATCGGACACCAAATCAAATTAAATTTTCAAGAAAACTTTAAATCTTCTATTTTAACAAGCGAACATACGAATCACGTCAAACCAACTCCGTTTCTCACCAAATTTCACAGACAAGTCATAAATATAGTAATGGACTTCCACCGGGCTCAAGAAGCAAAGTACGGACCTGGTATCAACAAAATAAAATATTGGTCAAATCTTAAAAATCATTAAACCTTTAAACATTCAATTTTCGAAAAAAACCAATGACTAGAGCTAGGGACCTCCGAATTCGATTCCGGGCAAACGCACATGTCCCAAAACATGATACAAACCCACCAGAATCTCCAAAACACGGATCCGGGTCCGTTTGTTCAAAATGTTAACCGATGTCAACTCAAATGGATTTTCGAGCAAAATTCTTATCTTTATCAGTTTTTAACATAAAAGCCTTCTGAAAAATACCCGGACTGCACATGCAAATCGTGGAAGGCTTAAAGAAGCTCATTGGAGGCTTCGAAATACAATATTAGGTTCTAAAACTCTAGATGACCTATCGGGTCATCACATTCCCGGCGATTTGCTGGAACTATGATGTTCACGAGTTAGGATATGATGCATATTCCCGATCTATTGCTTCATTTCGCGTGTGACTTTTGATTGAACCTGTCGCTTCGGTTTCGGTGCCAGTAATGATGAGCCGTTTTCGGTTCTAGTTCCAAGACCTTTATAAATAGAGGTATTTTGACGCAATTTTGAGGTTTAAGGTTTTTGTAGTTTCGAAATCCCATATTTTTTGCTTTCTCTCTTCTTGCTTCGAACTTCTCTTCTTCGTTCCAGTGAATTGCATTGTTCTTAGCTCTTCCTCATTTGATACATGTCTTTCCTATCTATGTGTGACATGCTTTCTGAGTCTGGTGAGGGGAAGTCATGTGGCCCCCTTGGCAGTGTTGTTTCCCTTCCATGAGAAGAGTGTTCCTGCCACCATTGAGGATGGAACCTTCCCATTGGTGGAAGAGATAATTCCACGTAACCCTGATTCTAGATCCGATTTCACCAAATCACCTGATGCTGAACCTAGAGCCTTTCGGTCAGTGATGACAGTGAAGGAATTGGAGTAGCTTAAAGCTAAGTTTGGCCTTCCCAATCATATTGAATAAATCCCGACTGGGTGGGATATAGTGCATGTCCACCGTCCTGGGTACTGCGCTTTCTATGCCTACCCCTTCCAAGTTGGCTACTCTCTCTCTCTTTACGCTCTCGGAGTAATTCTGTCCTTATTACGGCGTTTGCCCAGCTCAGCTCGCGCCGCACGTTTATAAACTTATAAAGATGCTTACCAAATTTGCTGAGCTAGTGTGGTCGAGTTGACACTTCAGCACTTAATACATCTGTTCTCCCCTAGCTTTTACCGGGGAACGATGTTGAATCGTCGCCACCGAGGGGAAAAATGCTTGGTAGTGAAGATGGACGGTCACACCCCTTTTTTACCCCAAAAGATAAGTATTATGAATTATTGTGGGTTAAAGAATTTTTCCAATTAAAGTGACAATTTTGATATGGGGATTATTTTATTGTTCGGAGTCGCCACTTGGAATTGATTTCGGATGTTCCAAGTCATCTTTTATTCGAATCCCGATTCAAAGGAAGATTTAACTCTTTTATTATCTGGTCAGCGAAAACAAAGTCCAGGCAAGGAATTCTGTTGACTGGGGAGAAGGTGTAAGGCATTCTCTGAGTCCGTGGTTCTAACACGGTCGCTTTTATTGACTAAAAATGGCTTCTATTAATCTTGAACAAATTGTATTTTATTGGTTTTCATGCTTACCTATCCGCTTTTATTTCTTGATTATTAGAAAAATTAAAGAATACTTTTAATGATAAGATGTCATAACTACGCAATGCAAGTGAATGCGTGATTGAGACGAAATTCATTAAATTTATCATAACAGCGCTACACAAGCGAATCCAGAGTCATGACAAGGGTTATTAGTATGTTATTACTTTTATAAAAAAATATTACATTCGAAGGAATTAATTATATGTCAACTATCGCACTACGCAAGCGAATCCACAATTTTAGCAAAGGATTAATTAAAACTGTTGGATAAGGTATGAGATTATTGATTTAATTTACAGAATGTTGAACATCACACTATGCAAGCGTGTCCATGAATGAAAAGTTAAAGTGTGCCTA
This sequence comes from Nicotiana attenuata, assembly GCF_001879085.1. Lineage (NCBI taxonomy): Eukaryota > Viridiplantae > Streptophyta > Magnoliopsida > Solanales > Solanaceae > Nicotiana > Nicotiana attenuata. Next base: position 73,703,921 of record NC_031994.1, read on the forward strand.
CTAGTTGCCTAACATTTAAATTAATTATTAAGGAGGCTAAGTTATAAAATTATTTTAATAAAAGAAAACTGATTTTTATTGAGATTATTTGACTAAATAAAAATATAAAAGTTGGGCGAACTTGTTATTTTAAAGAATGGGCAGCCTTTCTACAGAAAATGGGCTGACCCTTACTTGTGTTGGCCATTTTAAAAGGGAACGGGCATGCTATTTGAGTATTTGAACTACTGGCCATTTTGGACAACTTTGGCTATTGGGCCATCCATTGATTTATTAAAGAATAAGCCAGGTGTGGAATTATATGGTGATGGGGTGCTAGAGTTTATTTTTAATGAAGGTCCACCTGTATATTATTATTATTATTTTTTTTTTTAAGAAGAAAGGAAATGGGCCAACTAACTTAATTGGCATTAGGCCTGTGGAAATTGAGCTTATTGATTGTATGTGTCAGGGATGTCACGATCCAATTTCTTCTACAGGACGTGATGGCACCTGACGTTACCGCTAGGCAAGCCAACAATGAGTTAACCGTGTAATTATTATTTTAACAATATAAATATATTTGAATTTAATTATTGAATAATTAAGAAATGAGAATTTAATAAAAAGAGAGATAAATAACTTTAAGAGCAAATAAAATGAGTAAATAACCAAAAATCATCATGTGCCTAATAGCAAAATCTCCAAAACCTGGTGTCACAAGTGTATGAGCTACTAGTAGAATATACAAAAAAAAATACTACACTAATGTCTGAAGTGAAATAGACAAAAAATAAAAGCAAAAGAAAGACTTCGGGTGCTACAGAACGGGCTCGGAAGGCAGCTCACCGCAGGGTATCGTGGAATCAGGAGTGCGAGCCGGGATGATAACCAGATGTACCTGTCTCAGATTCTACACGGGTAGTGCAGAAGTATAGCGTGAGTACGTAAACAACGTGTACCCAGTAAGTATCTAGTCTGACCGAAGAAGTAGTAACGAGGGATCGACTTCGACACTTACTATGGGCTAATAATAAAATAACGGAAATTCTAAATAAGCATGGGCTATATACATGAAACTGAAAACCCAACAACAAGAAAAAAATAATTAATTCTTTTGCTGATGGTATATCCTAAATCTATTTTAATTATTTAACAACTTAATCTCTCAAGCCAATAAAATGATATCAAGTATAATTGGGCTTCAAGTATTATTACACACGAATTATGCCGAGGTCGTACGGCCCGATCCAACATACAAATATATATACTGTGCACCGAACAATAGATGCATCTATCCGCCCCCATGAGAGTAGTGGAATTTACCTCGCTTGCGAAAATACTTGTGATGCGAGTGAACATAGATTTCTCAGCGTTATTGTATAATTCATCAATTCTTTCCAAAATAGTCTAAACTGAATATTTTAATTCTTGAAATCCTCAATGTCAGCTCTATTCAAGGCAATTAATAAGCATAATCAAATAACGGTGTCAACAAAGCATGATTTAAACCTAAGGCTACCCAGACATCACATAGAATATAGCTTCGAACGGACTCTCGTCACCTAGTGCGTACGTAGCTCCCCACATAAGTAAATTACAACAAAACACACCTAAGGGGACGAGTTTCCCTCTTACAAGGTTAGAAAAGAGACTTACCTCGCCTCAAGTTCACTTTTCCAATCCGCAACTATGCTTTAAATCCTCAACTTGGTGCCAAACGACTCGAAGCTAGTCAAATATTATATAAAATAATCAATACATGTTCGCAAGTTTGTAATTTAACCATTAGAATAATTACCCAACCCCAAATGGAAGATTCCTAAAAAACCCTCGGGCCCACATGCCCGGATTTAGGAAATTTTCGAATATAAATTTTACCCATTTCCTCACGAACTCGAATATATAATTTTTTTCCCCATCCCATAATCATTTTCATGATTAAATCCCATTTTATCGAAACCTAGGTTTTTCATCTAAACCCTTAAATTTACATGTTAAATAATTTATGTATTGAACTTACATTGGGTAGGAATTACTTACCTGCAATAGCTAGGTTGAAATCCCCCTCTTTAAAGCTCCAAAATCGCCCAAGGGTGCAATAAATGAGCTTAAAATAGCCTAATTCCCAATTTCAAATAAGACACTGCCCAGGGGTCCTTATATGCGATCGCGTCCAAAACCACGTGATCGTGAAGGAAAAACATGAGGTGCCCAAGAAAAGCCTCTACACAAACGAGGGGGCTGGCTCGCGAATGCGGGGCCTGGCTCGCGAACGCGAAGGGCAACTCGATGGCTTAGGCCCAGGCTTCTACGCGAACGTGGCCCTCCAACCGCGACCACGAAGGCTAAAGGGTCCAGGCCTCCGCGAATGCAGCCCTTCCTACGCGAACGCGAAGAGAAAAATTCCCCCAGCCCCTGTACCCCCAAATCCTTCTACGCGAACACGAGGGTCCTTCCACGTTCGCAAAGAAGGAAAGCAGAATTGGAATTTCTGGTTTTTCCAACATTGCTCTGGTGGTTCGATACCCACCCGAGCCACTCGGGACCCTGTCCAAATGCACCAACAAGTCCATAAACATAATACAGACCTGCTCGAACTCTCGAAACGCGTAAAACAACAAAACTAAGAATCGCACCCAAAAACCAAATTGAATAGAAATATGAACTTCAACTTTCCAAATCGCTCTGAACGCGCTGAATCGTACTTAGACTACTCAAAATGACACCAAGTTTTGTGTGTAAGTCTGAAATCACCATTCCGATCTCGAAATTCCAATTAGACCTCGATAACACAAAAACCTACTCCAAATCAAATAAACCTTCAAAGAGCCAACTTTTACTATTAGGCGTCGAAACTCTCCCGGGTCATCCAAAACCCGATCCAAACATACGCCCAAGTCTGAAATCATCATACAAACCTGTTGGAACCATAAAATCCCGATTCCAAGGTCGTTTACTAAAAATGATGACCAAAGTCAAACTTAGCCTTTTTAGCCAACCTTAAGGAACCAAATGCTCTTATTTCAACCCGAACCCTTCAAAATCCCGAACCAACCATCCCTGCAAGTCATAAAATAGTAAAATCACATACGGGGAGTCTTATTTAGGAGAACAGGGTTCTAAAAAGCAAAACGATCGGTCTGGTAGTTACATTCTCCACCTCTTAAACAAACGTTCGTCCTCAAACGGGTCTAGAATCATACCTGGAGTGTTGAATAAGTGTGGATATCTGTTCTGCATGTCCTCCTCGGCCTCACAAGTTGCCTCCTGGACTGGTTAGCCCCGCCACTGACTCCTCCTCATAATCCAGGCTCTCATCTAGCTGAACCGTGCTGAAGTCTAACACATGCGACCTGTCAGCATGATAACTCCGGAGCATAGACACGTGGAAAACCGGATGAACTCCCGACAGACTGGGAGGCAAAACAAGCTCATAAGAAACCTCCCCAACTCGTCTCAACACCTCAAATGGACCTATAAATCTTGGGCTCAACTTGTCCTTCTTCCCGAACCTCATGATTCTCTTCATCGGCGAGACTTTCAAGAGTACCTTCTCGCCTACCATAAAAAATAAATGACGTGCCTTCTAATCCACGTAACGTTTCTATCTGGACTGTGCCGTGCAAAGTCACTCCTGAATCAACTTTACCTTTTCCTAGGCATCCTGTTTACCGTGAAAATTGTAACAACAATTAAATTTGTAAATGGGATTCTAAAAATACGTGATCTATTCTCGAGCTAGTTTGAAAGGGTGATTAGTGCTAAATGTGGAGTAAAAACAATAAAGATCGAGCTAGCCAAAAAGGTTAATCGAACCAGTAAGGGATTTTCCCGGGCTTAGGACAAGCCAGTAGATACCTCGGGGCCAGACCTCGAGCCTACCTCGAGCCTATCGAAGATAACCTTATCGAGGGTAATCGTGAAGGGGATAACAGATAAATATGTGCATACAAGGGTTTATATCGTCAATTTTGAGCTAAATGACGAAGAATAAATGAAGAAACAATGAAATACTAAGGATGATCTCGAGATATATTTATTTGACAAACCAAGAGAATAGCTATCAATAGATATGATTTAGAACCAAAGAGAGATCTAGAGAAAGGGAGAGAGAGAATATTATTGCTTTCTTTGTAAGACAAATGGAGATGGAGATACAAGGTGTTAATGACCCTTCTTTTATAGAAAAAGGGGGCGTCCAAACATAATATTGAATAAACAATACAACAAAAGAATGAGATGTGACAGCCTGCTTTTCTTAGGTTGTAGGGGAGCTGACGTCGAGCCGTTTGGATAAGTCTCGTGGACCCCGAATACATCCCTCAGGGGATATCTTCGCCCATTAGGGTCTCTAGCCGATGCCCGATCTGAGCAAGGCATCGGTTAGATCTCGAGGGAGGCGACCGAACCGAGATCCCGTGCCTTTGGGATTTGTTCTTCGAAGCATTATGTCGAGGGAAAATCAGTCTCCCGATTTCCCCGCACACAGATAGTCTCCGCGTTTCTTAGAAGGAAGTGATAAGAAATGTTTTTGACGCTCCTCCTCGTGGGTCCTCGGCATGCCATTAAGCCGATGGCTCAGCCTTTCTTCACAGAAGTCGAGGCATTTTTCTTTCCCGCTCCATCGGAACTTTTTAGAAATATTAAGATTTCTCGCTCTTCGGGGCCGCATCGTTGTTGTCACTCCGTGCCGCTATTTTTTCGCTATCGTTTCATCTTCCACGAACGCATTAATTTCACCTGTCGCTACGTTTCTAAAGGGCGGTAATGGCGACGTTGGTTACTTTGCTCTCCCTCTATATATATAGGGCTCCTTTGCGATGAGTTATTCATTCAAAAAGCTTTCTCCGATACATGCCCTTCTTGCTTTCCCAGCCACTTTTCCGGCCTTTGTTGCTATGCGATGTTTGAGGCCTATGGCCTTAAGGTCTTATGCTGGTCTCGCCATTGGCCAGCCCTCGATTTTTCTCTAGCGGGATGGGCTTGTCCTGCTGTGATGTTGTTGTTGTTGTTGTTTTCGTTGTTGTTGGCTTGGTATGGCGATGTAGGTGTCGATGCCCCCTTTTTTCTAAAGGCGAAATCGGGTTTACGACATAACTCCCACCGCGGTACACAGCCCGATCTCAACATATCAAATCACATAAAACAACGAGGGTTCTCCCCTCAACTCTGTAAATCAAGTAGGGTACACATCAAATCAGTTGGAACTCTCACTAGATCAATTCCATCCCAATTTATAACAAGTACTGGCTCCCACACCGGTGGAGCATAAAATCAGGGCTCGTAGCAAAAATACTCATAAATTATATCAAGTCTACCGAGAAGGACAACAGAAATTTACTACTAGTCTCGTAACTCTCGATAGTAAACAAAAAAACAGACGATAGACATGGCTATCACTCATAGAACCTTCCAAGCCAGCGGCAGGGACAGGGGTGACATAACCAGCGGTTTTGAGTCTTTCGTACAGCTGGTCGATTGGCTCGGCATTGGCGGTGTATTATTTGGGAGGTCTGCGGTCAAAATTTGGCCGGGGTCTAGGAAAGTTTTGGCGAGTAGGAGGTGATTGATAGTGGGATGGTTGAGTGTTATAGGCTTGGTGGACTTGTGCGGGTTGGGAATATTTAGGTGAAGTGGATTGGTATGTGGGAGGTGGAGGTGATTGATAGGTAGGTGGTGGAGCTTGGTAGGAAGGTGTGGGTGCTTGGAAATTTGGAGTGGGTTGATATGTAAGTGGAGATATCGGGTAGGTCTGATATTTGACTGGTGATTTGGTTCTCTGTGCAACCGTTACGGCACTTACGTCCCTCTTCTTCGATGTACCACCGGACTGCAGAGCCTTATTGGTAGCTTGCAAAGCTTCAAAGTTAGTGACCATACCATTTTTGATGCCCTCTTCAATCCTTTCTCCCAGCCTGATGATATCAGAAAATTTATGGTTCTCGATCAGCATCAGTATTTCATTGTATTGCGGATCCTGAGCCCTGACGAAAAACTTGTTCATCGGTTCTTCCCCTAAAGCAAGTCGAACCTTAGCAGCCTCTGATCTCCAACGGGTGGCATACTTGCGGAACATTTCTCTAGGTTTCTTCTTTAAATTCTGAATGTAAAACACATCTAGTGCATTCTCCATGTTGAACCTGAACCTGTCCATGAAGTCGGACACCATACTAACCCAGTTTGATCACTTCTTGGGTTCTTGGTTAATGTACCAAGACAGAGCATCTCCCTTAAAGCTTCTCATGAAAAGCTTCATTCGAATTCTCTCATCTTTCCCTACTCCGACCAACTTGTTGCAGTATGTCCTCAAGTGTACCCTGGGATCTCCTGTACCATCAAACATTTCGAACTTGGGAGGTTTGTACCCCTCGGGCAGTTCGACATCTGGTTGAATGCAAAGGTCTTCGTAATTTAGTCCCTCGATCCCCCTGCTTCCTTCAACACCCTGAACTCAGGTAGTCAGCTTCTTGAGTTCTGCGGCAAGATTCTTGATAAGAGAGTCTTTGTCATCAGACTCAGGTGTGCTTGAGGCGGGCTGAATGGGGTGTGGTATGGTTTCCACATAAATGTGGGTGTTGTGGTGATGATCATTTGTGGAGTTCAATGGTTCGAGGATGAGCAGTGGGGTGTTGCTTGAAGTGTGGCATGTGTTGCAGTGGTGATGTGGAGTGGGTTGTTTTTGTGGCTTCGGGATGTTTTGAGGAGGTATGGGATTTTGAGTGTTGGGAAAGCTGATATCCGGGGAAGTGAGGGAAAATGACAAGCTTGCCAAGTTCCGAACTTGGTCCAATTCTTCTTGAAATTTCAATAACTTCTATTCGAGCTGGGAGGCACTTTCCTTGGAAACCTGAATATTGTTGCTCAAATCTTCCATCTTTCCTTTGTTCTTGTTTTCGATAGGACTCGGATGAGGAGGAGGCGGAGGACCCTTGGATCTTGTGGAATATGATGACGATGCTAGAGTGCACGAACTAACCTTTGGGGAGGGGAATAAGCAAAAGTAAAAACAAAAGGTAACAAGTTAGTAGGGATCGTGAGAAGAAAACATTGCAATATTTAAACACATAGTGTAAGAATATAAATCGCGTCCTTAGTTGGAAGCCTCATTGTGCCCGAGGTTGGCCTAGCGACAAGTAGATTTGGAGAACCTAGAATGCTAAATGCCTCATTTATTGATAAAAAATAAGGCAAATCCCAAAACGACACTAAATAATAGGAAATAAAAGTGTCACTGGTGGCCATAGGCCTTATTACATTTGTAAAGCAAAAATAAACTCCTATCTACTTGGTCCCAGAAGGACCTTCCCCAGACTCGTCACTGTTGGCTCCCTCGTACAGTTCTCCTAGCTCGCGCAATCCTAGCAACAAGTAGGCCCTCGCCAGATGTCCGACTTCATTTCCTTCAGCAACCCGACAATCTTCAACCCTCTTCAGGAACTTCTTTTCCAGCTCCACTATGCCCCGCTCCAAACAGATCAGTCGTTTGTTGGCGCCGACAGCCATATCTTTCAATTCTCCAATTAGCTTTTGATTGGTTTCTTGTATTTCACGGTGCTCATTTTCACATTCCCGCATCCTCTTGCGCAGTTGGTTGTACTTTACCTGTGCTTCAGCCTTTTCATCAATAATCCTGTGACCTCGAACAAATTCGGGCTAACCCAAATCGTTGTGATTGTCCTCCAGCCAGCCTAGATATTGTGGAGTACAACCAGCATGGTAGCGATCTGCCTCGATGGTGTCTCTTCCCAAGACAATTTTGCTATGCCACATATGCTGAGCCTGACACCTGTACGGACTGTCGTCATCTTGGAAGTCGGCTCGAAAATGGCTCATCTTGTCAACCCTTAGTATAACCTGCTTCCTACCTGCCTGTCTCATAAACCGGATAGGGACATACGGGTAGGTCCCTCTTAAACCGATCAGTATCAGAAATGGAGCATCCCTATACCGTATGATGAATTCTTCAGTAGGGAACCACTCAAACATCCATTGCACCCGGTCTTCAGTAAGATTGTCGAAGAGCTCGACCTACTCTCTAGCATTCTCTGGTTGGGCGAACATGTTGGGCATATAATTCATCTGCTTTGGGTGGGCGAACATCCCAGTCTCTACGGGATTTTCCGGTATATGGAGGTGCTCCATGAGCCATAGTTGGAGTAGCAAATTTCATCCCTCAAAATGTTTGGCCTCTAGTTGACATCTTTATAGGACTTGGTATATTTCTGCAACTATCATTGGCACAAGGCTGAATGGCTTCCCGTTAATTCCTTCCATCAAGGTCTTGGTGACCATGGCCAGTCTGGTATGGATTCTTGCTTTCTTTGTCGGAAAAACTATCATCCCCAAGAAACAGAACATAAACACAAATACCCTTCGGTGGATGTGCCCCAATAAGGTGATGGCGAATTCGTCCGGATAGGTACGGTATGATTTGCCATGGCCGTACCTTTCATACAAATGGTCAAAGGGAATGTAAGACTTCTCCAAACATGTCAAGTCGGGATTCTTCTTTAGAGCCATCATCTTAAGAAAACCCCTACCCTTATGATTTTCCGGCATTAGCAAACCCGGAGTTTCCCATGGTATCCCAACTAGTCCTCCTATTTCCTCGAGTAAAGGTGTCATTTCTATGTCCCCAAAGCGAAACACCGATCTATCACAGTCCCAAAACAAAGTTGCAGCTTCTATGATCTTGCTTGTAGGTTGAGTGTCTAGGAGAGAAGGCAGGTTTCCTAGATACTTTCTGACAAGAGCTTGATCGCTGGAATGGAGATCTCCCCACCAACTCAACAACTTGGGGTGGATGTTGGTGACCATGCCGAATTTGGGGACTTCGTGCCTCATTTTCTGCAAAACAAAAGGTTAGGCCCTTTTCCCCCACCGGACTCGACTATTTAACATCAATAATTAGCATAAGAAGCATTTAGTTCTCCAAATGAATGCACAGAACGTGGTAGTGTCCGTTTGGGTTTCAAGGAAACCCAGTGGACTTTGGACAAGGCTATCTTAAAGAGTCATTATGCGGACCACATAACTGACTCGGCTAAGTTTGATCATGATGCATGCACAATATTATAGGGAAATGGTTTTTATGGGGTATTAGACTTCGTACCCTTGAGCGAACAACTCAAGAGGGGAAAGGCGCGGAACTGTCGACGGCACCGCTGATCGACTAGTTTTACCGCAAATATGCCTTTGTCAAATTTAGGGACGATAATATTGGAAGGGCGCAACCACTCAGTATAAGCGTTGTTATGGTATTTTGTTTGCACGAGTGGAATATGATCTTGAAAAAATGCAATACAATAATTAACAAATTGTCATGTACTTTCACGTTCATAAAGTAATGATTACAATAATTGCTCGTAATTACAACAGTATTGAAGGAAAGCGCTAAAAGAAAGCATTAAAGAAAAGAAAGAAAGAACCAAGTCAGTTTTGTAATAGAAAAGATATAAAGACATTAAATAAAGGCAATAAAGAAGCAGTAAAGTCACAAGCAACATGAAATGGTAAAAGCCTAAAGAAATCCCCAACAGAGTCGCCATGCTGTCGATGCCCACTTTTTCTAAAGGCGAAATCGGGTTTATGACATTTGGGCCGACAACTCTATTCCTTTTGGGAATTTGGGTTTGAGATTTAGAAGAGTCTCCACCTAATGATTAAGTGCATTAGGACACTAAGAATTTAAAAGAAAGAAGAACCAGAGAATGGGTAAGGGCTTGAAATTATCTCAGGGGGAAGGTGTTAGGCACCCCCCAAGATCCACTAGTGTGGTTCCCGTCCATGTTACAATTGTGACTTTAAAACAGGTAAACATACAAGACAACTTCCACATAACGATTACAAGTAGGAATGTATAAAGGTTAAATAAACATGCTGAAGTCACAAAATAGGTGGTTTCATAGTTGTTTAAAAGAATGTATAAGTGCAGCAAAATAAGGATCAAATAATGAGTGCAAACAATCAGACAAAAGAAGTGAAATGGGCGGAAGTTTAAAAAGAAAACAGTGCTGGAAATTCAAAGAGGTTTTAAATGATTTGAAGCGAAATACAAGGTTTAAAGAGCTGGAAACTGACAGTTTAAAGAAAACAATAACGAAAGTACATAAGGAGGGAGGGGGGTCCTAGTTTATAAATAACATGGATCATCCACGCAACACCCGGTAACCAATTATACGCGTGGTATTATCGCGTGATCATCATATCCATGTCTACCCTTCCCACCCCATTAAGGTATTAAAGCGTGGAATAGTATCGTTACTTATTGAATGCTATTACCCATCCCGATCCTATCAGTCCCGGAGGCATTGAGACTACTAATACTAAAGGGGAGGGAGTTGGGGCTTTTCAGAAGTTTTAAAAGGATAAAAGTCTAGGCGACAAACAAAAACACATAATCAAATAGGGGAGAAGCAAACAACAGTTAAGGCTCAAACAGGCCTCCTCACTTAAAGGCAAATATATAGCATGACTTCAAATACTGGTTATGGTCTGAATTAAATTTAAAGCGTTAGGACAGGTTGATTTATCACATATTTCTCAGATGAGGAGTCCAAAATAGCCTTGTCAGGTAGTTATCAGAGCTGACACAGTTAATTAAAAAGCTAATGGTTTGCCTAAGTGAGACCTATAGGCATGATATCTAGCGGAGCGTCCTGATTTTAAAGAAAGGATCACTGGTTTTATAGACAAAAGATCTGCAGATTTTAAAAGAACTTATGACTGGTTTTAAACGTATAGATAAAATAGACGAGGCTGATTGGATTGATTATTCCTATAGGCAAGTTATCTAAGCGTTATTGGTTTTAAACGATTACGTAGATGCAAGAGTCCTATAGGCATGGTATCTAGAATGAAGTTGATTATTATTAGACCTATGATTGTTTGCCTAATGATAGGTATATGCAGAAGTGCAGAAAAGAAACCTATGATCATATTTCTATATGCAGAAATGCAGGGACATAGAGATAGAATTTCTATATGCAGAGACGCAGAAGTAAATAACCTATAGGCATGCTGTCTATGTGAATGCAGAAATTAAAAATCCTATAGGCAAGTTATCTACCCTTTGCATACAATCATTCCAATCCCTTTCCACTAGCCGTCCCCAATAGTTATTACAAATTATTACAGTCCAAAATGAATCGGAAAAGTAAGGAAATAAAATTACATCAGAAGTTCCAACCACAACCAAATAACCTAATTCAGACTCAAAGTCCAACAATATGAGATAAACCAACTTCCAGGATCAGAACTTCCAAAAGCCTTTCTCATCCTTTGGGTTTGTCTAAGTTCGAAGGAGCTTTATGAACTCCAGGCAGTGCTTACACCCAATTATATTGCAGAATTAAGATTATGGTGCGGTGTGGAATAGCCAGCCCTCGAATGTCCAAGTTAAGAGGGAGCTCCAGGTCCCAAAGCAAGGCTCATAAGAGGGGGCAGAACTTAAGAGTCTAAGAATAAGTGTAAGTGCATTCGGGGGGGGGGGGGAATTAGGGACAGCCACGGCAGGCTGGTGGTCATGCCCAACAATTGGGAATGCTGGCACACCCCTGACCAGCCTGTCAGCCAAAACTTGGGAGTTAGGATCCATTGAGGATCAGGTTCTGACCTGGGCAGTAATTTGGGTACTGCCAGGCCAAGAACCTTAACTCAGACACATAGAGGGGAATGGGGGGTAGGGATTTACAATAGAAACAGATGCAAGGAAGGAACATATTAGCTATATATCATTGAATCATGCGTAGTAAAGTAAACAGGATTGCAGAAACTGTAAGTAAACACATAGGGGTGAGGCAGAGAAGTTAAATCAGAACATACTAGTTTCAGAAGAAATAAGTAAAAAACAATAGTCTTGAAAAAGCCAAGTTGCAAGCAAAGCGGTTCCAAAAGATCCCAAGCAAAGCAGAATATCGAATTCAAAACAGTATTGCAAGTGTGCAAGTATTTTAAAGACTAGTGGTGTGAAGGTTGTGTGAAGAATGAAGTCGTGTGTAAAAGTGCAGAGGGGCAGTCCTTTTTATAGTGCAGAGAAATAAGTAAGAAAGGCAAGGAATATATCATTGAAATCAGTCTCCCTTTGGTTAAGGGATTCTGATTTCGACGGGTAAAAGCCAGATAAGGAAAGAAATTTTAATTAAAACTTTTCAAAGTAGCACAAAAGGGGTAAATACATAGAAGTTATTTAAGGAAAACAATCAATGGTACACGGTTTGTGACAATTATGGAAAGGGAATCAATCAAACAGCCAGTGAAACCAAAATTACAAGTTCAATTTGAATGAACCAAGTCAGGAAAAGGTAAAGGAGATTCAATCAAAGAAAATCAGTCGGACCTTATTAAGAGGATTTCGGAATCAATCAATTAGTTGGAAAAACCTTTTGAAAGCAGAGTCCTTATATATAAAACACACAAATCAAGAAGGGATTGTCAAATTATTTAGAAGAGGGTTTAATCAAAGAGGGGTTCAGAATCATAAGCAAAAGTGGTACAAGTCCAATTTGTAGACTCACGAGGAGTCTGAGAGTCCAGGGTCCCAAAGAGGAACGCTAACTCGCACACAAGAATCAAAATTGCCAAGAAACCCCCAAATCTTAGGGTTTCGAATTGAGTCAGACAATAGAGATGAGAAGGCAAGCCGCATGATAGAGGCTCAGGAGTCCTTTCCAAAGACTCATGAGAAACAAACAAACAAGATACACAGTTAAGAGCATGGAGAACACGTTTGAAAAACTCAGAATTTAACAAGTTCAGAAGAAAAAGATACAAACTTAGGCAAAACAAGATGAATCATGCTTAGTAAAAATACAAACATAGTACATTAACGCCAAGAAAATCAAAGAACTCAATCGTAAACACATATAGCATTAACATGTGAGCATAGGAGAAAAGAAAGTAGAAGAACACTACATGCATAGTAAAAGAAATCGGACAAACACACATAAAGAAAGAACAAAAAGAATCAGAAGGGTATTTTGAAGAAACTTTTCGGAAAACCTAAATCGAAATTAAACGATTTTGAAAAAAAGAGAATCTGGGGAAAACCTTTAAAAAGTTCAATAGAACACAGACATGTTCCAGATCTAAGAGAATAAGCAAGTAAAGAACCTCGAACAGTTTAGGGTTGTAAAGAAAACCCTAGAAATGAGAAAAGTCTTGAGGAAAGTCAGATCCTGAGTCGAAAAGGCTCATATTGCTTGAATACGATGAAGTAGTGGCCGGAGAAGCCATAGATCGACAAATCTGAGAAGATCTTGAAGAGAACCATCGAAGTCAGGCTTCACAGCCTTGAATGGCTTAGGTCTAATGGTGAGAAAGGGTGAGTACAGACCGTCCATGGCCTAAGACGCCATGGATTCCGGTGGAATCACGCTGGAAAAGGGGTCGGAGACGATTAGGGTTCCAGGAGGGTTCGAGAGAGTTTGAGAGACGAGGGGGTTCAAAGACGGCTGATAGGTGGAAGTGATTAGGGTTTGGGGGGGGGGGTTGGGTAGATAAAGTAAAGGGGAAGTT
>NC_031994.1:73717426-73828925 GCF_001879085.1 Nicotiana attenuata
GGGGGGTGGGGGGGGTTTGAGATTAAAAAGGAAAGGGGGAATTTTGGCCGTTGATCAAAATGATCAACGGCCTGGATTGAATATGAGCCGGGCGGGTTTTTTATTTGGGTCAGGGGTCGGGTAATTTAGGGATTGGGCTGGTCCGATTTGGGTACTAAAGTTGGGCCAATTTGAGGTTAAAATTGAAAGGTAAAAAAAAAAGCTGTAATTGAAATAGAAATAGGCTATATGTTAAATAGCCAATTTTCCCCTTTTATTTTATAAAAATAGCAGTAATGATTTTAAAAGTAAATTTAAAAGACTGATCCAACAAATACTATATAATTATTAATCTAAAAATACTGGAACTAATTTAACAATTATAAAATGCTATTAATCTTAAAGTAGGCTATAATTGCAGTTATACGCAATTGAGTCTTTTAAATACCAAATAAATTTGTAAAAATATGAAAAAATCACCTTAATTATATTTTGGTGCAAATATGAGAATAAAAAATAAATTATTCACCAAAATGATAATCATGGGAATAATTATTGGATTTTGTACTGATAAAATAGACAATAAATTGGTTTTAAAATCTTTAAAAATTAGGAAAAAATACCAAAACTCTTGGGCATGCTTAAATATGCATGTACATGCTATTTTGAAAGTATTTTGTATATAAAATACATAGGGAAAAATTGGGTATCAACAGTAGGAGGTCGGTGTCCTTTGACCTGGAGAAAGATTCGGATTATCCACCGCTGCTCAAGAGGGGGCTCGGATTATACACCGTTGCTCACCCTCCTTCCTTGGTCCAGCGTATTACACCCCCTTTGGATTCCGGGGAGTGTGGTGATGGGCTCAACTCGGCCGTTGCCTTCTGGGTCGAGGCGACATCTTGAGAAGTGGCTTCGGGGGAAATATGCAGGCGAAGTCTGCGCTAGTCGAATTTTTCGCCCAGCCACTTCTTGCCTTCCTATGGTATTCCTTCGTCATTTTGCTCTTCTCCTGGCTTCCTTTTGAAGATGCCATTTCGGGAAAGTATGGATGAGATCCTGGCGGGGGCCGGACTTGGAAGATATTGCCTTTGAGGTCATATGATCGAAAGGATGACTTTGGAAGCGCTACATGTAGGGTGTTCGCTTTTGGACTTGTATGCTGCCTGTATTCTTTCCCTTTGTAAAAGAAGCTTTTGTAATCATGTAAGATGCAATTGTATATAAGGGTTTATACGAATATAAATATGTTTTTACTGGTTCTCTGCTTTCAGTCCCTACCCTTTTCCGATATATTCCTATGTTTGTTGTAAGCCTTGGTTTGTTGTCGACCGCTGATGAAGCATTTTCTCGAACCCCGTGTTGGTCGGTATGGCTTTCATCGAACCCAATCATCGGGCTTCTAACCGAGCTTAAGCCGACCCGACATATTCAGGCCGTTGACTCCCTCAGATAGCGTAGAGATAGTTGATGGCATCTTGGGTTCCTCGAGAGAGGCACTGAGAGGTAATCATATGCGGGGGGGGGGGGGGGGGGTAGCCTTTCTGGACCATAGATAATTCTCCGGAATGTGCTTGAATTTACTTTGGAGATTCGCCCATGCGGGTGCACTACTTTGATTTTGTTCGGAGCTTTGATAAATGTGAAACAGCCTTGCTTTTTTGCCACTTGACACGGGTTCTTATTGGTTCCTCTGTTGGTCGGCCCGAGAGACCGGTGCCATGAGGGTCTCCCGAATTATGCTGAATTTCGAGGCCTCTGGGGGTAATGCCCAAAATGTAGGTCATCTTTGGGTACCCCGGAGTTTTTATTAATCTGGGTGTGGATGATCCTCCCAGGTCGCCGAGATATATTTATGCTTTCTACTTGGCGTTTCTTTGCTCTTGCATCCTTCGGGGCTTTCGATGACGATACCCCGGATGGAGGTCATTCTCGGGTGCACTAGGGAGCCCTGTTGATGTGGGTAACTCCTTCAGAGAGCGTAAGGTTGGCCCTCGACGTCTACTCCTACGGAGTGGAAGTCGCGAACTCGGGCATATGTCTCGATGTCCGGCGTTGGCCGCTGACGTTATTCCCCGACACCTTCTTTACTTGTTTTCAGGGTGACAAGGAGATGTCCTGCAGGGGCGTATCTCGTGTTTTCCTTCTTGTACACGAAGCTCCATTTTGTGGACTTGCGATGGCCTTAGATCCGGGCTGGTTCTTTTAGGACCTGAGCCTTGGGTAATCTCGAGCCTGATCTTCGAGGTTCACCTCAACTTGTCCTGCGAGAATACCCCGGTTCAGATGAATGCCCCGGGGTAATTGATGCGGAAGCTATATCAAGCCGACCCAGGGCTGATCGAGAGATGGTGACTTTGTATGGGGGAAGTTGTTGCCATTCATTCCGAGTTGATTCGAGCCCTCGATCGCGAAGAGAGGGTCGAAGGACGTGTTTGCTGTTTGAACCTGGAGGGAGGCATTTCAAGGAAGCTGGAGCGAGGGCCTTGTCTTTTCAGAGGAGTTGGCCTGAGCCAAGGTGGATGAAGACGATGTTTGTCCACTCCTTGTGGACGCTGCAGGGGGCGTTCTTTTTGACGAAGAATAGAGGTTCCGTTGTTTCGTAACTTTGTTTCTGGCGCGCTTGGCGTGCCTGTAGGTGGAGAATGTTTTTGCATGTAATATAAGAAATTTTTAAGGTTTTTGCTCCTCTTGTACCTTTTCCCTGTCGCTGCTCTCGATCGCACAGATCGGTTTTGGAGGTAGTCTCCGAGTTGCATCATGGCTCGAGCTTGGGTAGGTTCTCCGGCTCCTATCTGCCTTTATGGGCGGAAGGCGGTGATCCTCCGTGCTTCTAGGCCGGAGCGATTTCATGGGTGCATGTTCCAGGGATTTGCCTTTTCTGTCAATGGCGTATTGATAGCGCCGCTTGGGTCGTCTCTTCAGGCGTATCCGCTGTTTAATTATTCTCGGGTTCCGCCTTCGGGTGTCTCGAGACACATCAGGCGAAGTGGGCAAGCTAAAATAACCTTCGACCAGATGGCCCAACGATCAAAGGGTAGCTATTTCGTGGCTTTTTTGCCGAGGAGTATCCCGATCAGGTCGGTGCGGGGGGCTCCTTTTCTCGGAGGAATTGGCCCAAGCCAGGAGGACAATCGGGGAGCTTGGTTTTCGTTTGCTGAGGCCATAGAAGGCGTGTTTTGACAAGCTGTTTTCCTTTCGGTGCGGGGCATAGATTTGACCGTTCTATAGTCGCGAGGTCCCTGCAGAGGGAGAGGGCGCCTGCGTGCTTGTGTATATATATATATATATATATATATATATATATATATATATATATATATATNAAAATTTCATCTCCAACTTATTCAACTCTTTTGTGGTTACACCACCTACTCTTGCATAGTATGCATTGTTATAGAATCTGAAAATTATGCAGAGCACCATAAAGATTCAAGCAAATTCCTAGAAATGAAATGTTATTTCTCACTCTTGAGGGGGTCTGTTGCTAAAAAAAATATATCACAAACCATTGAGCTTCAAGCAGTCAGCAGATAATGAACAGCATACATGCAAGCGTATAGTAATTCCTGTGAGTCTACTACGTGTTAGTAATCCTAATGGAAAGCTGCTGCATAGGGTGGGAACGAGGTTCAAGCTTCAGGTTGGACTCTTAACACTCAACTGTCCAATTGATTAATAATCAACACGACAATAAATCTCAAAGCATGTATATCTATTAGTCCCTCCGTTTCATTTTATGTGAACAAGTTTGACTGGACACGGAGTTAGAAAAGAAAAGCTTTTGAAACTTATGGTCTACATTTGATAATAGTTATGTGGCTATAAAATCATACTATCAAGAAGTTTAACTTAAATTGTTGTCAAAATATAAAAATGTGTTTTTCGTTTTGGAACAAATTAATAAGGAAATAATCTTACATAAAATGGACCAGATGGAGTAAACATTTGGGTAAAATAATTTGGTAATATAGACCATGTCTGAGATAGACTTACGCATCATCAATGAATTTTGCTGCCACCATCACACTTGTGATTAGTAGTCGGTGAACATTGAGGGAAGTTAAATGAGCACTAGTGTGTTCAATGAATCGCTCCATGTAAATGTGTGCAACCACAAAGCATGAAGGGCTGCAACATGAATACTTAAAAATGCGATCCAAGTATTGTTCGATGCCGAGCGACGGGGTCCTTGATCCATGAAATAATGTAATCACATCTTTTCTTTGAGTACTTTCTAATAAGCTTTCGGTTTTTTGAACAGACCTCTCAAGAAGTGTTGAAAGAAGCGATAGAACTCTGGGTTTTCCTGATTTTTGCTTGCCAGACACCTTCAGCCCCAATGCTAAGTATTTTTCTGAGCGTATGACCTCAGATTCAGGTGCCAAAGTTCCCATGTCCTGCAGATCATAGATTAATTGCATCAATACACTTGAACATTGAAGAAGAAGAAAGCATACTCCAGAAGGAACACTACAAAAAAAATATATCAAGCGATTGAAAACTCGTAGGAGAAGGTGGTTGTGTCACTGTAAAAAATTCATTTGATCAGCCTCGGCAGCCAAGCAAGGAGTTAAAGTAGGGACTGTATTCTGACTCTTAAACCTGAAGGAGTGATCATGGTTAAGAAGCTTCTTTTTTATCAGGAAAAAAAACAAGAAGCTTCTATCCACCAAAAAGGCTAATGCATTTCAGACCTATATTTATTAGGGAAAAAGGAATATCAATCATTAGAAGGTTTCGGTTTTTTCTTCTTTTTTCTTACATATAAAAGGTGGTGTTCTGGCCAACTTGTGCTCACCTCGACTATTTCACCTAGTACCTGCTACTTTCCACTAGCTCAAGCCACCAAATCATTAGAAGGTTTTAGTCTTTGTCTCTTCATCTAGTATAAGAATGTTCATGGTTTCAATTGGAGTTTACTTGATTAAAATCACAAGAAAGACTAAAACTTATTCTTCGGCCGTAAGCATGATGGTGAACTTGAATTATAAATAACCTCATTCCTCTAAGGCTTTGTGCAATGATGTAAACATTTTTTAATATGGGCTGATTTCTTCATACAACAATGTTTATTATCCTTCATG
The DNA here is from genome assembly GCF_001879085.1 of Nicotiana attenuata. Lineage (NCBI taxonomy): Eukaryota > Viridiplantae > Streptophyta > Magnoliopsida > Solanales > Solanaceae > Nicotiana > Nicotiana attenuata. The sequence goes on from NC_031994.1 coordinate 73,722,493, forward strand.
TGTAATCCTAAATATATAAGCAAATAGTGGAGGTCATAATTTAATAAAGATGGGGGATTAGCTGACTCTTCAAACAAGGAAATATCGTTCATAGAAAGTAAGCCAATTTACCATGTCAAGACACGCTCAATTACGGAAAGTCAAGCTTTTCCAGCTCAAACACTACATAGTTTTACAAATGGAACTTGTTAAAATTAAGTGGTTTTTTCTACTGTTAGCTCGTCATAGAATATATTCGAAGAGTTACAAATGCTTATTCAACTAGTACAGTCTTAGTTTGTAATAGGAAGCAAAAACCATAAACAACTGACCAGAAACATGGCTTTATCTGTTAAACAAAAAAGTAGAAATGCGCTGGATTTAAAACTAAAAGAAGTCAAAAGATGAACTGATGAGTCATATGATCAAGAAATTATTACCAGTTACCAAATGAATAGTATCATACAGCATAAGACAAGCTCTAAAAACGACATTTGATTATCAATTTTGAGAAGGTATAGTATTTTCATATTCAAACGACTGTTTTAGCTTACAGGCAAATGCACTAATTTCTTGAGAGCTCAACTACGCTTTGGGATCTGAAATGAGTGTTATTGTACAATGGGATTAAAAAAACACATGGGATACCTAATCCATATTTACCATTCCATCAATCCATCATTGAAACTGAAGTGTAAGAACAATACATTGGTCTAATTTTACCCCCATAAACAGTGGAATGAACCATAAATGTGTGATCCAGAACCTGTCTCTCATTGTTTAGTACTAGTCAAACCGAATAACTGGTTTACAAATTCATCAATTAGAAGCTTCCATTCTGCGAGCAGCTTATAACAGACTTCAATACAAGACATTACATTCAGTCTGTAAAGTGTATATTAAGCTTAATTCACAGATCTAAACACATTGAGTCAGGATCTAGTAAAAGTAGAAACAAAAGAGTCTCAATTGAAAAATCAATCTATATAAACCAACATTAGCAATATGATTTTCTTCCCAATAGGGTAATGCATCAAAACACAATATTGACAACTTCAAAATTCAAATAACCCAAGAATTATAAAGCATAAGCATAGATCTTTATAATGAATAAGCACAGGAAAGAAGTAGCAAGAAATTGCGCAGAAAAGAAATCAAATCAAAAACCCAAGAAAGATAGGGGAAAAAGAGAGAGAAGAGACTTAGAGAGTAGTTGTTGAGAGATGTGGTAAATTTTCAGGTGGCATTTGAAGCTTCTACATGACTCTACTAATGAGCAGCTAACAATTATCAGGCGGGTAGTAGTTCCAGTCTCTCTCTCTCTCTCTACAATACTACTCACTATCTTTCTCTTTCTTTAGGTCTGTACCATCTACCCAACCAAAAAAGAAGAAGAAGATGTGCTTCTTTATTGAGAAGTAGTAATGGGGTTTCTTCTTCTCTCTTTATTGTAGTTTATCTTTCTAGTTTCTACACCACCAAGTCCCAGTTGGCTTGTCTTTTTAGGTAGCTTCACAATACATTATAATAAGTACTTAGCTAGCGTTTGGCCATAAAATTTTAAAAAATCTGATTCTTCGAAGATGAAAATATGTTTGGATATACGTTTTTAAAACATATTTTTCAACTTTATTTTGGAAAACTATGTATATAATTTTCAAGTTTTGGGATTTTGGCCCAAGCTGATTTTAGGATTTGGGATTTGAGCAAAATTTATGGCCAAACATGAATTTTGGCGCTAAGGAATTCTCGGAGGTGTCCCTTGTTGAGCAGTCGGACTACCTCTTCTCGTAGTTGATGGAAATCCTCGGTCCAGTGGCCGTGTGTGTTGTGGAAATTGCACGTCAAGTTGTAATTTCTCTGTAAGGATCCGACTATATTGGTTTGGGCCATTTTGTATCTCGGAATTTGCTGATAGCGAACACGATGTCTGATACGTCGACGCTGAGATTGTATTTCAATAAGTGAGGTGCGTTGGCTGGTCCCATGTTTCAGTCAAACCGGGTCCTGTTGATGACCCCTCGAGGATCCTGTCCTCGATCCATCTTCCTATCGTTGCGGGGCAGATTGCACCTTGGGGCGTTCCTTCTGTCTTCGAGGTACGGCTGATACCGCTCTTTGCTTGGCTTCGTCTCTATTGTTAGGAACCTGCTTGGGTACACCGAGCTCGATGGGCCCCCCAGTTGGTAATCCTCTGCCCTGATCTTCAATTGATACCGGTTGTGGACGTCCGACCAGGTTACGACCGGGTATTCGATCAGATTTTGTTTCAGTTGTTTCGAAGCCATGGAGCTCCGTTCATTCAGGCCTTGGGTGAAGGCCTGCACCGCCCAATCATCGGAGACTGGTGGTAACTCCATTCGTTCCATCTGGAACTGGGACACGAACTCCTATAGCATCTCATTTTCTCTTCGCTTCATTTTGAAAACATCGGACTTCCTTGTCGCCACTTTAATGGCTCCGGCGTGTGCTTTTACAAAAGAGTCCGCTAACATGGTGAATGAGTCTACGGAGTCAGGGGCCAGGTTATGGTACCACATCACGGCCCCCTTTGAAAGCGTTTCCCCAAACTTTTTCAATAGTACGGATTCAATCTCGTCACTCTTTATGTCGTTACCTTTTACTGCGCAGGTATACGCAGTGACGTGTTCGTTGGGGTCGAATGTGCCGTTGTATTTAGGGAGTTCCGGCATTCTGAACTTCTTCGGGATAGGTTTCGGCGCCACTTCTTTGGGGAATGGCCTTTGAATGAATTTCTTTGAATCTAGACCCTTAAGGACCGGAGGGACGCCAGGGATGTGATCGACCCTAGAGTTGTAGGTTTCGACCCTTTTATCATTGGCTGCGATCATTTTCTCTCCCGATTCGATCCTTTTGGTGAGGTCCTCAAGTAATTTTATGATAGCGGGGTCATCCAGTGACTCGTTGTTGCTTGACCTTTCGAGTACCCGCTCTGCGGGGGGAGCTGTATCTAGTGCCACTGTACTAGGGGTTCTTGGGTGGCTCTGCAGCTGAGCGATTGCTAGTTGTTGTGCCTGCAACATTTCAAAGATAACGCGAAGACTAACTTCCTGTTCTTCCTGGGCCGGGGTTTTTTGCGCTCCCATTTGGTCAATGCGTCGTATGCTCCTGTCGGTGTGAGACGTTTCTTCTGCTTGCTGAGCGTCCTGCGAATCAGCGTCTACTGGGATTGGTCCGGGAACGCCATCAGGATTCCGTGGAGGTGCTCCGACGGCTGGAATGGCCACGCCGCTTTCCCCGTGGTCTTCGAGGTCGTTGTTCTCGACCCTATTTATCGAGCCGGACATTTTGACCTGCAATCAAAGAGTTCTCGGGCAAGAAAAAGTGTGAATGATATCGTGCGTTTAAGTGAAAATAATCACTATTATTTTTAGCCCCACGGTGGGCGCCAAACTGTTTACCGTGAAAATGGTAACAACAATTAAATTTGTAAATGGAATTCTAAAAATACGTGATCTATTCCCGAGCTAGTTTGAAAGGGTGATTAGTGCTAAATGTGGAGTAAAAACAGTAAAGATCGAGCTAGCCAAAAACGATAATCGAACCAGTAAGGGATGTTCCCGGGCTTAGGACAAGCCAATAGATACCTCGGGGCCAGACCTCGAGCCTACCTCGAGCCTATCGAAAATAACCTTATCGAGGGTAATCGTGAAGGGGATAACAGATAAATATGTGCATACAAGGCTTTATATCGTCAATCTTGAGCTAAATGACGAAGAATAAATGAAGAAACGATGAAATACTAAGGATGATCTCGAGATATATTTATTTAACAAACCAAGAGAATAGCTATCAATAGATATGATTTAGAACCAAAGAGAGATCTAGAGAAAGGGAGAGAGAGAATATTATTGCTTTCTTTGTAAGACAAATGGAGATGGAGATACAAGGTGTTAATGACCCTTCTTTTATAGAAAAAGGGGGGCGTCCAAACTTAATATGGAATAAACAATACAATAAAAGAATGAGATGTGACAGCCTGCTTTTCTTAGGTTGTAGGGGAGCTGACGTCGAGCCGTTTGGACAAGTCTCGTGGACCCCGGATACATCCCTCGGGGGATATCATCGCCCATCAGGGTCTTTAGCCGATGCTCGATCTGAGCAAGGCATCGGTTAGATCTCGAGGGAGGCGACCGAACCGAGATCCCGTGCCTTTGGGATTTGTTCTTCGAAGCATTATGTCGAGGAAAAATTGGTCTCCCGATTTCCCCGCACACACATCCTTCACCAAATTAGTACCATATAACTTAGCCTCACCGGGACTCAAACCATCCAATGGGAGAACGACATCGCCAGCCATATAAAGTCTCAAATGAAGCAATCTCGATGCTGGACTGATAAGCGTTGTTGTAAGCAAACTTGGCCAAAAGAAAGAATCGATCCCACTGCCTTCCGAAGTCAATCACACATGCTCTGAACATATCCTCCAAGATCTGAATTGTCTGCTCCGACTGCCCGTCGGTCTGCGGATAAAATATTGTGCTGAGCTCTACACGGGTTCCCTACTCACTCGATACTGCTCTCTAGAAATTTTAAGTAAACTGAGGGCCTCTATCTAATATGATGGAAACAGGCACACTATGCAACCGAACTATCTCCTGGATATAAATCTAAGCTAACCTCTCTGAAGTATACGTTGTCACAACCAGAATGAAGGGTAGTGACTTGGTTAACATGTCGACAATAACCCAAACTACATCAAACTTCTGCAAGGTCCACGGCAACCCAACTACAAAGTCCAATGTAATGTGCTCCCACTTCCACTCAGGTATAGTCATCTGCTGGAGTAGGCCACCTGGCCTCTGGTGTTCATTCTTAACCTGCTTGCAATTTAGACACCTTGCAACACACTCAACTATGTTCTTCTTCTTCCGCCGCAAAAAATAATGCACCCTCAGGTTGCGATATATCTTTGTAGCACCAGGATGAATAGAATACCGAGAACTATGAGCTTCCTCTAGAATCTTCTCCCTCAAGACATCAACATTAGGAACACATTGGCGACCCTAGATTCACAAAACACCATCATTACCGTTAGTAGCCTCCTTGGGACCACCTTGTAGTACCGTCTCTCTAAGAAATAACAAGTGCGGATCATCAGACTGACGAGCCTTGATCTGCTCCAATAGTGAAGACTAGGCAATGACGCATGCAAGAACTTGGCTGGGCTCTAATATGTCCAACCTCACAAGTCTGTTAGCCAAACTGAATGTCCAAAGTTAATGGCTTCTCCTCTACTGAAAGGAATGCCAAACTACCCATACTCTCCACCTTTCTGCTGAACGCATCAGCGACTACATTCGCCTTGCCCGGATGATAAAGGATAGTCATATCATAGTCCTTTAGTAACTCAAGCCACCTGCACTGCCTCAAGTTGAGTTCCCTCCAGATCATAAGAGCATGAACAATCGCGGCCAACTCTAAATCATGTATAGGGTAATTCTTCTCGTGGCGCTTCAGCTGACGTGAAGTATATGCAATAACTCACCCCTCCTGCATCAATAAACACAACCCAAGCCAACGCGTGAAGCATCGCAATACACAGTATAAATCCCTAAATCGGAAGGCAACACTAACACAGGTGATGAAGTCAATGCGGTCTTGAGCTTCTGAAAGCTCGGATCACGATCATCGGACCATCAGAACAGAGCACCTTTCTAGGTCAATATAGTAAAAGGTGTTGCAATAGTTGAGAAGCCCTCCATAAATAGACAATAATAACCTGCTAACCCCAAGAAGCTCCTGATCTCAGTCGCCATGGTAGGACAAGGCCAACTCTGCACTGCCTTGATCTTCTTGGGATCCACCTTAATACCCTTGCCCGATACAACATGCCCCAACAATGCTACTGAATCTAGCCAAAACTCACACTTGGAGAACATAGCATATAGCTGCTGTTCCCGCAAGGTCTGAAGCACCAAACTTAAATTTTGCTCGTACTCCTCCATGCTGACGAATAGATCAAAATGTCATCAATGAAGACAATGACATACAAATCAATATATGGCATGAACACCCTGTTCATCAAATGCATAAATGCTGCTTAGGTGTTAGTCAAGCCGAAAGACATCGCTAGAAACTCATATGGCCATATCTAGCTTGGAAAGCAATCTTTGGAACATCCAAATCCTGAATCTCCAACTGATGGTACGCCGATCTCAAGATGATCTTAGTGAACACCCTGGCACCCTGCAACTGGTCAAACAGATCATCAATACACGGCAGCGGGTACTTCTTCTTAATGATAACTTTGTTCAACTGGCAGTAATCAATGCACATCCGCACAGTCCCATCTTTCTTCATCACAAATAACTCTGGTGCACCCCAAGGCGATACACCTTGTCTGACAAACCCCTTTGCTAGCAACTCCTCAAGTTGTTCTTTTAACTCCTTCAACTCTTTCGGAGCCATGCGGTATGGTGGGATAGATATAGGCTGGGTACCTGGAGCCAAGTCAATACAGAAATCGATATCACGATCCGGTGGCATGCCTGGAAAATAAGAAGGAAACACATCGAAGAACTCCCGAACTATGGGCACTGAATCAATCGGCAGAGCCTTTGCAGTAATTTCCCGAACACAAGCTATATAAGCTAAACAACCCTTGTCGACCATATGTCAAGCCTTCAGAAAAGAGATAACCCGGCTAGATGCATTGGCAGTCGACCCCTTCCACTCCAATCCAGGCAACTCTGGCATCACCAAGGTAAAAGTCTTGGCATGGCAATCAATGATGGCGTGATATTGGGATAACTAGTCCACGCCCAGGATGACCTCTAAGTCGGTCATATCAAGCAACAGAAGATCCTCTCTACTCTCATAACCACAGAATGTGACTACAAAGGACCGATAAATGCGATCACAACAACTTAATCGACCACAAGAGTGGACATATAAACAAGAATGCCCAAGGACTCACGAGGAACATTCCGGAAATTAGCAAACAGAGATGACACATATGAATAGGTAGACATTCGATCAAATAATACCGAAGCATCCTTACTGCAGACAGAAATAATACATGTGATCACGGCATCTAAGGCCATTGCATCTATTCTGGCCGAAAAACATAAAATTTAGCTGGAGCACCGACTGGCTACCCTCCATCTGACTAACCTGTAACTGGCTGGCCTACACCTGCCTGGCCTCCACCTCAAGGATAGCCCCTACCCGCCTGCGCTCCGCCTTTTGCCGGCCAGACGAATGGTGTTATAATCATGGGCTGATGACCATGCTATACTGCCTTGCCCCGAAATCTGGGACAAAACTTCTTCATGTGGCCAGGATCCCCGCACTCGTAACAACCCCTCAGAGCGGTGGACTGCTCCCCTGAAGTCTGACCCTGGTGGCCTAAATACCTACAGGACCCTAGATAGTTGGTGGGCGGTAAGAACTCTCTGGTATGGCGCAGAAATAGGGTAGCACTGGTGAACCCCGATAAGGCGGTGGTGTTGGATATGTGGGCCTAGGCTGACCTCTCCCAAACTGACCTCTGCCCCCAGATGCAGCACCACTGAACCCTCCAGAATAATAAAATCGCTTGTCCTGCGGCATCTTCTCTCGCCCCCGCTGACGATAACCCTCAATCCTCCGAGCTATCTCCATATCTAGCTGGTAAGAAGTCCCCATCTCCACCTCTCAAGCCATAGTGGCCTGAATACCTGAGTGCAACCCCGCAACAAACCTCTGCACTCTTTCCGCCTCAATGTGAAGTATCATAAGTGCATGGCGAGACAACTCAAAGAATGTCACCTCATAATCGGTCGCTAACATCTGACCCTGCTGGAGCTGCTCAAATTGAAACCACAACTTTTCCCTCTGAGAGGGTAGAATATACCTATCCAAAAAGGTACGTGTGAACCGGTCCCAAGTTAAGGGAGAAGAACCTGTTGGTCTGCCAAGAAGATAAGACTATCACCATCTACGGGCCCTGCCCTCTAGTTGGAAAGTAGTAAAATCCACCCCGTGGGTCTCTAATATCCTCATATTGTGTAGTATGTCCCTGCACCGATCAATGAAGTCTTGGGGATCCACATGTCGTTCACCTACGAAGACAGGAGGGTGTAGCCTAGTCCATCTGTCAATTAGCTTCTGTGGCTCGCTGGCTGCAACTGGCCTGGGCTCAGGTATGGCTGCTGCCACTGGCTGGGCTCCGCCCATGGGTAGTGTGCTTGAGGTTTGATATACCACAACTCCATGTCCAGGAGCCTGAGCAGTAGAGGTCTGTGCTCCCCCTCCCGCCTGATATATGGCTATGTCTGCTGGAAATAAACCAGCTTGGGTCATAGTATCCGTGAACCGTAGCATACGGCCCATGACCTCCTAGAAGCCTGGTGCTGACATGAAATCTACCGGGGATGGCTCTCCCGCAGGCACCTCGCCCTGCTCCTCAATAATAGGATCCTCTACTGGATCCGTTGGTGGCATAGCTGGAGTAGCTCTAGGACGTCCTCGTCCTCTACCTCAGGTTGGTTCCATCCCCCGCCCTCTGCCTCGGCCTCTAGCAATAGGAGGAGCAACTCCTCCCGGGTCTGGAACATCCGTTGTGTGCATTCTCACCATCTGTGAGAGATAAGAGAAAGATACTTAGTATAACATCAACTTCACGATAGGAGATGAAGAAAGAGTAGTTTCCTAACACTCTATAGCCTCTCAAAAATAAGTACATATGTCTCCGCACTGATTCGCAAGACTCTATTAGGCCTGCTCATAACTTGTGAGACCTACGTGAACCTAGTGCTCTCATACCATGTTGTCACGATGCAATTTCTCTTATAGGTCGTGATGGCGCCCAACGTTACAATTAGGCAAGCTAATAGTGAACTAACCATGTGATTGCTCTTTTAATAATTTAGAAATGGTTGGTTTTTAATTATTGAATAATTAAGAAATGTCAATTTAATAAAAAGAGAGATAAAAAAACTTAAGAGCAAATGAAATGAGTAAATAACCAAAAATCAGCATGTGTCTACTAGCAAAATCTCTAAGACCTGGTGTCACAAGTGTATGAGCTACTAGTAGAATATACAAAAAAATAACTACAATTTTGTTTAGAGTGAAATTGACAGAAAATAAAAGCAAAAGAAAGACTTCAGGTGATACAAAACGGGCTTGGTAGGCAGCTCACCGCAATGTCTTGTGGAATCAACAGTGCGAGCCGGGATGATAACTAGATGCACCTGCCACAGATCCTACACGAGTAGTGCAGAAGTATAGCATGAGTACATAACAACATGTATCCAGTAAGTATCTAGTCTAACCTCGAAGAAGTAGTGATGAGGGGTCGACTTCAACACTTACTATGGGCTAACAATAAAATAATGGAAATTTTAAATAAGCATGTCCTATATAAATGAAACTGAAAACCCAATAAAAAGAAACAAATAATTAATTCTTTTACTAATAGTAAATCCCAAATCCATTTCCATCAATTAACAACTTAACCTCTCAAGCCAATAAAACGATATCAAGTATAATTGGGCTTCAAGTATTATTACGCACGAATTATGCCGAGGTCATACGGCCCGACCCAATATACGAATATATATACCGCACACTTCCAATGATCGAAAAACACGAACCATAGATGCATCTATTAACCTGCCGAGGCGACGACCTGCTCCCATGAGAGTAGTGGAATTTTACCTCGCTCGCGAAAATACTTGCGACGCGAGTAAAAATATATTTTTCAAAGTTATTATATAATTCTTCAATTCTTTCCAAAATAAGTTGTCTAAACTAAAAACATTATATCTTGAAATCCTCAATCTCAGCTCTATTAAAGATAATTAATAAGCATAATCAAATAACGGTATCAAAAAGTCATGATGTAAACATAAGGCTACCCAGACATCACATAGAATATCCTACGCATGGACTCTCGTCACCTAGTGTGTACCTAGCTCCCCACATAAGTAAATTACAACAAAATACACCTAAGGGGATGAGTTTCCCTCTTACAAGGTTAGAAAAGACACTTACCTCGTCTCAAGTTCACTTCAAATCCACAACTATGCTTTACATCCTCAACTCGGTGCAAAACGACTCGAAACTAGTCAAATATTAAATAAAATAACCAATACATGTTGCAAATTCGTAATTTTACCATTAGAGTAATTACCCAACCCCAAATGGAAGATTCCTAAGATTCACCCTCGCGGCCCACGTGTCCGGATTCTGGAAATTGTTGAAGATAAATGTTACCCATAGCCTCACGAACTCAAATATATAATTTTTACCCCATTCCATAATCATTTTCGTGGTTAAATTCCATTTTTATCAAAACCTAAGTTTTTCATCTAAACTCATGAATTTTACAAATTTACATGTTAATATCTACCCATAATCTATGTAATAAACTTACATTGGTTAGGAATTACTTACCTCCAATAGCTAGGTTGAAATCCCCCTCTTTAATGCTCCAAAATCACCCAAGGGTGTAATAAACGATATCAAAATAGCCTAAGTCCCGATTTAAAACAAGACACTGCCCGGGGGTCCATATGTGCGATCGCGTCCAAGAACACGCAATCGCGAATGCAAAACACGAGGAGCCCAGGAAAAGCCTCTACAATGCGGGGCCTAGCTTGCGAACACGCAGGGCCTAGCTTGCGAACACGCAGGGCAATTGGGTGGCCCAGGCCCAAGCCTAGGCTGCCACGCGAATGCGGCCCTCCAACCGCGAACGCGAAGGCCAAAGGGCCCAGGCCTCCGCGAACACGAAGGGAAAAATTCCCCCAGCCCGTGTACCCCTAAATTCTTCTATGCGAACGCGAGGGTCTTTCCGCGTTCTCGAAGAAGGAAACTAGAACTAGAATATCTGGTTTTTCCAACTTTGCTCCGGGTGGTTGCAAACCAACCCGAGCCATTCGGGACCTCGTCCAAATGCACCAACAAGTCCATAAACATAATAAGGACCTGTTCGAACTCTTAAAATACGTAAATAACAACAAAACAAAGAATCACACGCCAAAACAAAATTGTATCAAAATATGAACTTCAAGTTTCCAAATTGCTCCGAACGTGCCGAATCATACTTAGACTACTCGGAATGACACCAAATTTTGTGTGGAAGTCTTAAATCACTATACGAAACTATTCCCGATCTCAGATCCCAATAGGACCTTGATAACACCAAAACATACTCCAAACCAAATTAAAAAAACTTTAAAACCTTCAAAGAGCCCACTTCCACTATTAGGCGCTGAAACGCTCCAGGGTCATCCAGAACCCAATCTGAACAAACGCCCAAGTCAAAAATCATCTTAAAAACCTTTTGGAACCGTCAAATCTCGATTTTGAGGTCGTCAACTCATAATATTGACCAAAGTCAAACTTAGCCTTTTTAGCCAACCTTAAGGAACCAAATGTTTCGATTTCAATCCGAACCCTTTAAAATCCGGAATTAATCATCCCCACAAGTCATAAAACAGTAAAAGAATATAAGCGGAGTCGTATTTAGAAGAACGGGATTCTAAAAAGTAAAATGACCCGTGGATCGTTACAAAGGACCTAGAAAATAGCATAATGGTTAGTTCTCTCTCCTAACTTCTTCTCTCGGCGTACGATTGGATTCTTTATATGGTGCGCCGACACCTCAAAATGGGTGGTATGGGTCGGCCGAAAAGGATATAGCAACCTCAGACGAGTGACAACGCAAAGATGGAAGCTATCAGTAAGAACTTAGTGATAGGAACATTGACTGAACCACAAGAACATAACAAGGAAAATTGGCCATCATTGATAGTGAGTAAAGATACAAGTAAGACACCAATTAATGTTAGGATCTCAGCTGTAATTCAGCCTCTTCTAGATCATAACAAGGAAAAGAGGCCACCATTGTTGATAAACAAGGAAGTGAACAAGACACCAATTGCAATTGGGATACTAGTTATAGCTCAATCAATTCCAGTGACATCTGATGATACAAATAATTGTGCTGGCAAGGATTTGGTTCCCATTTCTATGGGACAAGTAGAGAAATATTCGGTGAATGCGCAGAAGAAATTGGATCTGAATCAGTCAACAGAGGATCCCCCGAAGTGGACAAATTTCTTTGCTGGTAACAAATTGGCTTCGAGAGGTATGAGTATGAACTTTATGGCACCAATTATACAAAATCGTGAAAAAATTGTTGAACTGAGAATATTGGAAGTGGAGAAAGAAACATAAAAATGGAAGAATGCGCTTATACTGTATGTTGATGGAGACTCCCAACTATTGGAGTGCTAGAGAGGTTTATGGCATCCCAATGGAATTTCGCTTCGAAACCAAAAATTTATTATCATAATGATGGATATTTTCTAGTTAAATTTACTTGTATGGAACATAGGGATGGCGTTTTGCTTTCTGGACCTTATGCTCTGCAAAACAAATCAATAATTCTAAAAGTTCGGTCACCAGAGTTCGGTTTTAGCATTGAGATTCTGCAAACCATTCCCCTATGGGTCAGATTTCCCAATTTGCCTTTAAATTGTTGGGGAATGGATTCTTTGAGTAGGATTGGAAGTGCTTTGGGTGTACCCTTGTTTGCTGATGAATGTACGACTAAGATTGAACGTTTTCATATTCCAGGGTGCTTATAGAAATGGATGTGACTACATAATTACCTAGGTAGATCAAGCTGTTGGACCCAAACGGAAAATTATTTGAGCAGGCAGTGGAATATGATTCAGAGCCATAATATTGTCACACTTGTTTGTTTGTTGGTCACAATTGCACGGTTCCTGAAAAGGTACAGGCAGTTATAGTAATACTAGTTAAAAACCAACCTAAAGGAAGTAATTTGAAGCCATTGCAAATATGGATTGACAAGGCCAAATAAAATAACAAGGGGCAAGTTAAGAACAAATAGGCAGATCAAATAGAACAAAAGAGAGAGGTGAATCCTAAACAGGTTTTGAAAGTAACTCTAGTAGTTGCAACACAAGAGCAAAATAAGGCATGGCAAGAAGTGAGAGGGAAATCTGCTGCTAAGAGTTCTCAGTTTGGCACAAGCAACTTAGCTGTTATTAGTAATGTCAATGGATTTAGCTTGGTTGTTGAAACTCATGAACAACAAATTATAGGGGAATTAAGAATAGAGAAGAGAAAGGTATTGAGAATAGAGAAGAGAAAGGGCAATGCAGTTATTGGTTGGAGCCAAGGATTGATTCTTTATTTGTTCTAGTATGAAGATAATATCCTGGAATATTAGGGGCCCGAATAAGTTGTATAAACAGAAAGAGTTGAAGAATTTTGTTAAGGAGAATAATATTGCTCTAATTGCTATCTTAGAGCATAGAATATAAGAGAAAAATATTGAGAAAGTAATAAGGAAGATAGGTAGTAGATGAGACTGGTGCACTAATCATACTCATAGCAGTAGAGGTAGAATTTTGGTTCTATAGAATCCAGCTTGGAATCTGTTTAATGTGGTAACTATGGGTATACAAACTATCCATGGTATAGTTACTGTTAGAAGTATGCAAATGAATTTTCAGTTTATAGTAGTGTATGATCTTCATATGATTCAGGATAGAAAGAGTTTGTGGCGGGAGCTAAGAGGGATTAATGCTATGTGTGAGGAACTGTTGATTGTTACGGGAGATTACAATGTTGTAGTTTCCCCGCAAGACAGACAGTTTGGGAATCCAATTCAGGAGGCAGAAATCAAGGATTTTAGAGATTATTTACTAGAAACTTGGACAATAGAGTTGAGAATAGTTGGCTGGGAATTTACTTGGACTAACAACCATGTCCATAGTAAATTGGAAAGAACTTTAGTAAATATTGAATGGATGATTAAGATGCCACAGATAGAGGTTATTGCTATGAATCCAGGATGCTCTGATCATACACCACTAAGTATTCTACTGGATGGAAAATCTTAAAGAGGATCTAAGCCTTTTAAGTTCTTGAATTGTCTAGCTGACCATAAAGACTTTCTAGGTATTATTGAAGAAGCTTAAGGGAGACTAATACATGCTAATATTATTAAAGATTTATGGCAAAAATTGAAATTAGTAAAACAATGAATGAAGCAATTAAATAAAGAAGAATTTTTTTTATGTTGGCAGGAAAGTGAAAGAGTGCAGGAGGCAGTTGGATGAACTGCAAAATCAAACAAGAGATTGCTATAACTTAAACAGTTTTCTTGCTGAACAAGAGATAAAGTTGAAACTAGAAATATAAAATTTGGTAGAAGAGAGCATTCTTAAAAAAATAAATCAAGGGTGCAATGGCTAAAATTGGGAGACTCGAATAGTTCATATTTCTTTGCCAGTATGAAATGTAGGAGAGCTCCAAATGGTATACACAGTCTAGTAAATGCAACAGGGAGTATACTACAGAGTAAGGCAGACATTGAAAGATAAAATTTTGAGCTTTTATAAACAGTTACTGGCAACTTCGGTAGATCAATTATCGACAATTAATCCTCAAGTAATGAAAGAAAGAAGGGGAATTGCTAAACATGGAACAATAGATGTCATTGACAGCTACTGTTAAGGAAAATGAAGTATTAATGGCACTAATGGATATTGATGATTCCAAGGCACCTGATTGTGATTGTTTGAACGCGTTACTTTTCAGAAGAGCGAGGCTTATAACTTGGAATGATGTTACTTGTGTAGTTCTGGATTACTTCTCCTCAGGTGAGTTCTATAAACCTATAAACTGTACTAATGTCACTTTGATTTCAAAAGTACAAAACCCCTCTAAAATTACCGAATTTAGGCCTATATCTTGTGCACCATACTGTATAAAATTATCTCCAAAATTCTCACCAAAAGGTTACAAAAGGTGATGGATACACTGGTTGATAATAGTCAGTCGGCCTTTGTTCCAGGGAAGGTTATTACAAATAATATTATTTTAAGCCATGAACTAATCAAAGGATATGCAGGAAAGGAGTATCACCCAAATGTATGTTAAAGATTGACATGAAGAAAGCATATGATTCTGTGGAATGGAAGTTTCTTGAGCAAGTGCTCAACTGTTTAAACTTTCCCAAAAAGTTTGTGAACTGGATTATGTCCTGTGTGGCCACTGTGTCTTACTCTGTTGTTATTAATGGTTTAACTATTCCCTTATTTCCTGCCAGAAAAGGTTTGAGAGAAGTAGATTCTTTGTCTCCTTTCCTTTTTGTACTAGCTATGGAGTATTTCACTTTAATCCTCAAGAAGCTGAGAAGGTTTCCCGATTTTAATTTTCATTTGAAGTGTGAGAAGTTGAATGTTATCTTGCTTAGTTTTGCAGAAGATATGCTATTGTTTAGCAAGGGAGACATGATTTCTGTTACAATATTTTATGATTGCTTTAAAGAGTTCTCATATTCATCAGGATTACAAGCAAATGTTGATAAGTGTTCAATCTACTTTGGAAGATTTAGCTTTACTGCCCAACAACAAATTATTGATGCACTTGGTTTTGTAAAAGGAGTTCTACTATTTAGATATTTGGGGGTACTCTTAGTGATAAGAGTTTATCCATAATTCAATATCAATCATTACTGGATAAAATGATGGGAAAGATAACTTCCTGGACTTCCAAATTTTTGTCATATGCCGGCACGGTACAATTGACTAAGAGCATCTTGTTTGTTATTCAAGTCTTCTGGTCCCAAAATTTTATTTTCCCAAAAAAATTATACATTTGATAAAGGTTATCTGTAGGAGATTCTTATGGACTGGGAGTACTTCTTTATCTAAGAAAGCTTTAATAGCATGGGAAAAGCTACGTTATCCAAGAGTAGCTAGAGGCCTAAACTTTCTAGATAAACAGACTTGTAATAGGGTTTCCATTTGCAAACTTCTATGGAATGTGTGCGAGAAAAAAGATAAGCTATGGGTGCAACGGGTGAATGCTTATGACATAAAGGGAGGATCGGTATGGACAACACAACGCAGACATCATAGGTAGTTCAAAAGATATTTAATGAAAGAAAATATCTAGAGGCTGCTGGGTATGGAGAGGATGATGTTCAGCAGATGCAATCTTTCCCTATCAAAAGATGTATTTGAAATTGAGAGGCGATTTTTGTAAAGTTGACCGGAGATGATTGATATGTAATAATTTTGGTTGTTCGAAATGGATTTTCATTCTTCACTTGGCTTATATGGCAGACTCCTCACAAAAGGTAGATTGTCATAATGGGGAGTTATTTATAACTTGGACTGTCCTCTATGTGGTCTAGCTGATGAAAGTCATGATCTTCTCTTCCTTCTATATGAGTTTTCTACTAATATTTGGATTAAACTATTACAATGGCTAGGAATCTATCGAACTGTACAAAACTGGAATGGAGAAATCAGTTGGGCAACTATTCATGCTAGGGGAAAGAACATGCAAGTTGAAATTTATAGAATGACACTAGCTGGTGTTGTATATCTTATTTGGCAAGGAAGGAACATGAGATTATTTCAGAACAAGCAAAGAACACATGCTGTAATAATTAGGCAACTCGTACAAGAAGTATATTGTATGGGGATAATGAAGAGTAGATTAGCAAGAGGTTTAGAACAGTTTTATTTTTATCCTAGTTAGTTGTTGAGCTGATGTAATAGAATAGTACAATAATATGTTATTAGAAGTTTGCTGGGATTAGCAGGTTTAGGACAGTTTTCCAAATCTTGTTTTTGTTTTGTACTGTACAATTATACTTGGTGATAAAAGTTTCTTTATTTAACAAAAAAAATAAGAAAAATTGAGTATTTGGCCCAAATTCCTGGCCTGCTGAAACTTTCAGCCTTGTCCACGACCCCCTTTGTTTGTCAACCCATGAAAGATCACTCTCTGCCTATTCTGATTTACATTATCATCCATTTTCTTAAAATAAAGCAAACTTCTAATATATATATTCAAATCATCTTCACTCAGCAATTGAAGTATTGAACCACATACACTTAGCATCAAAATATTCGAAGTGTCATCAAAGATTGATACTTGTACTAACAACTTATGTTTCAATATATAAATCACTATCTTTATTAATATGCTAATTGAAGATATCAACACAATGAACACTTTGATGCCAACAACGGAATCTAATAAAACGATGAACTCGGGCAAATAGATTATATCCCCGCCTATGCAATTTTCAGACTTGGTTTTAGAAAGAACAACTAAACAGAAAAAATGAAACCAAAGAGAAAGAAAAGTAGAATCTTTTATATATACATATATGTTTGTATTTCTGGAAAAAAGAAAGTATCTTCAAAAGAGAATCCTTCAAAATTTTCAATATCGAATACTTACTTCCAGTAAGTCCTAACAAAAATAAAAATAAGTTAAATTTATTTCATTACAATTTATAGCCAAATATACATACTCCAGAACTCAAACTCCATGCGAAACTGAAAACTAATAGCATTTTAGTTTAGTTAATATGGCCAGCTTTTATGCCAACATTACTTCATGCACACATAACAAAAGAGAGATTACACCAACAAGATGGAGTAATAAAAATGCATCAAGCTATTCATGTTATCATTCAGTCATACGGAGGTTTACACTAAGGGTAAAAAGTTTGGAAAAATACCTAGATGCAGAAGTTAACCAACAGTGAAGAAGTTTGGTTTAAAGCGACTAACAACCTCAGCACGAACAACAACATATCAGCAGCTTATAACCCACAAAATGGCCCAGAAAATCCAGCAAAATATACTCAATGCTAGTAACCATGTATGTCCAGAAGTTAACTAAAAAGATCTTTTGTTTTCTCAAGGATTATGCATTTAGAAGATCACTCACAAAGCTTTCAGTTTTTCCAGCTTACTTTTAGATGTCAATTGCTCTTTTACTCTCAAAGATGTGCCTTTTTTAGTGAGTAGAGATGCGTTTAAGTGTAATATAGAGTGTCTTAAAATATGAAGGAAGCAACTCTTAAGTAAGTAAAGAAAGTAACTTTTGGACAACTTTGGGTTTATTTTTGTTCACCAAACATTGCTCTAGGACTGTCCAAATGAGCAAAGGATAGTCCTACAACATAATATGGCAGAAGCATGGAGGAAAATAGTACTTTCAGCCACCTTAGATGTTAAAGTAAACAACTTTGTACTCTAAAACATGATTAACTCACCTAACCTTCAGATTTTATAAACAACAATACCAAACCACTTACTCAAACCAAACGAAGAACAAGTAACTAGAACAACTATCTAATCGAACCGCTAACCGACAAAGAAAACCAGAACTTAAAGATTAAGCAAAGACATGTATTGACTAGTGAAGCTTCATTGAACTCAATAGTTTAAACTTAAGCCAAATTAGAACTCATAATTCAAACATAACTATATAAAGTAAAACAAAAACATGTTAATACTAAGACAAACTAAATATAATCGATTAAGTTCAACAACGACGAAATCAAAAATTACATTGAACATTTAACTAAAACGATCACTAAACAGAATTTAAACTACAACAAGGCTTCAAACAAACGACAGAGAAAAAGAAAATTCAAAATAAGGAGGAAGCATTAAGGTTCGAGTTTACCTAATTTGAGTGTCCGAACAGTAGTATCGTAGCGACGATTAGGAAGCGAGACAATATCGGGATAGTGGTGCGGCTCGAGCAAACTTCTACTGTTGATTTTCATCGAAACCATAACTACGGAGAATCAGAGGCTAGTTTCGTTGAAAATTTGCAACAAAACCTCTCTTAAGGCCAGTGTGAAGGGAGAAACTGGAGGCCGCAGAGTGATACTGAGGCGGCTGGTCGGCAGTGAGGCGGTAGTAGAGGTAGCTGGTGGTGGTGGTGAGACTTTTCGGGGTCAAGACCAACATAGGATGATAGATCATGTGGAACTCTACACGTCTATGCAAGTATTTTATGAAGGAGAGGTCTAAAACTTGACGAATTTACAAAATAAAGTAATCTAGAGTTTTGCATTTTTGTTTCTTCGTGGAGTTTGGGAGGGATTAAAAGGAGTTGGTCAGGATAGATAGAAAGAAGAGGAAGATGGGAGGAGATGGTGAAATTTTGGGGTTGATTGGAGGTGCGCTGCTGCTGTGAGGCGATTTCCAGCCGACGACACTAGGGTTTAGGGGGCGGCGGTAGAGTCTTGTAGAAGAGAGGAGAGCGTGAGAAGAGAGAGGAAGAAGAGGGGTAATAAGGGTGAAATGTGGTAAAATTTTGGGGAGTTAAGGATTTAAATACCGGAGATAATGAGGAAGGAGAGCCCTTGGATCAAATGAGATTAAATTGATTAGATTTACTCTCACCTCACTTATCAAAACGACGCTGTTTTGGGGCATCTCTCTAACCAATGGTCTTGATCGGGTCTAGGCAGCCGATTTAGTCCAAGTGTGGGTCAATTTCAATTAAAATGGAAAGCCCTGTCCCTTATCCCCCTTAACAAACTAATTAAACTAAATTCTAATTCTAATAATCTACAAACAAAAATTAGGTATTTATAGGTGCACCTGTTTCCTTGAGAACATGAAGAGTTTTCTTGCAAAGATAGTGAATGCCATGACTAACTTTTTCTCACGTATGACTCTAGTGAAAGCATTTTTGAAAAAGGTTACCGAACTTTGCTTCCGAGGTTGCCTACATATCCTTGGCTATAAAAGAATTAGGTTAGTGTAGTTCTGGAACTATCGGACAACAGAGTTAAGACTGTTGTTGTTGTTGTTGTTGTTACTCGCTGCTTACATCAAAAGAAAAAGAGAAGAGCACTATATATGGCTTCAAGCTGAGAGTTACAAAGTTCCTATATATGTATCTTCTGGAGTCAAATCTCTATTCTTGACCCGCTCGATTGTGTTGACCTTAGAATGGATCTCGATGCTCTTTGAAGAAAATATTATGACTTAATATCAGTTGCTTACTTTTCTGGTGTGAAATTGAGAAGATGGATCATGAGACGTTGAGTTGCTGACACATTATGAAAACTAACTCCAACTATCTTGTGATCGAAAGACTTCTTTCTTCTGATGAGAACTAAAACTACAAGTTTTGATTGTCATAGTCTGTGCTCTACGGTAGGGGCCTGCAAAGCCGTCAAAGACGAACAAAATTTTTCTACCCTAGTTTTGCACTAGGAATTCTTTTGAGTTATTAGAGAAAGCTATAATCTATCTAATTTCTTGAAAGGAAGACAAAGACAATAGTATAAACTAGCTATGTGAGGATATGAAACCAGGGAGGTAGTACCCTGTGTTAAAAAGAGAGAAACCTTGGGATGGTGCCCGGTGTTACTTAAAGGAAACGTGCCTATGGGATGGTACCTTGTATTATTGAAGAAAAACATAACCAGGCGTTGGCTCCTTGTATCACTGAAACATGATATAACTAGGGATTTGTGCCCTACATTACTAAGGAGGAATATAATCAGAGGTTGGTACCCTGTATCACTGAAAGGAGTGTAACCAGGGGTTGGTACCCTGTATTACTGAAAGGAATGAAACCAAGGGTTGGTACCCTGTATTACTGAGGAGAAATGTAACCAGCGGTTGGTACCCTGTATAATTGAGAGGAATGTAACCAGGGGTTGGCACCCTGTATCACTAAGGAGAAATATAACCAGAGGTTGGTACCCCGTATTACTAAAAAGAATATAAATAGGGGTTGGTACCCTATATTACTAAAATAAATGTAACCAGGGCTTGGTACCCTATATTATTGAAAGAAATATCACTAGGGGTCGACGCCCTATATCACTAAGGAGAAATGTAACTAGGGGTTGGTACCCTGTATTACTAAAAAGAATGTAGCCAGGGGTTGCTACCCTATACTACTGAGGAGGAATCAGGGGTTGATACCCTACATTACTGAAAGAAAATATAACCAAGGGTTGGCGCCCTGCATTATGAATATAGTGCTGAATCCCTCTAGGGGAAAATGTTGTACCTGAGATAAACTATGTAAACAGCCTATGCGAAGAGTACTTCTACCCGAATTATGAGCTAGATCCTCCTAGGAGAAAAGGTTCTACATAAGTTAAGCTATGTAAAACAGCCTGAGTAAAGAATACTTTTACCTGGAAATATGAGTTGGATCCCCCTAGGCAAAAGGTTCTACATGGGTTAAGCTACCTAAAACAGCCTGAGCGAAGAGTACTTCTGCCGGGAAATATGAGTTGGATTTCACTAGGCAAAAGGGTTCTACATGGGTTAAGCTAAGTAAAACAGCTTGAGCAAAGAGTACTTCTACTCGGAAATATGAGCTGGATCCCCCTAGGCAAAAAGGTTTTACCTGGGTTAGCTACGTAAAATATCCTGAACGAAGAGTACTTCTATCCGAAAATATAAGCTGGATCCCCCTAGGCAAAAAGGTTATACCTAAATTAAGATACAAAAATGAGAGGTATGAATAATGGTGATGCATGCTAAAAATAAAAGAAAATAGGGATTGAGGAACATACCTTTGGTGACATTTGTCTTTTGAGAATCGACAGTCTGCACTGCTTTGTTCCTGCTTCAAAGAAAGAAAAATTTGTGACTTTTCAAAGTGGTGGTCAGTTTATGGCCTTGATGCCCTGAGTAGTTTGAATTCACAGCCATTGCGGTATCGAAGAACTGATACTGTCAGTGTAGTACCGAGGTGCTCAGATACTCTATGTCGCTTTCTGTAGACCTTGGCTTTCCGACGTTACCCCCAAATGTTTCATACTCAGATGTCCATGGAACCTTTAACCCTTGTCCCTAAGGCAAGATAATTTTCCTTTAAAATTAAACTTAGTTATCCTACATCCAGTACCAGTTTGTGTCCGTAGTGCTTATCAACTTTTTCCATGAAGCAAGTCTTGCTTGGGAGATTATTCGGTTTCTTTGAGACACTTTGTTCATCTAATCAAAAGAGATCATAGATGGATTCGTGCCTTTGTCAATGCCATATATGCTCCAATTGTGCTCGGTATTACGAGAAAATTGTAGCCAATTTTGCAGCCATTTCTTTACTTTGCTTGTGATGCAAGATTAGACCGAAAGGGACTCAAAGAAAATTATGGGTAAAACAGAAGATAATTGAGAGTGAAAAAGAACTGTGTTTAAAAAAAAGGTGTCCCTTTCAGGGAGACTTATCTAGAGGTATGTGCCGACTTTATTGAATCATGACATGCATTTTGGACTGGACACCTGATATGTCTGAGTTGTCTAATTCTCAAAATCTGTTGCAAACGCTTGTCTTCAAACCGAGTTCTTGGTTGTGCTCAATGCCGGAGTATTGAAGACCCTCATTTGGCTAGTAGCGCCTTTTGCGGGTTTTTGTAACTGACCTCTCTTATTTATCTACTCACACCGTCGCCTTATGGTGCCCATATGGGCTTTCACTAATAAGACTCTCATTTCTCTGCTCATTGTCGCCTTACGGTGCCCTTCACCAATAAAACTCTCTCATTTCTTTTTTCTTTCTTTTTCTTTTTCTATTTTATTTTTTGTCGCCCTTGACTAAGATACTTTATGTGGCAGGTTGTCCAACACCCTTGGCATAGTGACTTCAACATTCTCAAAGATCGATTCAGAAGGTGTTAACAGGAAAAAGTTAAAAGAACCTTAAACTGAATTACAACTTTTTGACCATTTTTATAGAACTACCATAAAATAAACTTCTGCCCCAGTTTCGGAGTATTGGGGATAAAGATTGTTTTGTTGTGACGGGACCGAACCCCGGGATAGGCTGCCTACGTATCCTTTCAGAATCAAGTCGAACGTAGTTCACTAACTGAGAAGATTTGTTGTTTGATTATTTTTTGTCGTTTTGGCTTTTACAAGTACACATGTTCTAAAAAGAGGGAAAACAAAGATGACAAATACAATTCAAAAGGGTTAACGAAAGGGTGACATCTATTTGGGATAGTGAGCAATGATAACATTCATCATCTCGATATGAGAAAATCATGCGTGAAAGTTCCGCAGTGGGTATATATTAAACATATTATATTTGGACTGCATCTGCATTAATAGTCATGTCTGGTACCCATCCTTCTTCATCTACCAAGTGCAAGGACCCTTTTGGTAACAATTTTTTGATGATGTAGGGTCCTTGCCAGTTCAAGGCGTACTTTCCTTTAGCTTCTACCTGGTGCAGAAGAATGCATTTCAAGACAAGCTAGCCTACCTCAAAGAGCCTTGGGCACACTTTCTTGTTATAAGCGTGTGCCACTCATGTATAACTAGCCAAAACATGCTGTTGCTAGCCGTTTTTCATCCATCAGCATCAACTGTTCCAAATGCGTCTTTACCCTTTCTGTATCTTCAATCTCCAATTCCACAATAATTCGGAGAGAGGGAATTGCAACTTTAGTCGGTATTACAGCTTCCGTTCCATATACCAATAGATAAGGAGTTGCACCAATAGATGTGCGAGCAATCGTGCAATATACCAAAAAAGCAAACAACAACTTTCATGTCATTTCCTGGAGCCTTATATTATCTTCTTGAGAATCTTCTTGATGTTCTTGTTTGCTGATTCAACCGCTCCATTGGATTTTGGCCGGTACGGGGTAGAATGGAGATACACAATTTTAGATTGCTCATATACATACTTCATCAGATCACTATTTGGATTGGATGCATTGTCAGTGATAATGGTCTTTGGGATTTCAAAATGACAGATGATGTTGGAATGAACAAAGTCTACCACTGCTTTCTTAGTGACTGCTTTGAAAGTAACTGCCTCCACCCATTTGGTGAAGTAATCAATGGAGACTAAAATAAATCTATGCCCATTAGAAGCCTTTGGCTCGACTGGCCCAATAACATCCATTCCCCAAGAAACAAAAGGCCAAGTAGAGGACATGGGATGCAACTCCGATGGAGGGAGTGAATCGGGTCGCCATGAATCTGGCATTGGTGACACTTGCGAACAAACTGAAGCAATCTCATTCCAAGTAAGCCAATAATACCCTGCCAGTAGAATCTTCTTCCTAAAATGTATTTATTCATGTGAGGCCCACATACCCCCGAATGCACTTCACTCATGATCGCTCTGCTTCTGTAGCATCTATGCATCTCAACATGTTCAAATTTGGGGTCCTTTTGTACAGGATTTCCCCGTTCAGGAAGAAACCATCGGCGAGCCGCCTTATAGTTCTTTCTTGATCTCCTTTAGCATGCTCCGGGTATTCCCTTGCTTTCAGTAATCGTTTTATGTCATGACACCACGGTTCACCATCTGGTTATGTCTCAATAGTATTGCAATAATCGTGTTGATTCCAAACTTTGATTTCCAAAGGATCAACATAAGTTTTTTTCTGGATAAGGGAGCATCGAGGCTAAGCCAAGGCATTGGCTAGCTCGTTGTGAAACCTAGGAATGTACCTGAACTCGATGGATTTGAATCTTTTGCTCACATCTTGCACACATTGTCTTTATGGTTCAGCTTGATGTCTCGAGTCTCACATTTGCCTTGGTCTTGCCGGATAAGCAAGTTAGAATAACCAATAGTTCATGCACATCCATATCGAGGTCCATTTTAAGACCCATGATACAAGCTTCGTATTCTACCATATTATTCGTACAAAATAACCAAAGTCGGGTAATTGCAGGGTAATGCTGTCTAATAGGTAAGATGAAGATTGCCCCGATCCCAACTCCTTTGATATTGACAGCCCAATCCAAAAAGATTTTGCATACATGGTTGTCGTCTGGAACTACTTCCTCTATTGAGTTTACCTCTTTGTCTGGGATGTATGTGCTCAGTGGCTTGTAATCATCATCAATTGGATTCTCTATACCAAATGATCTACCAAAGCTTGTGCTTTCATTGTGATGTGAGTGACATAGACGATGTCGAACTCTGTGAGCAGGATTTGCCATTTTGTGAGCCTGCCAGTGGACATTGACTTTTGGATGATGTACTTCACATGATCCATTCTGGATATGAGGTAAGTAGTGTAGGCCAAAAGATAATGCCACAGCTTCTGAGCGACCCAAGTCAAGGAACAACATGTCCTTTCTAAAAGTGTGTACTTAACCTCTTACTTCTTGATCAAATAATAGATTGCCAGTTCCTTTTTTCCTGCCGCATCATGTTGCCCCAAAATGCATCCAAAGGAATTATCCATCACCGATATATATAAAAACAAAGGCCTACCAGGTTCAGGTTGGACAAGTACAGGGGGTTTTGACAGATAATCTTTGATCCTGTCAAAAGCTTTTTGGCAATCGTCCGTCCACTTGATAGCATCATCATTTTTCAGCAAATTAAAGATGGGCTCGCACGTGGTTATGAGCTAAGCAATGAACCTACTGCTATAGTTCAATCTTCCAAGAAAACTCATGATTTCAGTTTTGTTCTTCGGGGGTGGCAGATCTCGAATTGACTTTCTCTTAGATGGATTCAATTCGAAGCATCTCCGGCTGACTATAAAATCGAGGAGTTTCCTATACGGAACCCCAAATGCACACCCGGCTGGATTGAGCTTATGGTCATAGATTCACAGTCATTCAAAGAAATTTTTCAAATTGCACACATGATCAACTTGTCTCTTTGACTTTATGATGACATCATCGATATATACTTCAATCTCTTTGTGCATCATATCGTGAAAAATGGTTGTCATGGCCCTCATGTTAGTTGCCCTTGCATTCTATAAACCTAGTAGCGTGACCCTGTAACAATATGTACCCCATGGAGTGGTGAAAGCGACATTTTCTACACAATCCTCATCCATTAGAATCTGGTGGTATCCGACATAGAAATCAACAAAAGATTGTATCTCATGCTTAACGCAATTATCTACAAGTATGTGGATGTTTGGTAGTGCAAAATTATCCTTTGGACTTGCTTTGTTTAGGTCTCTGTAGTCAACACAGACTTTTGTTTTCCGTCTTTCTTTGGCATAGGCACAACATTTGCCACCCAAGTGGTGTATCGGATGGCTCTAACCCCATTGGAGCTCAGTTGTTTCATTATTTCCTCTTTGATTTCACCACTCATATGCGTTTTAAATTTTCTTGCTTTTGTTGGACTGGTAGAAAATCAGGGTACATGGGAAGCTTATGAACCACGAGATCAACACTTAAACTTGGCATATCATCATAAGACCAAGCAAACACATCTCTATATTCAAGTAAAAGTTGAATCAAGGCATCTCTAGTTTGTTTGTTCAGTGTGAATGCTTATCTTTGTTTCTCTAACTTTTTCATGACTTCCGATATTAATTGGCTCGGTTTCATTGAGGTTAGGCTTAGGCTTGTTTTCAAATTGTTCCATCTCTCTTTATTCCTCAACAACCTCATCTTTATCATATTTAACCTCTTGATGCATTATTTCAGAATTAGACAACTTTTTAAGATCCGGGCATGAGTTTCGCATGCATGTCAATTTATTAAAGTTGGCATTAACAAAACTAAAATGAAAACAAAATGACAAGAATTAGAAAAAAGGAAAAGATAGAGAACTTAATACGGAACTGAACTGCATTTTTATTGAATTTAAAAGGATAGAAGGGTTAACATCAAAACAAAACAATCATACTGAGATGTTTGGATTACAACCCTAAAAGTAACCCAAATACAAAAAGAAACTGCAAAAGCAAACTACCAAGACTCCCTCCTTGTGGGGAGAGGAGTTGTTTCCCAGTTGTTGAGCATGGTGTCTGGGCCAATTAGTTGCATATCGGCACGACTAGTGCCTTCACCAGCCTGGATCATATTAACTTCAGAAAACATCTGACTGAGGCCATGGAAAATTTCATCAATATTTTCCTACGCCGAGGAATTTTGACCCTCTTGGAGTCGTGGCTTGACTAAAGTGTAGAAAATGTGAGGGATATGTTGCTGCAAGACCCACCCATGCTTTTTGTGGTGCTTGGCTTTGTCTTCATCTTTTTGTGTTGGCCTGAAGCCTAAGCCAAAAGTACCATTGTTACTAAAGGGAGAGTTGTGTTCCGAATTCCTTGCAATGATGTCCCCAGGACTTTTCCTAGCTCATAACCCTATCTCAGCATAACTGCAGCCACTATTAAAAATGTGGCAAAAAGACGAGAATGCATAATGGGCTTTCCTTCCTCAACATGGTCCACAACAACCACTTCGAAAGATTGATAGACAATGGAGTCGCACCATTCCTTGGCTTTTATACACTGGATTAACGGATCTTTATAAATGGATGACTCATCTTCTTTGTAAACAATAATTTTTTGCCTGTCATGTTCGAACTTGAGCATCTAATGCAAGGTGGATGGCACAGCTCGAGCCGTATGGATCCATGGCCTTCCCAGGTGAAAGTTATAAGAAGTTTCCATGCCCACTACTTGAAAGATAATTTCAAAATCAACTAGCCCAATTATCATGGTGAGGCTAATCTCCCCAATAGTGTCTCTCGATGTGCCATCAAATGC
The DNA here is from genome assembly GCF_001879085.1 of Nicotiana attenuata. Classification (NCBI taxonomy): domain Eukaryota; kingdom Viridiplantae; phylum Streptophyta; class Magnoliopsida; order Solanales; family Solanaceae; genus Nicotiana; species Nicotiana attenuata. The sequence continues at coordinate 73,749,761 of NC_031994.1, forward strand.
CCGGATACAGACATTGCTGGGTCGGATTATGTCTGTATTAATCTTCATGCTCTGCAAGGTGGAGAGAGGGAATACATCTAAGCTCGAGCCTCCATCAATCATGGCTCGCTTTACATAATGCCTCTGACATTTAACAGCCATGTGTAAAGCCATGTTGTGCCCTGCTCCTTCTTCGGGGAGTTCATCATCGGTAAAGGTGATTCTATTCACCTAAAAAATCTGTTGGCCATCTTCTCCAACTGATTCACTGTGGTATTCTCTGAGACATGTATCTCATTCAGGATCTTGATTAGTACGTGGGCATGCTCTTTTGAATGTATGAGTAGATATAGTAGAGAGATTTGGGTAGGAGTCATTCTCAGCTGGTCATGATTGAGTTATCCTGTACCTTTATCTTTTTCAACACTCTTCCGCCTCTTCTTCGGTAACTGGTTTCTTTATTGGCATTTAGCCTTCTCTGATTTGCTTGTCCTTCCTCAACTCTTCTGGAGAGTAAAACCTCCCTGATTGAGGCAAACCCCTAGTTTCCCTACTTCTTCTATGATTTCCTTGCCTTTTAGATCACCACAGTTTTGTTGTAGTTCCAAGGAACGGTTTTCGTGTTTGTCACACAGGGTTGTATGGCAGGCTTGATTATGATCGGCTCTGTTATACCCTTTGTAGCGCCCTGATTCTGCCTATTGATGGGTAGCCTCCAAGGACATACAGCTTTGGGCTTGGAACATTGGAGAAAACTTCCAACCTCGACATTTTTGCAACAAATAAAGTTGTCTTCTCTGAGCTCTGGGCGCCTTTCACAATCAACGGCACATCTCGGCAAGGACTTACTTCTAGTCATGCCCCTTCTTGAATTGTTCCCACTGTCATTTCTGCTCGACCAACTGACTTGTATTCTTGACCTTGGCCAATCATTCCCACAAAATAAACATCATTGAGTGTGCAGCAAAATGTTTGTCATATTAGGATGGTCTTTGCCATTTGTCACTACAATTAATTTTTCAGCAATGTCTTTCTATGGCTCTTTTCAGAGTCCAACAGTCATATGTGCTATACCTCAGGGCACTTGAATGATATTCACATCTAGCATATGCTTAAAATCCATGTGAATCGGGATGCATAGAGTGGGGAGAGATGGGTCGAATCACGCCCATCTACTTCAACTTCTGGAATAGACTAGAATATGATTTAGCCAACGGAGTGAATTTTTCCACCTGCGTGTGCTCTCGACCATAATTTTGCCTGGGACAAGCATTGTAGTGTGCTCGAATATTTTGCTGCTGGGGTCGGGGGATCCTTGGAGCTGGTTGTTGATACCCAATTTTTCCCTATATATATTTTATATGCAGAGTACCTTCAAAACAGTATATGTATGCATATATAAGTATATTCAAGTGTTTACTTATTTTTCCTTAATTTTAAAGATTTTTTAAATCAATTTATTCCCCTATTTTATCCATATAAAATCCAATAATTATCTCTAAATTATCATTTTTTGGTGATTCATCGGTTGAACTTTTATGTTTTTTGCGAAAATATGGCTAAGGTAATTATTACATATTTTTTACAATCTCATTTAGTATTTTTAAAGCTAATTGCACATAATTGCAATATTAGCCATTTTTAGGTTTAAATTGGTCTCATAAAATGTGATCCTACATTTTTTAAGTTGTTAATTATATATTATACATCATTTTAGTACCAATAACTTATTTCCATATATTATTTATTATTTTTTTATAAATCAAATGGGAAAAATTGTCTATTTATATGTTAGCCCAATTTTCATTTCGATTATAGCCCAATTCTGACCCCAATTGAAATAAATTGAAACCAATTGAACCCCCGACCCATTCCAATTTAATCCGACCCAAACCCATCTTCATAACTCGGCCACTTGCCCGTTTTAATCCAGGTCGTTGATCATTCAGATCAACGGCCAATAACCACCCTTACCTTAATTAATTCTAAACGACCCCCTAAACCCTATCATTTTCTCACCATACGTCGCCTCTAAATCACTCCTCTCTCAAATACTCTCTGCAACACCCCCCAAACCCTAGTCGCCGCAACCCTAATCTACCCTAATCCATGGCTTTCCAGGGTCATCTAAGACCTGTATCAGCATTCCATGGCTTCTACGTGTTTGGTTCTGTGGTCTCGAGACCAGACACTAAAGGGGTTTGGCCTAGTCTTTGCTCGACGACTTTTCTTCGGTCAACTCTGACCTTTCTCCGGCCAGCCATGGCCATTCGAGTCAGACCTTTGACTCTCCTATTTATATCGCTAACTTTCAAGGCCTTTCTCGTTGCTTTTGGGTTCTTCTGAAACCCTAATCTCTAAGACCTTTTCGACTTCTTTCAGATCTACATTAGATCCATGTTTGCCATGAGTTTTTAAGCATCTTCTCGAAATTTCTTTAACTTTGCCTTCAAAACGACTCTTCATCTTTTCCGATTAGGGTTTTTCTTTTAAATTATTTGAAACCTCTTCTCTGATCTTAACGTGTTTCTGATTTTATTATGTTTTGCTCATGTCTTTCTCCTATCTGAGTTTAGCATGTTAAAAACCCTAATTTCATGTGGGTTCATTCGAGTTTCTGAAGCTGCTTGCTAAGTATTTTTTTGATTTGTTTGTTTTTAAAACTCGATTGATGTTGAAAACCCTAATTTCTTTTGGGTACATTCGAGTTTCTGAAGCCGTTTGCTAGTATCTGTTTGATTTATCTGTTTATCATCTTTAAACTCAATTGATGTTGAAAACCCTAATTTATTTTGGGTTCATTCGAGTTTCTGAAATTGTTTGCTAGTATTTGTTCGATTTATTTGTTTATCATATTTTAAGCTTGACTATTGTTGAAGAAACCTATGTCTTTGGGTCTGAAACTATTTGTTTGAATGCCTAACTCGATTTGAAAGTTCCTTGTTTCAGAACCTCTTTTCTTTGTGTGAATCCCCTGATTCTGGGATTTACTATCTTTAAAATTGGACTATGCTTAAAACCCTAACTCTTCAGAAGGGTTTTCTCATCTGTTACTGCAAGACCCCTTTGCATGCTTCTGATACTCTATTTTTGCTTCACTATTGATTCAATATGACTTGACCTACTGGATTATCATGCTTCGAATGTTTGCTATCTACTGATTTTGTGCTACTATTGCATGTTGTTTCTTTTGCCAATAGGTTTGGACTCGCATGTCTATTGTTTGTGCACTCTATTTATATGTTGAGGTTCCTTCTTTGATTGATTTCAAAACTTGTCTTTTTGTGAACTCTAATTTCACTCGCCTGTTAAAGTAATTGATCCCTTTCCTTATTTTGCCTTACTGAATCTTTTTCCCAAAATAAATGTATCTCTGTACTTGGACTCGATTGCTTACTTAATGTTTTACTACTTCTTTTATGGCAATGATCAGTCTGCCTATAAACTGATTTCATTTCCTTATTTTGAATCTGTTAGCCCCGTTTAACAAGTGATTCCTCAATTAAAGGGGAATCACTCGGTTGATTGATTCTAACTGTTGATTGTTTCCATAGTTGTATTGAATTTTACTTATTACCTTATTTCTCATATGCTTTTTCAAAAGGCTATAAATACCCTGCACCCCCTTCTTTCAAAGACACGAATACAAGGAATAAAATACTTGAGTTCAGACGCACACTCCACAAAAAAATCTCTCTCTTTTCTCTGTTGCTACTTATGTTGCCGCCTTACCTAGCCGGCTGAAAGCCAATGCCAGGTTGTGGGAAGCTTACTTTTTTTTTTCTCTCTGCATTTGCATCTTTACTGGTATGTTCTAACTAATTTTCAGTATCAACAACAACCTGTTTCTTTACTTTTGCCTTTCACCTTGTTTGTTTCCTGTTTGTGTTTAATCAAGTCCCATTATTAAGCATGTTATAATCTGCCCTTTCTGTTCTGAATCAATGCTTTCTTATGTATGAATTCTGTCAGTCACTTATTATAACTTATGAGTCCTAAACCCCCATATCCCCTATGTGTTTGGTATCTTTGGTTGGTTTGGGGCATGACAGCACTGGACATTCCCGTGCATGACCCAAACATGATCCCCTGGGATCATAACCTCCATACCCCTCTATATGTTATGTGTTCTGGTTGGTTTATGGGCATGCCAGCACCATCTATTGCTGTGCATGCCCAAACCTTATCCATGCCTAAGGATATATGCTCTTTGCAATGTGTTCCCAAAACCCCCGACCCCCTTTGTATGAAATATTAATTTTTGTGCTTTACTACTACTGTTTTCCCATCACCCTTTTTACCCCTCTCCATTCTCCACTCAATTTTAAATCTCTATTCCTGCCCTTCCACCATATTCTTAGACTTATGTTCTGCCCCTCTTGTGTGAGCCTTGCCTTGGGATCCATGAGTTTCCTCTGAACATGGACACATAAGGGTTGGCCCTTCCACACTGCACTCATCTCTATCTAGTTCTGCAAACTTGGGTGTAAGCACTGCCCGGGGCCCTTTGAGACCTTTAGGGAACTCTGACACACCCAGATCTGAGAAAAGCTTTGAAATATGGCATTTTGAGGTGGTTTATTCCCTAACTTAGAGAGGAAGTCAAGAATCAGGCTTCCTCTTGTTGTAACTTCTTCTTTTGTTTTACTTTTAGTGTAATTCATTATTGCTGGTTAGTAATAATTTGTAATAAACACTCGGGGTTGGCTAGTGGAAATGGGATGGGTAATTATGCATGCTCAAGGATAGAAAACATGCTCATAGGATTTGTGTTCTGAATGATTCAATTCTGCATTTTAGAAAGCATGTCTATAGGACTAGTTTTAAATCCTGCATGTTCAATTCTGCATTTAGACACCAATCTATACGATTTAGTATAAATTCTGCATATTTGACTCTACCCCTAGATAACCTGCCTATAGGACTTGTTTAAAATTCTGCACGTTTGTTACCACTTAGACACCATGCTCTAGGATCTAAACGGCTATAAGCAGATATCGTGTTCATAATGCATAGAAATCATGCCTATTGGGATTTCCAAGTAAAATCCTGCATGTTTCCATTCCACGTCCATTTAGATATCATGTCTATAGGGGATAAAACCAACATTTAGATATCATGCCTATAGGGGTTACATCATTCAACTGGATATCATGCCTATAGGGGTTAAAATCAGCAATATTAGATATCATGTCTATAGCAATTAAAATCAGCAATAGTGGATACCATCGTCTGCAGAATCTGAAACTAGTCTAATTTAAAATCAATTTGTAGTCTGAACGAGTAATAGACACCATGTTCATAAGTTCTCACCCCGAACACTTAGGCGAGCCTTTGGTAATAACAACAAATAAAACTGAGCCCGTTTCTGTTAACTAGTAATTGTTACAACCAGCAGGCAGGCATGATTCAGACTTTTTATCTGAGTTATATAATAAATTGGTCTGCTTCAACAACTTAAAATCCCCTTGCCTTAGCATTTTATATTCAGACGTTGATTGTTGTTTGAGTCATGCTATTTTATTGCTTGTTTGAGGAGGTATACATGAGCCTTCAGTGTTTTATGTGCTTCCCCCTTTTAATGTGCAGTCATATGTATTTTGTATGTCGCCTTAGTTTTTTTCACCTTTGAAACTTCAAAGTCAGCGTAATATCACTCCGTTTTTGGGAATAGTAGTCCTAAGTGCCTCCGGGACTGATAGGAATGGAACGGGTAATAGCATGCAATAGTGGTCGAGACCAATCCGCGCTTTCGTACCTTAACGGGGTGGGAAGGGTAGATATGGATATGATGACCGGTGCGCTAATACCATGTGTTGCCCCTCTTTTGAGGAGTGATTACCGGGTATTGTATTGATGTGATCCATATTATAAATAAACCTAGGACCCCCCCCCCTCCCCTCTCTTTCTGTTCCTTTAAAGCATTGTAATTTCTTTTCAGAAAAATCAGCCTTTTAATGCTTGTTTTTTTTTGCAAACATTGTCTTACTTTAAAATACTTGTGTATTATAACCCCCTCTTATATGAGCCTTATTTGTTTACATGTTGATTGCACAAATTCACAAAGAATTGTCTGGCCGGGAACCACACTAGTGGATCCTGAGGGGTGCCTAACACCTTCCCCTTAGGATAATTTCAAGCCCTTACCCTATCACTGGTTATCAAACAACTTAGAAATGAACCTTGTAGGTGTCCTAATGCACCTTATATCATTAGGTGGCGACTCTTCAAATGCAAAACCCAGTTCCCAAAAGGAACGAGTTGTCCTATACGTAAAATGTCATAAACCCGATCTCCGATGCAAAGAGGGAAAAAGGGGGTGCGACAGCATGCAACTCTGCTGGGGACTTTTAGGCTTTTACCATTTCAGATTATTCTTGTGAATTTGTACCGCTCCCTATGTGCAATTATCTGTTTAATTCCATTAAGCATTTAATTTCTTCTTTAGAAGCAAAACTGACATATTTTTCTTGTTTTTTTTCTTTATTGCTTTAAATTATGAAACTATTGTATTTATCGCTTTCTTAATGTGCAAATACATGCCAACATGCTTTTAATTATTGCATAATCATGCTCAACATCATATTCCACTCGTGCCAAAACAAATACTATGGCATTGCTTATAATGAGTGGTTGCGCTCTTCCTATATCATTACCCCCTAAATTCGAAAAGGCATATTTGCGGTAAAACCAGTCGATCAACGGTGTAGTCGACGGTTCCGTGCCTTCCCCTCTGAGTTGTCCGCTCAAGGGTACTAGTCTAAAACCCCATAGAAACCTTACTCTGTTCAAACTGTGCATGCATCATGGTCAAACCTAGCTGGGTCAATTATGTTGTCCACATAACGATCCTTTAAGATAGCCTTGTCCAAAGTCCACCGGGTTTCCCTAAACCCAAACGGACATCACCACGTTTTGTGCATTTATTTGGAGAACTAAAATGCGTCATGCTAATTATTGGTATTAAATAGTCGAGTCTGGTGGGGGTAAGGGCCTAACCTTATTTGCCTTGCGAAATATGAGGCACGAAGTCCCCAGATTCGGCATGGTCACCAACATCCATCCAAGGTTGCTAAGCTGGTGGAAGGATCTTCACTCTAGTGATCAAACTCTCGTCCGAAAATATCTGAGAAATCTACCATCCCTTTTGGAGATCCAACCTAACAACAAGATCATAGAGGCTACTACATTGTTCTGGGATTGTCAAAGGGTTGTATTCCGCTTTGGGGACATTGAAATGACACCCCTGTTAGAAGAGATAGGGGGATTAGCCGGTCTAATCTGGGAGACTCCGGGTCTACTGATGCCTGAGAACCGTAAAGGCAGGGGTTTCCTCAAAATGATGGTTTTAAAGAAGAATCCAGAGTTGACATGTCTGAAAGAATCCTACATCCCTTTTGACTATCTATATGAAAGGTACGGTCACAGCGAGTCCTACCTTACCTACCCTGACGAGTTTGCCATTACATCCTTGGGGCATATTCATCGAAGGGTCTTCGTATTTATGTTTTGTTTCCTGGGGTTGATCGTGTTTCCGACGAAGAAAGCAAGGATCCACACCAGGCTGGCTATGGTAACCAAAACCCTAATGGAAGGGATTGATGGGCAGGCGTTCAGCATCGTACCCATGATTATTGCAGACATATACCGAGCCTTAAAGAAGTGTCAAACACTTCGACGGTTGCAATTTATTACTTTAACTCTGGCTTATGGAGCATCTCATAAGAGGTGAATACCGACAAGAGATTCAGCGAAGGGACTAGATGATCACATCGCCTTCCATCATCCAAAGCGAATGAATTACATGCCCAATATGTTCGCTCAGCCAGAAGATGCCAAGTGATGGGTAGAGCTATTTGATAACCTAACCGAATAACAGGTCCAGTGGATGTTCGAGTGGTTTCCGACCGAGGAATTTATCACCCGATCCAGAAATGCACCTTTTTTGATGTTGATCGGTCTGAGGGGAACATATCCTTACGTCCCTCTCCGAGTTATGAGACAAGCCGGTAGAAAGCAAGTTATCCCAGGGTCGACAAGATGAGTCATTTCCGAGCTGACTTCTAGGATGATGATAGTCCTTACAAATGCCAAGCTCAACATATGTGGCATTACAAGATCATAATGGGGAGAGATATCATCAGCCAGATAGGTATCATGCTGGTTGCGCTCTTTTTGGTTGGAAGACAATCATAATGGTCTGGGCCAGCTAGGGTTTGCCCGAGGTCACAGAATCATAGATGAAAGGGCCGATACACAAGTCAAATATAACCAACTGCGCAAAAGGATCTGGGAGTACGAAAGCAAGCACCGCGAAATACAAGAGTCCAACCAGAAGCTGATTGAGGAATGGAAGGACATGGCTTTCAGTGCCAACAAGCGACTGGGATACTTGGAGCGAGGCATATTGGAGTTGGAGAGAAAGTTTCTCAAGAGGGTCGAAGATTGCCAAAATGCTGATGGAACCGAAGGCGGACACCTATCCAGGGCCTACCTATTCCTGGGATTTCGCGAGTTGGGAAAGCTGTTCGACGGAGCTAGGGATGCCGAGTCTGGGGGAGGTCCTTCTGGGACCAAGTCGATATGGATTTTTCTTTTCGCTTTATAATATGTAATAAGGCCGATGGCCATTAGTGATTTTCTTTTCCTGTTTATTTATTGTCAATTTGGGATTCGTCTATTTTTGTCAATAAAATGAGGCATTTAGCATTCTAAGTTCTCCAAATCAATTTGTCGCTAGGCCTACCTCGGGCACAATGAGGCTCCCAAATTAGGATACGCTTTATATTCCTGCACTATGTGTTTAAATATTGCAATATTTTTTTTATGATCCTCACTTACTTGGTTACCTTTTTGTTTTATTTTTGTTATTCCCCTCCCCAAAGGTTAGTTCGTGCACTCTGGTAACATCATCTTATTCTACAAGATCCAAGGTCCCTCCACCCACTCCTCCTCTAAGTCATGTTAAGAACAATAACAAGGGCAAAATGGAAGATTTGAACGTCAGAAAGGAGATCACAACAGCAGAGGCCATTTATGGCCATGGTATTCGGGTTCCCAATGATTGCAACTCGAGCAGAAATTGTTGAAGTTTCAAGAAGAGCTTGATCAGGTTCGGAATCTGGCCAACCTGTCCTTCTCCCTCAGCACCCCAGATACCATCTTCCCAACTGTCAAAATCCCACGCCTCCACAAAAGCAACCAAATCATCCCACTGTTCCAACAAAGGACCAATGCAACACTTGCCACACTCCAAACAACAATCCATTACTCATTCTCGAACCACAAAACTCCGCAAATGACCATTTCCACACCTATATACCCGGTCACCACAACAATCCCATCTACGTGGAGACTGTGCCGCTCTCCACCCAACCTATATCTTCCACCCCTGAGTCCGAGGAAAAGGATCTACTTATCAGAAACTTGGATGCAGAGCTTAAGAAACTAACTAGTCGAATCCAAGGCGTCGAAGGAGGTAAAGGTATCGAAGGGTTGAACTATGAAGATCTCTGCATACAACCAGATGTCGAACTGCCAGAGGGGTACAAACCTCCTAAGTTCGAGATGTTTGACGGTACAGGTGATCAAAGGGTCCATCTGAGAACATACTGCGACAAGCTGGTCGGGGTAGGAAAGGACGAAAGGATCCGCATGAAACTATTCATGAGGAGTCTGAAAGGAGATGCACTATCCTTGTACATCAGCCAGGATCCTAAGAAATGGTCAAGTTGGGTAGGTATGGCCTCTGATTTCATGGACAGGTTCAGGTTTAACACAAAAAATGCGCCAGATGTATTCTATATTCAGAAGAAGAAGAAGCCTACATAAATATTTCGCGAGTATGCTACTCGCTGGAGGTCGGAAGCTGCTAAGGTCAGACCTGCCTTAGAGGAGGAACAGATGAACAAATTCTTTGTCCTGGCTCAGGACCCGCAGTATTATGAATGGCTAATGTTGATTGAAAGTCATAAGTTTTCCGACATCATCAAGTTGGGGGAACGAATTGAAGAAGGTATCAAAAGCGGCGTGGTTACAAACTTCGAGGCCTTACAAGCCACAAATAAGGCCTTGCAGTCTGGTGTGTGTCTAAGAAGAGAGACGTGGGGGCCGTAATGGTTGCACAAAGGACGAAATCTCCCCTCAAATACCAAACCTACCCTCTACCTCCACTCACATATCAGTCAGCTCCAAACTACCAAGCATCCTCCTACCAAGCCCCAGCACCAACTTATCAGTCACCTCCACCTCCCACATATCAGCCTATCTCGCCCAGATATTCCCAACCCGCATATGTCTACCAAGCTTACAATGCCCAACCATCTCATTACCAATTTTCCCTGCACGCCAAAACTTTCCTAGGTCCCGACCTAATTTTGATCGGAGGCCCCTAAAACAATACACAGCCATTGCCGAACCCATTGATCAGCTATATGAGAGACTCAAAATCGCCGGTTATGTCACCCACGTCCTTGCTTCAACCCCTGAGAACCCTTCTCAGTGGGTTAACCCAAACAAATATTGTTCATACCATTCCGCCATGAAGGGGACACACCATCGATGAATGCCGCTCTTTAAAAGATAAGATACAGTCTCTAATTGATAACAAAGTCATTGTAGCGAAGTAAGCCACTCCGAATGTTCGCAACAACCCCTTACCAGACCACAAGGGCGGGGGTGTTCACATGATTGAAATAGAGGATGATTGGGATCCCGAGGGATCCATCGGGTTGATCACGGAAGGCGATGATCCAAAGAAGCCAGCAGTTACTCTCAACCCCATCATAGTCCAGATTCAACCGTCTGAGGTCACTGAGGTAGATGTGTCTATCCCTCTTGAGTTTGAGGCAGCGCCATCAACAAAAACACCGGCACCGTTTGAGTTTACAGTTTTACCACCCAAAGAACATGTCCCATTTGAAGTAAAGGTAGCTGCACCGATTCCAGTGGCGATGACCACCATGCCGTCATTCTATACAAAAGCTATTCCTTGGGATCATACGACCGAGGCTAGGAGGAAAGGCAAAGTCAGGTTCGAAGAGACTATTGCAGCACAGGGTATGACAAGGACCGGAAGAGTCTATACCCCGGAACACTAGCTGAGTCTAGTAAGCAAGCTTCCAACTGACCACTCATCATTGAAATAGGTCCAGATGATCTTTGGAGGATGATACAGGCCAAGGAGTATTCGGTCATCGACCAGCTAAACAAAACACCAGCGCAGATATCTATCCTCTCATTGCTGCAAAATTCCAAGACACACAAAAGTGCTCTGTTGAAGGTGCTGAGTGAGGCATACGTGCCAAGTAACATCATTGGCGGAGAAATGGCCAATATGGTGGGACAAGTGTTAGAAAGCCATAAAATCACCTTCTATGAGGACAAGCTGCCGCCTGAAGGATTGGGTCACAACAAAGTGTTGCATATCACCGTGCAATGCGAAGACTACTTCATCACTAGGATCCTGATCGATGGGGGTTCAAGCCTTAATATATGTCCATTGATAACACTCAAGAAGTTGGGTAAAGGACTGCACAAGACAAAAGATGGAGCTATCAATGTGAAAGCCTTCGATGGTTCCCAGAGGTCCACCATCGGTGAGATTAGCCTGTGTCTGCAGACGGGACCGACTTGGTTCGAGGTCGACTTTCAAGTGATAGATGTGCCAGCATCCTACAACCTGCTGCTAGGGCGTCCCTGGATTCATGCTGTGGGGGTTGTGGCTTCAATACTGCATTAGGCCGCAAAATTTTAATGGAATCACCAGGAAGTGATCATTCACGGTGACAGCAGCAATCCTATATACAGTCGTCAGACCGTTCTGGCGATAGGGGGAAGAAGAAAGCTAGGCAGAGAGACCTACCACCACATCGAGAGTGTCAATGTTGTTGACAAAGATAAATGGTGGGACAACAAGATCGAGAGTATATTGAATTGGAGTGGGTACGAACCTAGCAAGGGGCTCGGCAAGAACCTCCAAGGGATTGCTAAGCCCATACAGCTCAAGAAACACGGTACTACTTTCGGTCTGGGATACGAGTACACTTGGGAAGAATTTAACAACTGGTCGCCACCATGGCACGGTCCTTACTATCCACTGGAACAGCCAATACCGCCTTTGGAGCAGACTTTCTAACAGGCTGACATTGCTTATGGGACAGACGAAGAAGAAACACTTGCTGCGGTGAAGAACTTGTTCCTAGAAGACAATGACATGGACTACTATGTTGTTCTCGAGGAGGGGGGGAGGAAGGTCCTTCCATACAAGCTGTGAGTAGAGGGGCATACCTTAACAATTGGACCATCAGGACCACCAAAGCCCGGTGAGCCTCGGGGTAGCAAGGCTAAAACAAGCATCATGCACTGTTTTTATTTTTACTAGATGATTTTCTTTTCGCATTTTTGATTTCCGCAGTAAGATTTTCAATGTTCAAAACAGTTATGGAATTTATTAAAGCATTTCCATTTTTCTTATGAATCAAGACTCATTATTATTTTTCTCTCAATAGTTTACTTACACAACATTACTATTACTTATCTTGATGAACCAATGACTGTGACATGCAATGAGACAACACAACAAACAGACATTGATTCAGAAATGACATGCCAGAGGAGATCGTCAAAGAAGTTAAGAACTTTGAGAATAGGCCTAAGTCCAATCTGGACGAGACAAAAATTGTTAACCTGGGAGATGCAGAAAATGTCAAGGAAACGCGAATCAGCGTTCACTTGTCGCCGTCAGAAAAGCAGGAATACATAGAATTTCTAAAGGAATATGAGGACATATTCGCCTGGTCATATGATGACATGACTGGTCTAAGTACATCTATTGTGGCCCATAAACTACCAACTGATCCAATATGTCCGCCGGTAAAGCAGAAGCTCAGAAAGTTCAAGCCAGATATGAGTTTGAAAATCAAAGAAGAAGTCACTAAGCAAGTTAAAGCTAAGGTTCTTAGGGTAGTAGAATATCCAACATGGTTAGCCAACATTGTACCAGTATCGAAGAAGGACGGGAAGGTAAGAGTCTGTGTCGACTACAGGGATCTCAACCGGGCCAGTTCGAAAGACGACTTCCCCTTGCCAAATATACACATCTTGATCAACAATTGCGCTAAGCACGAGTTATAGTCATTCGTCGATTGCTTCGCTGGTTATCATCAGATCTGGATGGATGAGGAAGATGTTGAGAAAATGGCTTTCATTACGCCGTGGGGAATGTATTGTTACAAAATAATGTCGTTCGGCCTGAAGAATGCAGGGGCCACCTACATGAGGGCCATGACTACCATTTTTCACCATATGATACACAAAGAAATTGAGGTATATGTGGATGATGTTATCATCAAGTCCAAGAAGTCCATTGATCACATGGAATATTTGAGGAAGTTCTTCAACAGATTGCGAAGGTGCAACTTGAAACTGAATCCCGCAAAATGTGCATTTGGGGTTCCCGTCAGAAAGTTGCTTGGGTTTATCGTGAGCTGCCGAGGAATAGAACTGGATCCATCAAAGGTCAAAGTCATTCAATAACTACCACCACCAAAGAACAAGAAGGACGTAATGAGTTTCTTGGGAAAACTTAACTATATCAGCCGGTTCATAGCACAGTCCACGGTTATCTGTGACCCAATCTTTATGATGTTGAAGAAGGACGCCGCTACCAAATGGACCGATGACTGCCAGAAGGCCTTTGATAGAATCAAGGAATACCTGTCAACACCACCAGTCTTGGTCCCGCCCGAGCCAGGTAGACCTCTATTACTCTACATCACAGTACTAGATGGAGCCTTCGGTTGCGTTTTGGGGTAGCATGATGAAACGGGGAGAAAGGAACAAGCCATTTACTATCTCAGCAAGAAGTTCACTCCTTACGAAGCTTGGTATTCTCTTTGGAACACACCTGCTGTGCTTTGACTTGGGTAGCTCAGAAGCTAAGACATTACTTCTGTGCCTATACCACGTATCTCATATCAAGGATGGATCCTTTAAAGTTCATCTTTCAGAAGCCCATACCCACTGGCAAGCTAGCCAAGTGGCAAATCCTGTTGAGTAAATTCGGCATTATGTACGTAACTCAGAAGGTGGTCAAGGGACAGGCATTGGCAGATCACCTTGATGAAAACCCCGTGGATGGAGAATATGATCCTTTGAAAACATATTTTCCCGATGAAGAGGTATCATTCATAGAAGAAGACATTGTAGAATCCTATGATGGTTGGAGAATGTTCTTCGTTGGAGCAGCAAACTTCAAAGGAGTTGGCATAGGAGCAGTCTTGGTGTTAGAAACTGGTCAGCATTATCCGGTGTCTGCCAAACTCAGGTTCCCGTGCACCAACAATATGGCTGAGTATGAAGCTTGCATCTTAGGGCTCAAGATGGCCATTGACATGAACATGCAAGAGCTGCTAGTGATCGGAGATTCAGATTTACTCATACATCAGGTGCGTGAAGAATAGGCAACCAAGAACTCCAAGATACTCCCGTATCTGCATCATGTACAGGAATTGAGAAAGAGGTTCACAAAGACGGAATTCCAACATGTCCCCAGAGTCCAAAATGAGTTCGCTGATGCATTGGCTACCTTGTCATCTATGATACAACATCCAAATAAGAATTTCATTGGTCCCATTCCCGTAAAGATCCATGATCAGCCAGCTTATTGTGCCCAGGTTGAAGAAGAGGCATACGGAAAGCCTTGGTTTCATGATATCAAGGAATATTGGCAAAGGGAGAATACCCAGAGCTTGCCAATCATACTCAGAAACGCACACTGCGGAGATTATCCAACAACTTCTTCCACAGCGGTGGAATCCTGTATAGGAGGACTCCTGATTTGGGACTACTGAGGTGTGTCGACGCAAAGGAAGTATCCAAGCTACTGGAGGAAATTCATGCTGGGACCTGTGGTCCACATATGAACGGCTTCGTCTTAGCAAAGAAGATACTCCGGGCTGGTTACTTTTGGATGACTATAGAAACAGACTGCATCCAGCACGTCTGGAAATGCCACCGCTGTCAAATACATGCAGATATGATAAAGGTACCACCAAGCGAGCTTAACACAACAAGCTCACCATGGCCGTTCGGCGCCTGGGGAATGGACGTCATTGGACCAATTGAGCCTGCCACTTCCAACAGACACAGATTCATCCTAGTGGCGATTGACTACTTCACCAAGTGGTTCGAAGTAGCATCTTACAGAGTAGTGACTAATAAAGTCGTGGCAGACTTTGTCCGCGGCCGCATTGTTTGTTGATTTGGGATTCCAGAGTCAATTATTACTAATAACGGCTCCAACCTCAACAGCGATTTGATGAAAGCTATGTGTGAAACCTTCAAGATCAGACACAAGAATTCTACAGCCTACAAGCCTCAAATGAACGGAGCTGTGGAAGCCGCCAATAAGAATATTAAGAAAATATTGAGGAAAATGATAGAGAAGCATAAATAGTGGCACGAGAAACTATCATTTGCTCTATTAGGGTATCGTACCACAGTCCGCACATCAACTGGGGCAACCCCCTATATGCTGGTTTATGGTACAGAAGCCGTCATTTCCGCCGAAGTAGAGATTCCTTCCTTAAGGATCACATAGGAAGCTGAGCTCGACGATGCAGACTGGGTGAAAAATCGTTGCGAGCAGCTAGCTCTTATACATGGAAAAAGAATGAACGCAATTTGTCATGGTCAACTCTATCAGAACAGAATGTCTAGAGCCTTAAACAAAAGAGTCAAGCCTAGACAGTTCACACCAGGGCAACTGGTATAAAGAAAATTTTTCCGTATCAAGACGAGGCCAAAGGGAAGTCTCTCCCATCTGGCAGGGTTCGTACATGGTTCACCGAGTTTTGACAGGAGGAGCCCTCATACTTGCAGAAATGGACGGAGAGATCTGGCCAAAGCCGATTAATTCAGATGCAGTCAAGCGTTACTATGTGTAATCTTTATGTTTCCCCTATATGATGTAAATGTAACTACGCCTGACCTGATTCCCATTTAAGAGGGGATACGTAGGCAGCCCTATGGGTTCGGTCACAATTCAATAAAATTTTTCATTTCCCCCCGAAATTGGAAACTGGGCAGAATTTTGAAGAGGACCCTCAAAATTCCGAAGTAATTTCAGCCGATCACCGCACGAGCAACAGTCAGAAACGTCAACCCATCAAACTGGGGCAGAATTTTGAGGAGGACCCTCAAAATTCCATAGCAGAGAGGTTGAAATGTCTCGAACCGCGTCACAGTCGTCGGTTCATCTAAAAACTATTTTAATTATACATTTACGTCATACTTTCACAAAATTATGCATGTTTATTATTGAAACTGCTTCGTTTAGCAACGCTACCCCGATGATACCGACGATATCACCAGATCAAAGACGAGCAAATCAAGCAAAGCCAGGGGATGGGAACTAACCTTCCCCTTTACAAAACTCACGATTTTTCTTTGGATGCAGGCACCAGGATCACAAAATCATTGAACACACTGTACGTCCATATAACAAACATTGTTCAGAACACGATCCTCCAAACCGTTGCACTTACCAACATCTGCTATCAACACGCACCCATAACGTTCCGTATGTCACGATGCTCCCAGTAATCACCACGCCGCAATCTGCTATCAGCTAAGAAACTCTACTGTCATTTGCTATTTTATTTCTTACATAAGGCTACCATTCTGCCTTCCAACTTGCATAAGGCTACTATTCTGCCTTCCGAGATTAAGCTCTACCTCTATCTGCATTGTATTGCATAAGGCTACCATTCTGCCTTCCAACTTGCACAAGGATACTATTCTGCCTTCCGAGGTTAAGCTCTACCTCTATCTGCATTTGCATTGCATAAGGCTACCATTCTGCCTTCCAACTTGCATAAGACTACTATTTTGCCTTCCGAGTTTAAGCTCTACCTCTATCTGTATTTACATTGCACGGCTGAAAGATCGCCACATTGCACGACTTAAAGATCACCACATTGCACGGCTGAAAGATCGCCACATTGCACGACTGCAAGATCGCCACATTGCATGGCTGAAAGATCGCCACATTGCACGACTGAAAGATCGTCACATTGCACGGCTAGAAGATCGCCACATTGTAGGGCTGAAAGATTGCCACATTGCACGGCTGAAAGATCGCCACATGGCACGGCTGAAAGATCGCCACATTGCATGGCTGAAAGATCGCCACATTGCACGGCTAAAAGATCGCCACATTACTCGGCTGAAAGATCACCACATTGTACGGCTAAAAGATCGCCACATTGCACGGCTGAAAGACCGCCACATTGCACGTCTGAAAGATCGCCACATTGCTACTGCATCCTTTATGGGCTCAAATATCGCCAACTTATCAAAAGGCGTCATCGTTCGGAGGCACCATCCTCATAGCCCGAGAACACTATGTCATGGCCTCAGGATCCATTTCAATCTTTTGCATATTATTATTTAAAGGCATCATGGTTCGGAGGCACCATTTTCATAGCCCGAGAGCATCATTTCATGGCCTGAGAATCCGTTACTACACGCTTTATGGCGCAGGACATCATGGTCTAAAGATGTCATCATAACCGTCCGAAGACAACATTCATGGTCCGACGGGAATGTGCATCATGTCTAAATTTACGCACAATATATGCTTTACATTACTTATTTGCAGGTAAAACGGCAAGAAACAGCCGTCCCGGCAAGAGCGTTTCCGCTCCAGTGCCTGCAGCCACATCAAACCTGACTACTCCCATAAGCCTTTCATTCACCCTGACCGAAACATTACGTCCGTTCTTGGAGAATACATGTCGGCATACTCCGCCGACGGATCCTGAACTACATATGGCCTGATTCCTGTAAGACCAGAGATATGTAGGCAGCTCAGAATCCAGGGTGTGGTCTATCTTCTTCAAACTGCTTCGTTCGGTCAAAATTTGGCCATCATATCTTTACCCGACAACTCTTTCATCCTTCCCGGGTAAAGAGGGGCAGCTGTTGATACCCAAATTTTCCATATATATATTTTATATGCAGAGTACCTTCAAAACAGCATATGTATGCATATATAAGTATATCCAAGTGTTTCCTTATTTTCCAATAATATTAAAGATTTTTAAATCAATTTATTCCCCTATTTTATCTATAAAAAATCCAATAATTATCTCTAAATTATCATTTTTTTGGTGATTCACTAGTTGAACTTTTATGTTTTTTGCCGAAATATGGCTGAGGTAATTTTTACATTTTTTTTACAATCTCATTTAGTATTTTTAAAGCTAATTGCACATAATTGCAATATTAGACATTTTTAGATTTAAATTGGTCTCATAAAATGTGATCCTACATTTTTTAAAATTTTTAGTACATATTATACATCATTTTAGTACCTTTAATTTATTTCTAGAAATTATTTATTATTTTTTTATAAATCAAATGGGAAAAATTGGGTATTTAAATGTTAGCCCAATTTTTGTTTCGATTATAGCCCAATTGTGACCCCAATTGAAATCAATTGAAACCAATTGAACCCCCGACCCAATTCCAATTTAATCCGACCCAAACCCATCTTCATAACCCGTCCACTCGCCCGTTTTAATCCAGGCCGTTGATCATTCAGATCAACGGCCAATAACCACCCTTACCTTAATTAATTCTAAACGACCCCCTAAACCCTATCATTTTCTCACCATACGCCGTATCTAAATCCCTCCTCTCTCAAACACTCTCTGCAACACCCCCCAAACCCTAGCCGTCGTCACCCTAATCTACCATAATCCATGGCTTTGCAGGGTCATCTAAGACCTGTATCAGCCTTCCAGGGCTTCTACGTGTTTGGTTCTATTGTCTCATGACCAGACTCTGAAGGGGTTTGGTCCAGTCTTTGCTCGACGACTTTTCTCCGTTCATCTTGACCTTTCTCCGGCCAGCCATGGCCATTCGAGTCAGACCTTTGACTCCCCTGTTTAGATCGGTAACTTTCAAGGCCTTTCTCGTTGCTTTTGGGTTCTTCTGAAACCCTAATCTCTAAGACCTTTTCGAATTCTTTCAGATCTACCTTAGATCCATGCTTGCCATGAGTTTTTAAGCATCTTCTCGAAATTTCTTTAACTTTGCCTTCAAAACGACTCTTTATCTTTTCCGATTAGGGTTTTTCTTCTAAATTGTTTGAAACCTCTTCTCTGATCTTAACGTGTTTCTGATTTTATTATGTTTTGCTCATGTCGTTCTCCTATCTGAGTTTAGCATGTTAAAAACCCTAATTTCATGTGGGTTCATTCGAGTTTTTGAAGCTTCTTGCTAAGTATTTGTTGGATTTATTTGTTTTTAAAACTCGATTGATGTTGAAAACCCTAATTTCTTTTGGGTTCATTCGAGTTTCTAAAGCCGTTTGCTAGTATCTGCTTGATTTATCTGTTTATCATCTTTAAACTCGATTGATGTTGAAAACCCTAATTTCTTTTGGGTTCATTCGAGTTTCTGAAATAGTTTGCTAGTATTTGTTCAATTTATTTGTTTATCATCTTTTAAGCTTGACTATTGTTGAAGAAACCCATGCCTTTGGGTCTAAAACTATTCGTTTGAATGCCTGACTCGATTTGAAAGTTCCTTGTTTCAGAACCTCTTTTCTTTGTGTGAATCCCCTGATTCTGGGTTTTACTATCTTTAAAATTGGGCTATGCTTGAAACCCTAACTCTTCAGAAGGGTTTTCTCATCTGTTACTGCAAGACCCCTTTGCATGCTTCTGATACTCCATTTTTGCTTCACTATTGATTCAATATGACTTGACCTACTGGATTATCATGCTTCAAATGTTTGCTATCTACTGACTTTGTGCTACTATTGCATGCTGTTTCTTTTGCCAATAGGTTTGGCCTCACATGTCTATTGTTTGTGCACTCTATTTATATGCTGAGGTTCCTTCTTTGATTGATTTCAAAACTTGTCTTTTTGTGAACTCTAATTTCACTCGCCTGTTAAAGTAATTGATCCCTTTTCTTATTTTGCCTTACTGAATCTTTTTCCCAAAATAAGTGTATCTCTGTACTTGGACTCGATTGCTTACTTAATGTTTTACTACTTCTTTTATGGCAATGATCAGTCTGCCTATAAACTGATTTCCTTTCCTTATTTTGAATCTGTTAGCCCCGTTAAACAAGTGATTCCTCAATTAAAGGGGAATCACTTGGTTGATTGATTCTAACTGTTGATTGCTTCCATAGTTGTATTGAATTTTACTTATTACCTTATTTCTCATATGCTTTTTCAAAAGGCTATAAATACCCTGCAACCCCTTCTTTCAAAGACACGAACACAAGGAATAAAATACTTGAGTTCAGACACGCACTCCACAAAAAATCTGTCTATTTTCTTTGTTGCTACTTGTGTTGCTGCCTTGCCTAGCCGGCTGAAAGCCAAGGCTAGATTGTCGGAAGCTTACTTTTTTTTTCTCTCTGCATTTGCATCTTTACTGGTATGTTCTAACTAATTTTCAGTATCAACAACAACATGTTTCTTTACTATTGCCTTCATCCTTGTTTGTTTCTTGTTTGTGTTTAATCAAGTCCCATTATTAAGCATGTTGTAATCTGCCCTTTCTGTTATGAATCAATGCTTTCTTATGTATGAATTCTGTCAGTCACTCATTATAACTTATGAGTCCTAAACCCCCATATCCCCTATGCGTTTGGTATCTTTTGTTGGTTTGGGTCATGATAGCACTGGACATTGCCGTGCATGACCCAAACCTGATCCCCTGGGATCATAACCTTCATACCCCTCTATATGTTATGTGTTCAGGTTGGTTTATGGACATGCCAGAACCATCTATTGCTGTGCATGCCCAAACCTGATCCCCGCCTAAGGATATATGCTCTTTGCAACGTGTTCCCGAAACCCCTGATCCCCTTTGTATGGAAATATTAATTTTTGTGCTTTACTACTACTGTTTTCCCATCACCCTTTTTACCCCTCTCCATTCTCCACTAAGTTTTAAGTCTCTATTCCTGCACTTCCACCATATTCTTAGACTTAAGTTCTGCCCCTCTTGTGTGAGCCTTGCCTTGGGATCCATGAGTTCCCTCTGAACTAGGACACATAAGGGTTGGCCCTTCCACACTGGATTCATCTCTATCTGGTTCTGCAAACTTGGGTGTAAGCACTGCCCGGGGCCCTTTGAGACCCTTAGGTAACTCTGACACACCCAGGTCTGAGAAAGGCTTTGAAATATGGCATTTTTAGGCTGTTTATTGCCTAACTCAGAGAGGAAGTCAAGAATCAGGCTTCCTCTGGTTGTAACTTCTTCTTTTGTTTTACTTTTAATGTAACTCATTATTGCTGGTTTGTAATAATTTGTAATAAACACTCGGGGTTGGCTAGTGGAAATGGGATGGGTAATTATGCATGCTTAAGGGTAGAAAACATGCTCATAGGATTTGTGTTCTGAATGATTCAATTCTGCATTTTAGAAAGCATGTCTATAGGACTGGTTTTAAATCATGCATGTTCTATTCTGCATTTAGACACCATGTCTATAGGATTTATTATAAATTCTGCATGTTTGACTCTACACCTAGATAACCTGCCTATAGGACTTGTTTGAAATTCTACACGTTTGTTACCACTTAGACACCATGCTCTAGGATCTAAACGGCTATAAGCAGATATCGTGTTCATAATGTATAGAAATCATGCCTATAGGAATTTCCAAGTAAAATCATGTCTGTTTCCATTTCACGTTCATTTAGATATCATATCTGTAGGGGATAAAACCAGCATTTAGATATCATGCCTATAGGGGTTACATCATTCAACTAGATATCATGCCTATAGGGGTTAAAATCAGCAATATTAGATATCATGTCTATAGGAATTAAAATCAGCAATAGCGGATACCATCGTCTGCAGAATCTGAAACTAGTCTAATTTAAAATCATCTAATTCAACTAGATATCATGCCTATAGGGGTTAAAATCAGCAATATTAGATATCATGTCTATAGGAATTAAAATCAGCAATAGCGGATACCATCGTCTGCAGAATCTGAAACTAGTCTAATTTAAAAGTTAATTTTTAGTCTGAACAAGTAATAGACACCATGTTCATAAGTTCTCACCCCAAACACTTAGGCGAGCCTTAGGTAATAACAACAAATAAAACTGAGCCTGTTTGTGTTAACTAGTAATTGCTACAACCAGCAGGCAGGCCTGATTCAGAATTCTTATCTGAGTTATGTAATAAATTGGTCTGCTTCAACAATTTAAAATCCCCTTGCCTTAGCATTTTAGATTCAGATTGTTGTTTGAGTCATGCTATTTGATTGCTTTATTTGAGGAGGTATACATGAGCCTTCAGTGTTTTATGTGCTTCCCCCTTTTAATGTGCAGTCCTATGTGTTTTGTATGTCGCCTTAGTGTTTTTCACCTTTGAAACTTCAAAGTCAGCCTAATATCCCTCCCTTTTTAGGAATAGTAGTCCTAAGTGCCTCCCGGACTGATAGGAATGGGTCGGGTAATAGCATGCAATAGTGGTCGAAACCAATCCGCGCTTTAGTACCTTAACGGGGTGGGAAGGGTAGATATGGATATGATGACCGGTGCGCTAATACAACGTGTAGCCCCTCTTTTGAGGAGTGATTACCGGGTATTGCATTTATGTGATCCATATTATAAATAAACCTAGGACCCCCCTCCCCTCTCTTTCATTTCCTTTAAACCATTGTAACTTCTTTTCAGAAAAATCAGCCTTTTAATGATTGGTTTTTTGTTGCAAACTTTGTCTTACTTTCAAATACTTGTGTATTAAAATCCCCTCTTATTTGAGCCTTATTTCTTTACCTATTGATTGCGAAAATTCACAAAGAACTGTCTGGCCGGGAACCATACTAGTGGATCCTGAAGGGTGCCTAGCACCTTCCCCTTAGGATAATTTCAAGCTCTTACCCTATCTCTGGTTATCAAACAACTTAGAAATGAACCTTGTAGGTGTCCTAATGCACCTTATCATTAGGTGGCGACTCTTCAAATGCAAAACCGAGTTCCCAAAAGGAACGAGTTGTCCTATACCCAAAATGTCATAAACCCGATCTCCCGATGCAATGAGGGAAAAAGGGGGCATGACACTGGTGACCGTACCTATTAATTGGGAGGCCGAGCATAAGACTGGGTTTTAAACACTATGTACTGTGGTTGGCCCATAGAGTATTGAGGAATTGGATAGAGATAGTAATGTTGAGGGTAGTTGGACTGCCCCTGTTGAACTTGCAGATAAGGGTGTGAAACCCCTCTTTCAACATCTCTGGACCCTAAAGTCATCATAGACCCTTTATCTCTCTTATTTCTATTTTCCAAACTTCCCAACTGATGTTCTAAACGTCAATACCACACAAGAGGGGAGGTAATTTGTGTGGTACCCAATTTTCGCTCTAGAAGAACCTGGTTCTTCTAGGTATACTAACTACTGCTATTTGCGGAATAATAAATACAAAAAAAAAGGACACAGAGTTTTTACGTGGAAACACATGGCTCAAAAGGTGAAATAACCACGACCTACTACTCAGTAGGATTTTCCCAAACTTCCACTAAAATTACTGAGCCAAAACCGCATTTACAAAACTCTTTGTAAACCTAAGGATTAACTCTAATCCCGTTGTAGCAACCAGCCTCTAACTGCTGCGACAACTTCAAGTTAACTCTAACTTGAATACTCAAAATACCTATTACAATTGCTTCTAGATAAAGCTGAAAGGTACAATATGAAACACCTACTACAATTGAACTAGAAATAAAGAAAGACACATAAAACTCTTTATGGAGCTGGTTCTTCAATCTGGTTCATGTAGCTTCTGGTTTGCACACTTGAATCACACACGAACTGCTTGCAAAAAGCCTTGCTATTTTGCTCCCAATTCACATTTAACTTCTGCGTTTTTGTGCAACACTATAATGTGAGAACATCCTGCAATTTATCGAGTTAGTAGATGAAGAAATAACTAGAGTTCTGATGCAACTCTTCCTTGGTGGAAGAGTTCTAGTTGATTTCAACTTCTAACTCCTTTCCTATCTTGAATTGTGTTCTCTTTGATTAAGGACTCCTTCTCCTTATCAATTATGCAACCTTTTCGATCAGGAGATATTAAATACACCAAGTTAAGCTTATCTCCTTCACGTGCAACCCACATGCTCGAATCTGCACGTTTCTGTGCACCTGAGTGATGGACCTGGTTCATCCTGAGTTCCTTTGTCAGTCTTCAAAACTAACCTTTACTTGGGCTAACAAATTCCCCCTTTTTGATGATGACAAACTCTGTGCTTTTCATAAGCTTAGGCCCTGTTTCAACTCAGCTCAACATCAACACAATGTTAGAAACATTTTTCCTTTTTATCACTTATCATCAAGGACCAGGTACATTAGGTTATAAACATCATTCTTCAAAGTGTAAACATCACTTGTTTAAAGCACAACCTTTTTCCCCCTTTTGGCATCATCGAAAAGTTGCATAAAAATGTGAGATAACCAGATTTTAAAGCTTACTCATGGCCACTGGGGCTACTTCAAATGCAAACATGGATTAATCATCATAGATCAAGCTAAGAATTTTAACCATCAAAGAAATATGAACAAACAGTTAGAGCAAAAGACAGTGAATTTCATTGATGATTGATAAGATTCTACCACAAAGCATAAGAAGAAATAAAAATACTGAAAACATGAGCAAAAGAAACAAAACGTCCCGAACTGGGTCACTGGTTGATCTACACTAGGCTAGGATTTAAGGCTTGGAAGATGTAGGGGCTGGGTTATTTGCTTGGAGAAGTTTCAGCATGTCTTGAAGAATTCCATCATTCTTCTCCTTTTCCCTTGCAAGTTCAGTTCTGAGAACATCTCTCTCAGATTCTACCTCAACCAATCGTGTCTTCAGCCTTGCTATCTCAACATCCTTTGCCTCACTCTCCTGTACCAGACTCTGACCTTGCTATTGATAGGTGTCTTTTTAGATGAACCAGGTTCATTAAGAATGACATTGACTTCATAATCGCAAGCAAGCAGAGTATTAACCCAAAATGATCCTTGCTTCTTCATAGGTACCTTGAAATGTGCAAGCACAGTTGTGAGAATGAAACCATAGGGAATGGCATGAGTTTTGGTGCCATTGATAACCCTATCAGTAGGTCCGCGAGGGTTTCCTGTTCAGATGGAACAGGTTCATCTATATTTTTCCCAAGTTGAACCAACCCCTCAGCAGCTTCGCCAGACCCACTTCCCCCTGTTTTGCTCACACTCTCTTCTATTTCAGTAAATTCCTCTCCCCAAACAACCATTGCACCAGTTTCTTTTGTTAGACCAACAGGAGTGGGTGAAGAATCAACCACTCTTTTACCCTTTCCCCTCACAGCACTCCTAGCACCCTTGCTCTCTTTTTCTTTTTCTTTTTATTTTTACCACCAACTTCTCCAGATTCTGTAGTCTCAACACCTGCTATAGATCCTACCAGTACAAATCTATTCTCTAAATTTGCAGCAACTTCAAAAATTGTCTCAGGAGTAACTTTAGAATCAGAAGATACCTGTTCAGTTTCGGAATACCTACTTTCTTCCCCCTTAGTAGCAGACTTAAATGAATCTTCAGATTTTTGGGATTCTTCTTCCCTACCTGCTTTCAATTGCTTGTTTATTTTCTTGATCTGCTCTCCTTCAGCGACAATCTTACGAGCCATCATCTTTACTCTACTTTTCTTAGAGATTGGTGTTGTAGAAGGTGTGGAAGTGGTTTCCTGTGGTGGTGATGAAGGATTTTCAGAGGTGTTCGACATATCTGGGCTAGGGTATGGAAGAGAAGAGAATTAGATTGTGTTTGGAAGATGAAAGAAGAATGAGAGTTTTTGACGGCTTGAGAGAGATGAAGTAAGGAATACACTAAAGCTGATCAATATACAGAGGAATAATTGATGGGGTAACTACAACTTTTCAGACTCTTAGAAGTTTAATCAAACTGAAATTCAGTTTTGAAGAGACGTTGGAGTGTATCCCTAGAATCTAGGTACTTCCATTCGGTTGGGACTCTTTTGAATGGGACTGGTTCACTTGTAACGGATAAGTCCAAAAGGAGTTTGGTATTTGGTAGGACTCTGCTCATGATCCAAATATAGTTATTTCAAATTATGCAGAGTGTAGAAAACATACCGTGTTATCTTGATGAACCAGGTTCTTCACTGATAATTCTCTTGTGTGAGTCTAAATTTGCCAAAATAGAGAAAATATCATTAGAGATTAATGAGTCATTTTAACACATGGCACAAGAGTATACTATGGAAAGTATGAGACTGAGCAAGATTTAATCTAATTATACACAATTTACAGACTTTCTAACCAAATTTTTTTTTCAATTTTTTTTTGTTTAACCTTGAACTGGTCCTTTTAGGTGATCTTAATCATCCCTAATTCCAACCTGTTCCTCTCAAAGTGATCTCTACCTAAGGCTTTTGTGAAGATGTCAGCAATTTGCTTGTCAGTAGCACAAAACTCCATAGTGATCAAGCCTTTCTCATAGTTGTCCCTCAAAAAATAGTGTCTAACATCTATGTGCTTAGTTCTCTTATGATGAATCGGATTCCTAGTCGTACTAATAGCACTAGTGTTATCACAGAAAATAGGAATGCAACCAACTTCAATGCCAAACTATCAGACTGTTGTATGATCCATAGCAATTGAGCACAATCATGAAGCAGCAGTAACATACTCAGCATCAGCAGTAGATAAAGCCACCGAATTTTGCTGTTTAGTAGCCCATGACACAAGACATGAACCAAGGAAGTGTGCTATACCTGAGGTGCTCTTCCTATCCACTAGGAAACCTGCATAATCAGCGTCAGCATATCCACTAGGTTAAAATTACTACCCTTTGGATACCAAAGGCAAAGGTCAGTGGTGCCTTTCAAGCATCTCAATATTCTCTTTGCATTAGTCAAGTGGGGCTCCTTTGAATTTGCCTGAAATCGAGCACAAAGACCTACACTGTACCCAATGTCAGGTCTACTAGTAGTGAGATATAAAAGTGAACCAATCATTCCCCTATACAACTTCTGATCAACAGATGAACCAGGTTCATCTATATCCAATTTCGTGGATGTTGCAATAGGAGTGTCAATTTCTTTGGATGTTCCTTCCTGGTTTTGTTACTGAGGAATAGGTTTATTGACAGGTTCCCTCGAGGTTAGAGGATCAGTTCCTCTCTAGTCAGTTCCCCCTGTCATGTTGCCCTGGGTGGAGGGACCTGTTCCATCACATGTTCCTTCCTGTGATGCTTCTTCAGGCTGGACTATGGTTTCACCATTTGAATTTCTTATCAGCCCAATCTCTTTATTATCTTGCTCCTGCCTCTCAGAAAGAATGTTAGTTTTAAAAAATAACATATACATTTTTTCTACACACATAGTTCTTTTACTGTATATCTTATAAGCTTTACTATGTGAAGAATATCCCGAGAATACTCCCTCATCACTTCTGGGATCATACTTACCTAGGGAGTCTTTGCCATTATTGTGCACGAAGCACTTGCATATAATTGCCCTAAGATAGGATATATTTAGCTTTCTCCCTTTAAGTGACTCATAGGGGATCTTCTTAACAAGAGGTCTAGTCATGCAACTATTTATGATGTAGCATGCACAAATTTAGCAAACTTAGCATTTTCAAATTCAGTTCCATGATTAGACCTAATTGATGCAGGATGATTACCTAGTTGTTTCTGAGTTTTTCTAACAAAAGAAGTAAACATGTCAAATGCTTCATCTTTAGATGTTAAAACCAATGTCCAAGTAAACCTAGAGTAATCATCAACAAGCACCATCACATATCTTTTACCACATCTGCTTAATGTTCTCATTGGACCACAGAGATCCATATGGACCAGTTCCATCGTCTGGTGGTGCTTACCATTTTCTTGCATTTAAAAGAGGATCTTACCTGCTTCCCCCTTGCACAAGTCTCACAAACTTTGTCTTCCTTGAACTTGATGTTAGGCATCCCTATCACCAGGTCCTTGGAGACTAATTTGTTGAGTTGACTCAAACTTGCATGTCCAAGTCTCTTGTGCCAAAGGAGGGGATCATTGTCCAAGACACTTAAGCAAGTTAGTTCATTTTCTGAGAGAGTAGACAAATCTACAATGTAAATATTGTTAACTCTTTTTCCATGCAAAATAATCTTGTCAATGGTAAGATTAATCACAAAATATTTGGTAGTGGTGAATGCTACCAAGTTACCTTTATCACATAATTGTGATATACTGATTAGACTTTACTGTAGGCCATCTATCAGGTAGACATTCTCAATAGAGTGAGAATCAGTCTTACCTACCTTTCCAACCCTAATGATCTCACCTTTCTTCCCATTTCCAAAGGAGGCATTACCTCCTTTGAGGTCCTCAAGTGAAAGGAACTGGTTGTTGCTTCCTGTCATATGCTTTGAACAGCCACTATCCATGTACCATATTTGGCTGCTCCTCTTCACTTGGACCCGCGAAAGAAAATCAGGGGTTAGTCTTAGGAACCCAAACTAGTTTGGGTCCCTTTCTATAGGCAAAAGGGTGAATCAAATTCTTTTTAGCCCAACCTGGCAGCCTATTTTTCCTTTGAACAAATTCTTTATTCTTTTGACTAGCCTTTTCTTTTGCAATACATTCACTTTTATAATGACCAGTTTTACCATAGTGTGTGCAAATTTTGTTCTCAGGAAGTGTGAGGTACTTGCTTTTGGGATCCCACTTAGGTGCAGGGGTCCCGTAGCCAAGTCCTCTCTTATTGCTACTATGGTGTTCATGTAGCCATGAAAGTGCATCGGAGGACCTATTCCATTTACAGGTTCTATCTAGCTCGTGCTTAATCTTGTTTAGATCCTCCTTAAGGACTCTTATCTGCTCATCTCTTTCATACAACTCATTTTTCATTTTTCCTACATTTTCTTCTAAAGTGAGTTGTGTGTGATTAGATTTCTTTTTACCAGTTCCTAGTTTCAATTTTAGATTTTCAGATTTAAGCTCTAGGACTGTGGTGTCAAGTTCATGAACCTGGTTCTTCAACTCAGCATTTTTACTATCACTTTCACTAGCCCTAAGTTTCAGGTTTTTGCACTTAGCTTTCAGAATCACACATTCCTTAGACAGTTGTTCCTTTTCATTGTTTATAACCTCAAATTCATCAATGAAATCTAGAAGTAATTCAGATAGACTTTCTTTAGACAAAAACTTAATCTTGTCTTTGAGATGAATAATACTTACCTTAGATTCCTCATCGGATTCTCCAATTGCCATAAGTGCTTGTTCATCTCCATCTTCATCTTCTGAGTCATCATCTGAGCTTTCACCCCAGGCAGCAACCATAGCCTTTGTTGATCCTTTGTTCTTCTTGGGTTGAACCTGTTCCTTCTTCCTGTTCCTTCGTTCAGCTCTTTCCTTCTTCCATTCAATTTCCCATTGAGGGCAATTTTTGATGTGGTGATCAGTCTTCCCACACTTGTAGCACCCCTCATTGGTTTGTTTTTCAGGAACCCTTGGTTTGTTGTAAGTTCCATTTCTTGAAGGCCATTTTCTCTTATTAGGTACTTCTTAAAATCCTTTGTGATCATGATCATTTCATCCTCATCTAGATCAGCACCTTCAGTGATTCTGAATGCCATGCTCCTTTCCTTCTTGGGTGCATCCATCTTCATGGTTTGCCTTCTAAGTTCATAGGCAGTGAGATTTCCAATTATCTTATCCAACTTAAGAGTGGTAATGTTCTTTGATTCCTGAATAGCTGTGATTTTGCTTTCCCAAGAGATTGACAGTACCCTTGTCAAAATCTTCTCAACTTTGTCTACTTCAAGAATAACCCTTCCAAGAGACTTAAGTTCATTTGTCAGTGTGGTGAACCTTGTATAAATCTCTTGGATTGTTTCCCCTTCCTTCATGGTGAAATTCTCATATTGAGAATGCAGCAGTGTTCCTCTGGACCTCTTCACTTAAGGTGTTCCTTCATGAGCCACTTGCAAAGTGTCCCATATTTCCTTAGCAGTGGTACATCGTTGAATTCTACTGTACTCATCTGGACCAAGTCCATACACAAGCCATTTCTTGACCTTAGCATTCTTACCCCATTTCTTTAAGTCTTCAGCAGTACAGTCAGCTCTTGTCTTTGGCACATCCACTCCTTCACCATTTTTCTTTGTAGTAGCCAAGGGACCATCAGTGACTATGTCCCAGAGTTCATAGTCTTCTCCTATGATGTGGTCTCTCATCCTGTTCTTCCACCAGGAATAGTACTGGCCATTAAAAAGTGGAGGCCTAGCAGTGGATTGCCCTTCCCAGTTTCCAGGTGGTGCACTCATTTTGATCTTTTCCTAAGGTATTAGCCTCATTAAGGATAACCTGCTCTGATACCAATTGATGTTCTAAACGTCAATACCACAGAAGAGGGGGGGGGGTGATTTGTGTGGTACCCAATTTTCGCTCTAGAAGAACCTGGTTCTTCTAGGTATACTAACTACTGCTGTTTGCGGAATAATAAATACAATAAAGAACACATTATTTTTTACGTGGAAAACACCTGGCTCAAAAGGTGAAAAAACCCCGACCTACTACTCAGTAGGATTTTCCCAAATTTCCACTAAAATCACTGAGCTAAAACAACATTTACAAAACTCTTTGTAAACCTAAGGATTAACTCTAATCCCGTTATATCAACCAGCCTCTAACTGCTGCGACAACTTCAAGTTAAGTCTAACTTGAATACTCAAAATACCTATTACAATTGCTTCTAGATAAAGCTGAAAGGTACAATATGAAACACCTACTACAATTGAACTAGAAATAAAGAAAGACACATAAAACTCTTTATGGAGCTGGTTCTTCAATCTGGTTCGTGTAGCTTCTGGTTTGCACACTTGAATCACACACGAACTGCTTGCAAAAAGCCTTGCTATTTTGCTCCCAATTCACGTTTAACTTCTGTGTTTTTGTGCAACACTATAATGTGAGAACATCCTACAATTTATCGAGTTAGTAGATGAAGAAATAACTAGAGTTCTGATGCAACTCTTCCTTGGTGGAAGAGTTCTAGTTGATTTCAACTTCTAACTCCTTCCCTATCTTGAATTGTGTTCTCTTTGATTAAGGACTCCTTCTCCTTATCAATTATGCAACCTTTTCGATCAGGAGATATTAAATACACCAAGTTAAGCTTATCTCCTTCACGTGCAACCCACATGCTCGAATCTACCCGTTTCTGTGCACCTGAGTGATGGACCTGGTTCATCCTGAGTTCCTTTGTCAGTCTTCAAAACTAACCTTTACTTGGGCCAACACCAACCCATTTTGGATTTCTTGGGTGGTAGCTTTGAAGGTAGGCTGACTTACAATTCTGCAAGTCTTGAGGCCATTGTCAACCATTTCCCCTATCTTGATCGCTTCTGCAAAAGGTCTAACCATTGCGGGCATTATGTTTTGGAAATAATTAGGGCGAGCCTTTAGAATAACAATGATCAACTCATGGTTAACCATGGGTGGCTTAACTCTAATTGCTTGCTTCATACACTTAATGTCATACTCCGTAAAGCTTTCAGTCGGCTTTTTCTTCATATTGGGCAGAGAATTGCGATCTGGTGCAATATCGATGTTGTACTAAATATGTTTGACGAAGGCCTAATCCATGTTATCCCTAACATTCTAGTAAGAGATATCTTGGTCAATGAACTATTAAGAGGCTACTCCCACCAGACTCTCCCCAAATAAGCCATCAGCAATTCTTCTTTTCTTCCTGCACCCCTCAGTTGGTTGTAGTATCGTTTCAAGTGGGCGATAGGGTCGTCGTGTCCATCATATTTCTAATAGTTTGGGATCTCGAACCCTAGTGGTAAATGGATGTGAGGGAACATGCACAGATCACTGAATGAAAAACTTTTATGACTACCTAGTCACTGTAAGTTCTTTATGTTTTGTTTAAGACTTTTCATTATCCTGGCCATCTCGTCTGGCTCACCTATCTTGGCATGCTTTTCATTTTCCACTAGTAAGTCGTACTGAGGAATCTGATTGTATGGAGCCGAGACCCTGAAAGCCATATTTGGAGAGTAGTATTAGCCATCATAAGCATGAGATAGGTGGCTTGTTATTTGGACTCGTCACATGAGGTGGTGACAGGATTGTATATACCAGCGTGCCAGACACGACGAGAGGGGTGATCTTGACCGGTGCGGCTAGAGGTCGCACATTCGAGGTACCAGGGGCGACATGGAAGCTGTAGTTTAGCACATGCCCTGGTGGTGGAATATGATCACTCGTTGCATGGAGCGGGGTTGAGTAGTCAAGAGTATGGTGGAAGTTCCTTTTGAGGGACCTTGAGGTGGAGTCTGACCAGAGACCCAAGCCTGATACACATCAGACAATTAGTATTTCTATCTTCTTACTTCCTCCGACTCTTGCTCAATTGGCTGACCCCGGGGGGTCGTCTTTGACCAGCTCGATTTCATCATTGTTAGCCATCGCTACATTTCCCTTAGATCTGGTGAAGTAATGATGTGTTGCCAATTTAACCACAAACCAACCACATTAAGCTTACTATGTAAGAGGCAACAAACGTGTTAGGGTTAAGCATTTTACAGATACGAATCACACGTAAATATGCTATGCTCCTAAAATTATCACCGTCTCTAACATGCTTTTGAAAGGCTTCATGTTTCATTCCGGCTTATAAGTGTGCTTCTTATTGACACTCTTATTTCCTTCTCTCTCTTTATTATTCGTTTTTTCCTATTACTTGCCTCATTTTGATCCCTCATTTTAGAGTCATTGAAAATATTTTGATCAAACCTTTTGGGGGTTGCCTACTTATCATGTCGCCGCATGAATCAGATCCTTACATAGTTCAGGGACATGACCATCTGTTGTTTTTTTTCTTTATTTATTTACAGAAACAAAAATCTTTTTGGTTCATTTTCAATTTTTTTAAAACAAAATCTTTTTCACTGATTTTTAATTTTTTTATACAATACTAAAAAGCAAAAATTACATAAAGGCAAACATATAAACAAGACCAGACTCGACTCAAATAGACTTTTTAAGAAAATAGGCAAAACAACAAGACTCAAAATACCAAAAGACTCATACAGACTCAGACAACGAAAGAACAATCAATGTGGACTGCCAGGTAAAGAAGACTCTGATCTCTCCAGTAGAATCCACTGAGATCACTATAGTCAAGGCACTTAATCCTGCGGCTCACCCCCAACATCGCAGTATATCCTCTGTAAATCTGTAGATATGGGACGGGCGACGTTCAATGATACTTCTGCAAACCGCTTAGGTGTCATTCCATGGCAACTTTTACGAGAGGTATATATGGCTACCTCGAGGATCTTTCCCTTAATGTGATCCTAAGCCAAATGCAACTCTTGATTTCACTGACTGCGGGTTTCGGCTCGATGCAACGCATCATGCTCGTGCTCCAAGGCCGTATCTCTCTGGCGCCAAACTTCTAATGACTCCCCCTCTAACCAATAGATCACCTTTTGGTAGTGATGTCTTTCTATTTCATGCTCGGCGATCTGGCCCACCTTTACTTGACTCAACTCCCTCTATCTGACCCCTTAGACCTTGGATTAATGGAGAAAAACTTCTACCCTCATGATCACGGTCCACCTTGAACTGGGCTTCTATTTCTTCTTGCTGTTGAGCGGTAGTGATCACCTTTTTCTGTCTAATTTGAGCTTTGAGTGCTCGTCTCTCTTATGCCCACTGAGCCTTTTCCCGCTCGAAATCATCCTGTTGTATGTCCTTGTCCCTCTCTAGAATGCCTTTATCCTCTTGTAAAATGTTAATACGGGATTGGTACTCTAGTGCCACTTCCCTTCTGGTTTCTCGAACTCTGGCCTCAATCTCCTCCTCCCAATCATATGCATTCCAAAATGGATCTTTTTGGCCTCTGCTCCGGGAGAGCCTGATTGTGAAATCACTCAAGGTACGCAAGACTTACCTCCCCACGTTCACGATAAGCTACCGTCTCGTCCAAGTTGGAAAATTGACTATCCAACCAAACCTTTTGTGCATATGACTCACTTGGAAGTTCCTCTCCCTTGAATTCCCACACAAGCGGACACCCTCTTTTGCTCTCTCCCTAGTTGGCGCATAACACGTAGGGGTGCGTAGGGTTGAAAACCTCTGAAACCCATGAGTATAAAAAACGGGAGATACGTCCACATATGCATGACCCTAGCAGAAAAGAACCAACAATAGTTCCAAGTGATTCTATCAGCAGTCAATGAACCACGTAGTGTCCGCCAGGCCCTTACCCCTTCTAGAAGATTACAACTTGCGGCCCTGTTTGGATGATATCCAATGTAATTCAGCCAATAATCATCGAAATTTGCTACTATTGGATGATGATAAAGGTGCTCTATGAACCACATCTGCAGCAGAATGTTTCATCCCTCGATGTAATTTTCACCAGCTTGGCAACGTGTCAAAGCTCGGAAAATATCTCCCAGAATCATGGGCAGAATGGTCTGATCTGCACTACTTTGTAAAAACGAGAATACCGTAGCCAATCAAATTCTTATGCGTCCACCATGCTCTGGAAAGACCATGATCCCCACAATTAATCACATATTAATTATGTTCACCTATGGGGAAATTTCCCTCTTACAAGGTTAGAAAAGAGACTTGCCTCATTTCGAGCCTACTTCCAACTCAAGAATGCGCTCAGACTCTC
Organism: Nicotiana attenuata; assembly: GCF_001879085.1. Taxonomy (NCBI): domain Eukaryota; kingdom Viridiplantae; phylum Streptophyta; class Magnoliopsida; order Solanales; family Solanaceae; genus Nicotiana; species Nicotiana attenuata. The sequence continues at coordinate 73,784,467 of NC_031994.1, forward strand.
AATCCGGAGCCGCACAATCCGAAACTATTCAAATAGTGTGAAAACCAATCATTATAGGTTTACAAATTCATATCCTAGCTATTAAAGTGATTATCCAACCCCAAAGGCAAGATTCCTAAAATTCTACCCTGGGCCCACGTGCCCGGATTCTGGAAATTTTCGAAGGAAGTTGTTATCCATAACCTAAGGATCAAGAATATATGATTTTTACTTCATTCCATAACGAATTTCGTGCTTATATCTTGTTTTTATAAAAAAACCTAGGTTTTACTCTAAACCCATAATTTTCACTAATTTACATGTTGTAATCTACCCATAAACTATGTGTTAAACTCACATTAAGTAGAAATAACTTACCTCATAAAGCTAGGTTGATATCTCCTCTTTTGAAGCTCCCTAATCGCCCAAGTATGGACTAAAATGTGTAAAAAATGACACAACTCCCGTATTAAATGAAGGCCACTGCCTTTTGCGATTTCTGCATCTGCGGTGAGGGGACCGCAGATGCGGTATCGCTTCTGCGGGAAGGTGTCCGCTTCTACAAAAATGGGCTGGGCCGACTGGGGCCGGTTCTACGAAAGGCCCACCGCATCTGCGGTTCCGCTTCTGTAGAGGAGGGGGCGCATCTGCAATTTCTGGGCTGCCACCCTTGGCCGAATCTACGAGTCTTTTCCCGCACCTGCGGGCTCACATATGCGGCTGGCCAACCGCAGGTGCGGTTATGACAGCAGCTGGAGCTTCAGCTCCTCCTCCAAATTTCAACCTAGCTTGAGCCTCGTTCGATTGACGCTCGGGGCTCTCGAGGCCCCGCCCGAACATCCGGACAAGTTTGAAATGATAAAACGGACCCGCTCAAACCCTCGGAATGCCAGAAACAACATTAAAACTAGAAATCATACCCTAAAACCAATTGATTCAAACTTATGAACTTCAAGTTCTTCAATTTACTTCCAATGTGACGAAATACACTTATATTACTCGGATTGACACCAAATTTTGCGTGGAAGTCTTAAATAGAATTAGGGAACTATTATCGATCTCGGAATTCCGTTCGGACCTCGATAACATAAAAACCCGCTCCAAACCAAATTTAAAGAACTTCAAAATCCTTAAGGAATCAACTTTCACTATTAGGCGCCAAAACACTCCCGAGTCACCCAAAACCCAATCCGCACATAAGTCTAAGTCCAAATCATCATACAAACCTATTGAAACCGTCAAATCCCGATTTTGAGGTCGTTTACTCAAAATGTTGGCCGAAGTCAAACTTGGCATTTTAAGCCAACCTTAAGGAATCAAGTGTTCCGATTTCAACCCAAACTCTTCCAAATCCCAAACCAACCATCCCCGCAAGTCATAAATCAAGTAAAGTAAGTACGGGAAGTCGTATTTTGGGGAACGGGGTTCTAGAAAACATAGCGACCGGTCGGGTTGTTACAATTACTATGTTAAAGTTGTTTACCTAAAGCGTTATAATTCAATTCTAAGTCGTGTCCTATACGTGCATTACTCGTCCCATGCCTATGGTCCAGGCCTCTATTGGATGGTTCTAGACTTACTTAGGTTGATCAAAAATGATAAAATTAATCGCGCATTCAAAACAAATAGGATTGCACATAATAGCAAAAAGTGGCTCATGTTAGTCTCCACACATAAACAAAGTAGCATGCAGACTGATTTATATTAAACAGTAGAACATTTCGAACGTAAGACTTGGATTCCTTTAGTCCTATAGGCATGATCTCTATATGATTCGAGTATCAAACAGGTAATGCTCCATTTTTTAGCTTAACGTACGGACATATTAAATCCTTATAAATCCTATAGACATGGTTTCTAAGTGGTTCTGCTTTTTTAGCAATATAGCGCAACGGATTTTCAGATTACAAACCTATAGGCATGATCTCTAGATTTTTTGCGCAAGAGGTAGTGAAACAACCCCAGAATCATGAATTACCAATGCTTATTTTATAGACAGAATCTGTAGGCCGGTGACAGTGTCCTGGAGGCATGCTATCTAAGCGAAGCAGTACAAATGATATGGAGCAGCTGATTGATTATTCAACCTTATAGCCATGGTATCTAGATGAGCAGTACTAAAAACTATTGAAGGGGGGGGGGGGGCAATTGATAGATTAGCCATTCGAAGTCCTATAGGCATGGCACCTAGTTAAGTACAATATTGCATTGTTGCGCCCTATAGACATGTTATCTAAGAGTGCACATGTAATGGAAACAGGTACAACAAACGCTTGAAACCACATGTGTTGGCAAATTAAGTGATGTGTGTGCTTGTGACTCCTATAGGCAGACTTTCTACACATGAAATTAAAACATGTAAAGCAAATAGCGAACAAACCACATAGATCCTATAGGCATGCTTGCTACCCATTAATGTGAGAATTAGAATACTCTACCCCCTTTTACTAATTTGCCCATCTATTTTTGTTCATAAATTATTACAGACCAAAAAAGATAATGGATACAAGTGCAAATATTACATATTGAAAGACTACAGGCCCAATAAATAGAGCATGCCCAAAAGAGAAGTAACCCAGTGACACATGGGCCTTCAGCAAACTTCACCTTTCACACAAACAGTAAACCCAGAACCCAGCACATCTCAAGAGTGAGAGTATATCATTTATGCACCCAGGGCCATACTAGGCTTAAAAGGGGAAACCATATATGGTAACCAATTGACATTCCTAAAGTCTATTAGCAGTGATTACCATTCATAGAAGCTACGGGAAGAAGATTGGTCAAACAAGAGGGCTTGAACATACCAACTAGGAGGAGATCTTTGACATAGCAAGTTTGGCATAGAAGAACTAACACCATATTTAGCAATGATTCAATAAAGTAAAGGGTATAGCATGCTGAATGTAGTTACGCGTTAAGATGGCTTAGGAGGCAAGTCTATTGAGTTAATAGGACAAATACATACACATGCTAATTTCCCAGAAATTAAGTTTAGTGCAAGACATAACAAAAATAGGTCAAAAACGACTTTAAATAAGTGAGCCTTATTCAAAGTAGTTATAGTTAGACCGATATGAAATTTCACATCAAGATTTCTAATAGGGAGCCTAACATGACCTTAAGCAGTATAACAACAAACTAGTAGTAGGATTTACAACAGAGCATGACAATATCTTAAATCATGGGAATGTATATCACTTAAGGGGAATAAGATAGGCAAGCATAATCATTCGTACCAGTTGCTTAGACTAACATAGAAATTCACCCTAGAAGCCTTTCTAAAGACATAAGATTAACAAACCAAGCATAAAATAGAACATCAATAGCATGGAACCATGTTTTATCTAATCAATACAGCCTCAGAGATCTTATCATATTGAGCAAGAAGAACTCAACAAGGTCTAGAATACAAACATTGAAATACTGGACAAGGTAGGGAATACATATGAGTCTAGAAGCACCTAAGAAAGCTGGAATCCATTCTGATGATGAAACGCATATTACATATACTTAAGCCTACTGAATTCAACAAATAAAAACAGGGATTTGCAGGGGATTGTTAGAAAAATAATGGCAGTAAAGAATATAGTGTCAGGGATCTATAAATAGCAGGGAAACTGAATCATGCTTACAAAATTTAAACAACATTAGCAAATAGAACACCCTCGTCATAGACAAACAGAAAGGAAAATAGCTAACATTGTAAGAGTCAAGTGCACAAACCAGTAGCAAAGTTAAACGAACAAAAAAGTGAGGAGTTTAAAATATCTGTGACAAAAATTGAATGAAAACCCCAAATTCCTGATGCTTCAGAGTTCACAAGAGCCTCGAGAAGGGTTCCAACTAGTGCTGGCACCTGAGGAGGTTGTTTAGGCAATATTACGGCCTTGGCTTTCAGTCGGCCAAGGATTCAATGATTCGATAAAATGTTCAAGTGTCTCAGAAGAAGTGAATGAGTGAGAGAAGAGTATAGTAAGAGTAATAGCGGTAAAAATTAGGTCCTCTAAAAGGAAATCGGGAAGGGTTTATATATTAGCCAAAATCAACATCCAAACAAGGAAACATAATTAATTAGACATAAATAAGGAAATAGAAGCATCCAAAATCATTCAGAATCAATTTGACAGAGAATCAAGTAAACCCTCGTTCAAAAGGAAATCGCAAATGGTCGAAAATCTCACTGAATCGGACCATATAGCCTGGCAGTGAGTGCATATAGATAAAATATCATCTAAATCTCAAAGGTTGAAGGCGATGGCACCCGATTTGGGGATTGGTACTTGCCAAAATTGAGGCAAGTACTATGTAACACCATAGTCTTGTAGGAAACGATGAGATGATCTATAAAAGCTAAGAGAATCGTAGTAAGAATCCATGATTTGATCAGATTTGGAAGAGATCTGAGTGAGGCGGCTACGGTTTGAGAGGAGAGAGTAGAGAGGATTTTAGGGCGGTGATCTCAGGGAAATGGTGTTAGGGTTTCTAGGTTGGACTAATTAAAAGGTGGGAAGATCAACGGCCGGGATTAAACATTTGAACAGGGCGGGTCATGACGATGGGTACCGACCGCGTTCAGTAAAGGGTCGCTTGGCTTGGGCTATTGGTCTAAGGGCCAAATTTTATCCCAAATTGACTTTAAAATGGGCTATAATTTAAATACATGAAATTTATCAAAAAAATAAATTCTAAAAATGATTAATAAATGATAAAAAGAGTTATTTATGCAGTAAAATACTTAAAAATAATAGCTTAAAATTATAAAAATATAAGAAATAATATTTTAGCTTAAATAATGTAATTAATCTAATTATGTGTCGAATATGGGTTACTACTGCAAAAATTATATAAATAGCTTACAAATATAAATGCAATTATGTAAAATGAATTAAAAATATTAAAACATGTATGTGGGTATAAATAACAAATTTGGATGATTAAGTCATCATAAATAATTCAAAGGGATAATTAATAAATATTTAAGTAATTTATTGCAATAAATTGATTTTAAAGCTCTAAAAATTGCGGGAAATTATGAAAAATACTCGTATCAATCTTGTAAATTAAATAATAATGTAAAATGACATTTAATATATATATACTATTTAAAAAAATATGAGGGCAAAATTGGGTATCAACAGCTGCCCCTCTTTACCCGAGAATGATGAAAGAGTTGTCGGGTAAAGAACATGATGACCAGTTTTGGCCGAATCGAGTGGCGAATGATGTGATTTGAAAAATAGGTGCCGAACCCTGGTTCTTGAGTTTCCTACTTGTCCTTGGTGTTACGGGAATCAGGCCTTGTGTAGTTCTAGATCTAATGGCGAACAAGATCGATGGAGTTATTACAGGAGCGGTCGTATGTTTTGAAAATGTTTTTGTTTGGGTAGCACATTATCGTACGTAACAGATGAATCTAGGTGGAGTCATGGATGCGAATTTGGATGTTGCGGGTGTATGAGGCAAATATTCGAACGGTCATAGAAAAGGTAGTCAATTATTTGTAGTCGGTTACGTTTGAGGTAGTCAAAGGATGTGAACGTTGTGAACAGAAACTGGAGCGCAGATTGCTCCAGCTTGTATAATGGTTACCTCCTGAATTACCTGCAAAACTTAAAGCACAATGCATGTGAATATATATATGGGTTAATGCAAAAATTTAAGCAAGATGCAAATTCCCTTTGGACCATGAAGGTTGTCTTCAGACGATGATGATGATATCCTTAGACCATGACGTCCTGGGCCTTAAAGCGTATGGTAAGGGATTTGCAGGCCATGAGGATGGTGCCTTAGGACTATGAAGCCTTTGAATAGTGATGTACAATTTAGAGAGATCCTCAGTCCATGGAATGGTGTCTTCCGGCTATGAGGATGGTGTCTTCAGACTATGACTCCTTCGGACAATATGGCGATAATTCACCCTATGAAATGCAAAGATATGATGCTTAATTGTATGCGGGGATGAGATAAGACAAAGCTTAGTCTTTGTAAGAGATGAGAGCAGTGCTCAGCCCTATGCGAAGAAAAGGGATAGTGCTTAGCCTTATGCAGTGTAGTGGAGACAGTGTTTGGTCTCATGCAAGGAAAGGAAACAATGCTTAGTCCCTGGCAAGGAAAGGAAAGGATTAGCCTCATGCAATGGTGAGGATGGTGTTTATCCCTATGCAAAGAGTGGAGACAGTGCTTAGTCTCATGCAAGGAGAGGCAATGCTTAGCCTTATGCAAGGAAAAGAGACAGTGCTTTGTCTCATGCAAAGAAAGGCAGTGCTTAGCCTTATGCAATTACGGAGGCAATGTTTAGCCTCATGCAAGGTATGAAGACAGTGCATAGTCTCATGCAAAGAGAGGCAGTGTTTAGCCTTATGGAATTACAGAGGCAATGCTTAACCTCATGCAAGAAATGGAGACAGTGCTTAGTCTCATGCAAAGAAAGGCAGTGTTTAGCCTTATGCAATTACGGTGGCAACACAGCCTCATGCAAGAAATGGAGACAATGCTTAGTCTCATGCAAAGGGAGGCAGTGTTTAGCCTTATGCAATTACGGAGGCAATGCTTAACCTCATGCAAGGAATGGAGACAATGCTTAGTCTCATGCAAAGAAATGCAGTGTTTAGCCTTATGGAATTATGGAGGCAATTATTAGCCTCATGCAATAAATGGAGATAGTGCTTAGTCTGATGCATAGAAGGGCAGTGCTTAGCCCCATGCAAGAATAGCAATGAGTAGTTGCGAGAGATTAACGTATTTCTTAGCTTGATGTGTTTGCGTTTGGAAACTTGTTGTCATGAAGGTAGTGATTTTGCTGTGGTATGTATTTACGGGTACTACTATTGTGTTTATCGTGCATGCATTCAAAGAAAAATTGTGAGTTTTGTGGGGGGCAGGGTTGGTTCGGGCTTTTGATTCCTTGCTTCGCCTTTATTCCTGTCTTAGGGTCCTAGTCGAGTCACCCTAGGTAACATTTTGGCTGTCGTAGAAACAAAGTTTTTGAAAAGCATGTATGCATTTGATTAAATTATTTCAAATTAGTTCAATTACAACAAATAGAAAAATGCAAACAATCGTAAACATAGTATCTCTTGACTGCGTCTCAATTGATAGGTTTCGGCCAAATCTCTCCGTCCATTTCTACAAGTATAAGTGCTCCTCCTGTTAGTACCCGGTGAACCATGTAAGGGCCTTTCTAGTTGGATGAGAACTTCCCATTGGCTTCATCCTAATGCGGGAAGATTCGCTTTAGCACCAATTGCCCCGATGTAAATTGCCTTGTCCTGGCCTTTTTATTGAAGGCTCTTGCCATTCTGTTTTGGTAGAGTTGACCGTGACATACCACATTCATTCTTTTTCCATCAATAAGAGCTAGTTGTTCATACCTGCTTCGTACCCATTCCGCATTGCTGAGCTCAGCTTCTTGTATGATTCTTAAGGAAGGAATTTCCACTTCGACGGTGATAATGGCTTTAGTACCATAAACCAGTAGGTAGGTAGTTGCCCCAGTTGATGTGCGAACTGTGGTAGGATATCCAAGTAAAGCAAATGGCAGCTTCTCATGCCATTGTTTGTAATTGTCCACCATTTTCCTCAATATTTTCTTGATGTTCTTGTTGGCGTCTTCTACGGCTACGTTCATTTGCGGCATGTAAGTCATGAAGTTTCTATGCTTGATCTTGAATGTTTCACACATGGCTTTCATCAAATCGCTGTTGAGATTGGCAGCATTATCAGTAATGATTGACTCCGGTACTCTAAATCGACAAACAATGCGGTCTCAAAAAAAATCTGCTACAACCTTCTTAGTTACAGCTTTATAAGATGCAGCTTCAACCCATTTTGTGAAGTAGTCTATAGCCACAAGAATGAACCTATGCCCGTTTGAAGCACCGGGCTCGATTGGGCCAATGACATCCATACCCCAAACAGAGAAAGGCCAGGGTAAACTTGTTGCGTTGAGTTCATTGGGTGGTACTCGTATCATGTCAGCATATATCTAGCATTGGTGACACTTCTGAACATACTTTATGCATTATGTTTCCATAGTCATCCATAAATGCCATGCTCTTAGTATCTTCTTGGCTAAGATGAAACCATTCATGTGCAGTCCGCAGGTTCTGACATGTATTTCCTCGAGCAATCTGGATGCCTCCTCTGACATCAACACACCGTAGTAATACTCAAAACATTTTTTTAAGTAATTCATGATAATTTGCCAGACTACCAGGAACTCGGCGGGCCTGGGATGGTGCAGCGGTCCAATTCTTGAGAACATCTCCTTTCTCCACTGTCTGAATGGTATGGTCTTCCTCCTCCTCCTCCTCAATTATTGCACTACAGTCCATATCTTCTTCATCTAGAAACAGCTTCCTCATGCCAGCTAAAACTTCATCTTCCTCAGATCCAACATCATGTCGGCTTGATGGAATGTCTGGTGTGGAGGTGGTACCGGTTGTTCTAGTGGATAATAAAGACCACGCCATGGTGGCGGCCAATTCATGTATTCCTACCATGTGTATTCTGATGTTTGGCTATAATTCCATATTTTTAGTACATTAATTAGCTTACGTTTGGGGGCTTTAATGCTAAATTATACTATATTTGTGCTTAATTGAGTTATTTTATGTGTAGGTACGTTGAAGATAAAACTGGGAGCAAAGTAGAGATTTTTTGTATATTTATGCACTACAAGAATGGCTCGTGATTATTTGATGCTGGGAAATATTATAATGAGATAATGAAACTATGATTGAAGACATCAAAAGAAGACAAAAAAAAGGAACCAAAGGCAAAAGAAAAGGAAAAGAAACAATGCAAAGAACAATTGAAAAGAGACAGAAACGTGAATTTGACAAAGTTTGAAATCGAAGCAGCTTTCAGGCAGCGCGAGATTCACTGTTTGCTAGAGATCAGTCGGCGCAATCTTTGTGGCTCGCTACAGAGCTGGCGAGCCAAGGCCTGAGGCGAGATGGAGTGCGCTGTAGAGGTCGCGAGACACGGCCTGTAGCGAGGATGTTCTGGGTTTTTAAGGCCTATTTTGTCTCCTTTTTGGTCTTGGACTTGGTTATTTCTCCTAGGCTTTTTCCTACACCTATAAATAGTCCTTAAACACAATTTTTACACAATTTTTTGATGAAGGGAAAGCACAGAGCCGTCGTGGAGGCCGGGTTTCATCTTTCTTCCACCAAACATAGTAATTTTTATGTTTCTTTTATGATTTCTTGTTTGGCTACCATGTCTATGTGGAGCTAAACTTCACATTCTAAGGTTGTGGTTCTTTCATGAATATTGTTAGTCGAATATTGATTTTGATTTCTTGATTTGTCGTATTAGTTTATTTATTCAATCCTGCACTTAATTATTTGATTGCTTGATCACCAATTAAATACTATCTTGGAATCTAGAGTGGAAATCGAAAGGGGAAAGTCTAGATTGGATATAAGATTGAGTAGAGCAAGTTCTTGAACCTGGGCATCGGGGTACGGATTCGCGGTTAGGATAGACATATACCCAGTTGTCTTGATTGGTTGATTTACAGGAATTATAAATGCGTTCTTGTTAGTTCTGACTCCATAGACATATAGGCATTAGGTTAGTTTGAATAGGCCAGTAAGAACTCGACAGATTCTTCTGAGCAATATTAACCCTGCCAACCAATAAACCAGATAAATTAATTAGTCAATTCAATTAAAGAATACAATAGGATTATTAGATAGCTCATAATCCTAGATTGTTCTCATCGCATTGATAACATAAAAATCTGCTATCCTTTTATTCGGAGTTCATTATTTTTTTTTCTTTTTATTTTAATTAGATTAGAATCAAATACTTCTAGGTTTAATTATTGTTTAGATAATTAGGATAGTCTAATTTAGTTAATAGTCAATCACAAGTCTTCATGGGTTCGACATCCAACTTTTAGTCTCTTTATTACTTGACGAACGCGTATACTTGCATGCGCGTTTGGCTGCAACATATTCATATCCGAGTCCAAAGTCGTGCCATGATGCTACAGTTGTACGAGCTTGGTGATCCATGAATATTTTTTCCGAAACCTTTGCCAGGTTCATACCCCGTCCATAGTAGTATGCTTTCTATCTTGTTGCTCCAACATCGGTCTTTTTCAATTGCGTTGACCCGCTCAATGTAATGGTATGTTTCTCCACCCAGTTTCTTCCTATTTTCGATGAGTGGAATGGTCTGATTGGTGTAGATAGGGTAACTTCCATATCCATGAATAATCACCTCCTAATGATTCCATTTAAACATCACAGCCTGATGCAAAGTTGAAGCCACTGCTCCAGCAGCATATATCCATGGTCACCCCAACAACAGGTTGTAAGTAGTAGATATATCTAGCACTTGGAACTCGACATCAAACCAAGTCGGGCCCATCTGTAGGCCGTGGTTGATTTCACCGATAGTGGCTCTCTAAGATCCATCAAATGCCTTCACATTCATTTTTCCCATTCATATCTCATGCAAGCCTTTACCTAGTCTCTTCAAAGTAGTCAATGGGCATATGTTTAGACTTGAACCTCCATCTATCAAGACCCTGGCGATGAACTTATCCTCAAACTGTACCGTGATGTGTAGCGCCCTGTTGTGACTCAGCCTTTCCGGTGGTAATTCATCTTCATGAAAAGTGATTGTGTGGCTCTCCAATACCTGTACGACCATGTTAGCCATCTCCCCACTAGTGATTTTGGTGGGTACATAAGCTTCACTTAACACCTTCATCAAAGCAATTCTGTGTGTGTCCAAGTTTTGCAGTAGTGACAAGATGGATATCTGAGCTGGAGTTTCGTTCAAATGGTCAACAACAAAGTACTCTCTTGCTTGTACCTTTCTCCCAAGATCATCAGTGCCAGTTTCGACAATAGGTGGCTTTGATGCAGCTGCCTTGCTTGTTCCTCCCAGATTCTCAAGTGTATAGATTCTGCCAGTTCTAGTCATGCCTTGTGCCGCATCTGTTTCCTCCATTTTTTTCTTTTCCTTTTCTTCTTGCTTCCGCGACATAATCCCACGGGATTGCATCAGACTTGTAGAATGGCGTGGGAGATACCATCATGGTGAAGGGTGTAGATACCTCAACTTCGAACGACGCCTGTGTTTGTACCACAACTGGTATGAGGGTGACCTGAGACATTTTAGGAGCATATGCCTCTCGAATGAGTCCGATTGACCACTCCGGATCCCATTCTTCGTCACTCTCTATCACATTTACTCCCTCACCTCTATGATCCGAGAGAGGATTGTTACGAACATTTGGTGCATCTTCCTTTGCCTGTATGACCTTAGTGTTGATCAGCATCTGAATCTTGTCTTTCAATGTGTGGCACTCATCAATGGTATGACTTCATGCCTGTATGATAGGCACATATTTTGTTGGGTTTGATCCACTGGGAAGAATTCTCCATAGCAACGGCAGGAATGGTAGTGACATAATCAGCAGCTTTCATTCTCTCGTATAGTTAGTCTATTGGTTCAGTAATTGGGGTGTATTGTCTAGGCGATCTGCGATCAAAGTTTGGTCGTGGATTTTGGTAGTTTTGGCGGGCGGGTGGTGGTGAATGGTAATATGCGTATTGAGTATTATAGGCATGATAGGTGGTAGAAGGCTGTTGTTATCTGGGGGGTGAGGGTTGATATGTGGGTGGAGGTGTCTGGTATGTGAGAGGAGATTTAGGACCCTAGTCTACCATTACGGCACCTACTTCCTTCTTCTTCGAAATGTCCCTTGATTACAAATCTTTATTCATGGTCTGTAGTGCCTCGAAATTGGTCACCATCCCATTCTTAATTCCTTCTTCTATTCTTTCACCTAGTTTGATGATGTCGGAGAAATTGTGATTTTTAATAACCATTAACCTTTCATAATACTACGGGTCTTGAGCTCTGACGAAGAACTTGTTCATTTGTTCTTCTTCAAGTACTGGCCCTACTTTCGTGGCTTCTGATCTCCAACGAGTAGCATACTTGCGGAAGGTTTATGTCGGCTTCTTCTTGAGGTTTTGAATGTAGAAAACATCTGGTGCATTTTTCAAGTTGAACCTGAATCTATCCATGAAGTCTGACGACCCACTTACCCAACTAACCCATTTCTTTGGGTTTTGACTGATATACCAAGACAAAGCATCTCATGTGACACTTCGCATGAACAATTTCATGCGGATTTGTTCATTCTTGCCTACTCCTACAAGCTTGTCACAATACATTCTCAAATGCAATTTTGGATCACCTGTTCCATCGAACATTTTGAACATGGGAGGTTTGTATCCCTCTGGAAGTTCCACATCCGGCTGAATACACAGGTCCTCATAGATTAGACCTTCGACGCCTTTACCACCTTCAACGCTCTGGACTCTACCAATGAGCTTCTCGAGTTCCTCCTCCATGTTCCTAATGAGCAGGTCTTTCTCGGTCGATTCGGCTATGTATAATGTTATATGCGGGGTGTGTGGTAAAGTTTCCACATATATTAGATTGCTTTGGTGGACTTCGGGAACTCGGGTATAAGGGTGGTAATTGGTTGAGTTTTGGGGATCAGGAGTAGGTTGTGGTGCATTATGGGGAGTGTGATAAGTAGTGGTTTGTGGATATTGAGTTGGATGATGGTGGTGTTGTTGAGGATTTTGGTACTAGTGAAGTGTTAAGGTTCTGAGGAGGTGTGGGATACTGGTGTTGTGTGGTAGGATTTGGCGGGGGGTTTTGTTTTTGTGTGTTTTATGGTGGTGTTTGGTTCTGGGTAATCGAATATTGCTGGTTAATGTCGGGGACATTGAGAGTGAGGAAAAGGTTTGCCAAATTTCAGACCTGCTCGAGCTCACCTTGTAGTTCTAGGATTTTTTGTTCTAGACGTAACACTAATTCCTTCTGTGCCGGAGTACTTCGTCCATCCGAGGTTTCAGCATTCTCTACGATGGTAGCATTATCCTTTCTGATTCCACTCAAATCATCCATTTTCCCTTTTCCTTTGCTTTTTTCTTTAGGATCTCTTGGTGTAGAGGAGTTGAGGGACCTCTGGATCTAGTGTGATATGCTGACGATGCCAATATGCACGAACCAACCTTGGGAAATGGGATAATCAAAAGAAAAGAAAAAGCAAAAGGTAACCAAGTTAGTAGGGGATATTAAAAGTGTGTTTGAAATATTTAAAATATCACATAAAGTCATGCAAAGATTCGCGTCCTAATGTTGGGACCTCGTGCCCGAGGTAGGCCTAAGCAATATGTAAACTTGGAGAAAATCAGTGCCAACAATTGCGTCATTTCATTAATGCAAAAAATAAGTCAAACCTTTACTAATTCGAGAATAATAATAAAGTTACTAATGGCATTTAGCCTTATTACAAACGAAATCTAAAGCTAAGCTAGAAAGCAGTAAAGAACATCATTTCCTAGTCTACTTGGTCCCTGAAGGACCTTCTCCGTGCTTGGATCTTTTGACTCCATCAATCAGGTTCCCCAGATCGCACATATCCAACAGTAAGTAAGCTTTTACTAGATGTCCTTCACTGAAATCCGTTCCTTGACAATCTGAGAGTCTCTTTCTCATCTTTCCCTCGTGCTCCATCAATCATTGTTCCAAGTATTCCAATCTCTCTGTTGACTTAGTGGCAATCTCCCTCCATTATTTTGTTGCTTCTATGTTCACTTTGTGATGTTCCAGATGTTTAGCTTCAAACTCGAAAACCCTTTGACGAAGCCTTCTATACTTAACATGTGCCTCAGCAGCACTATCTATGATCCTGTCTTTTGGATTGACTCCTAGGCTGACGTCTCCCGCCACATCATCCACCAACCATGATGGATAGAAGTACACACGACCGGCATGATACTTGTCTAGCTCAATGGTTTCGTTTTCCATAATGATCTTTTGGTTACACATATGTTGTGCCTCGAACTTGAATGGAATGACATCATCTTTGAAATTTTCCTTGTACTGGACCATGTTGGAAACCCGAGGTATGACCTATTTTCTTCTCGCTTGTCTCATTACCCTTAATGGGGCATAAGGATAGATGCCTCGCAACTCGATCAGTACTAGATGAGCAGTCCCTTTTGACCTGATGATAAACTCACTGCTAGGACACCATTCAAACATCCAATGTATCTGCTCGTCTGTCAGATTGCTGAAGAAATGCGCCCAACTTACAGCGTTTCCAAGCTGTGCAAACATATCTGGGATAAATGTCATTTTCTTTAGGTGATAGTAAGCTATGTAGTTGTTAAACGGCCGTTGCAGAAGCTCTTGATGATACTCTCCCCTCTAAAAATGTTCAAACAGCCAGACTTGTAGTAACATAATACAACCTTCAAAGTGTCCAAATCCCTGCTTGCACCGATCTAGAGCGCGGTACATTTCAGCCAAGATCATAGGGATGATGGTATAAGTTTGTCCCTCGATGCCTTCCATCAAGGTCCTAGCGATCATGGCTAAGAGAGTATGAATCCTTCCTCATCTCATTGGAAATATCAGCACCCTAAGAAGCAGACGATGAACAAATAAACGCGGAGTGCGTCCAACCCAAGGAAGTAATGGCAAGTTCATCATGATGAAGACGATACGACTTGCTATGCCCATAACGTTCGTAAAGAAATTCAAAAGGGATGTATGATTTCTTTAAACAGAGCAGCTCATCATTTTTCTTAAAATCCAGCATCTTTAGAAAGACGCGAGGGGTGCGATTCTCTAGTACTAGTAATCCCGGACTATCCTATGGCAACTTAGAGAGGCCTCCTATTTTTTCTATGAGAGGAGTTATTTCTACGTCGCCAAATCGAAACACAACTCTTTTCTCATCCCAGAACATGGTAGCAGCCTCAATCAATGCGCTATTTGGTCGAATGTTACGCAAGGATGGCAGGTCACCAAGCACTCTTCTCACATGATTCTTGTCGCATGGTGCAGGGTCTTTCCACCAGTCAAGTAGTAGAGGTGGGATGTTTTGGACTAAACCGAACCTAGGGACTTTGTGCTTCAATTTCTGTAAACAAACAAAGGTTAGCCCTTTCCCCCTCCAAATTTGACTATTTATGCAATAATGATCAACACGTTGGCATATTTTCTCCAAGTAATGCATATAATATGATGGTGTCCATTAGGATTGTGGAAATGCCATCGGACTTTGGACAAGGTTTATCTTAGCGGGTTGTTACGTCAATAACGCTCCACCCGTACTAGGTTTAGCATGATGCATGTACATTTTTAGTTGGAGTAGGGTTTCTAGAATGGTGTAGACTAGTACACCCAAGTGAACAACTTGAGAGGAAAAGGCATGGGACCGTCGATTGCACCACTGATCGACTAGTCTACGGCAAATAAGCTTTTCGATTTAAAAGGGTACTTTTAGAAGAGCGCGGACACTCATCAAGTGCCACTATGTTGATAATTGGCACGGGTGGAGTATGATGTGGAGCATGGTTTATGCAGAGATAATAACATGTTGCCAAGCATTTGTGTGATAAAATATGTAAAAGCAGTAAATACAATATCAAAGTAAACATGGAAAACATAGAAAAGAAAGACAAAAAGGAAGAAATCAGTTTAGTTCATAAAATATATGCAGGAATGGAATAAAGCAGGCAAACGAGTAGGCATGATATAACAATTTTGAAAAGATGAAGAGCGGTCATAGCAAATAAAGGAGAACGGGGGAAGGGATGTGCATTTTGTAGCAAATAAAGGTGAGTATGGGAAGGGATGTGCATTGCATAGCAGGTTTAAACAAATAAAGGTGAGGAAGGGATGTGCATCATAGCAAATTTAAACAAATAAAGGTGAGGAGGGGAAGGAATGTGCATGTAACAAAGAAGCAACCCACATAAACCAAGTTCATTATGGTAAGAGCCTAAGTGTAAATCCCCAGCAGAGTCGCCATGCTATCACGCCCCGTTTTCTTGTGAAACTAGGTTTCGACGTGTGACGACTTTTTTAAGGGAAGGTGTTAAAAGAGGAGAGTCACCACCTAATGATTTTTAAGGTGTGTTAGGGCACCTATTTGCAAATAGCTTTGTTTGTCTAGTCAATATCACCAAAAATCGGGTAAGGGCTCAAATTACCTCAAAGAGAAGGTGTTAGGCACTCTTCGAGATCCATAACTATGGGTCCCGGCCAAACATAAACTATGTGGATTATGTAACTAGACTAGGTGATCAAATAAACAAAGAAAATATAAACATCGAAGAATTTCATTATAGCACAATGAGAATTGGTACAAATCTTTAATGATTATAAGGATACAACTACAATGGTCTATGTTAAATGACTAAGTGTGAATAGCAAGTATAAAGGAGGGGGGGGGGGGGTCCTAAGTGTTTTAGCCTAAAGGATCACCCCGTGCAACAAAAATAATACTTCGCAACTCCTTTAGATAGGAGTTGCTCATATTATTCACCGGGCACAAACTATCATCTCCTGCTGCCCGATTACTATGTTGAAGTTGTTTACTAAAGCGTTCTAATTCAATTCTAAGTCGTGTCCTATGCGTGCATTACCCGTCCCATGCCTATGGTCCAGGAGGATTTGGACCTCTATTTGGGTGGTTCTAGACTTACTTAGGTTTCTCAAAAATGATAAAACTAATTGCGCATTCAAAACAAATAGGACTGCACATAATATCAAAGAGTGGATCATGTTAGCCTCCACACATAAATAAAGAAGCACGCAAACTGATTTTTAGATTAAATAGTAGAACATTTCGAACTTAAGACTTGGAGTCCTTTAGTCCTATAGACATGATCTCTATATGATTCCAGTATCAAAAAAGTAATGCTGCATTTTTTAGGTTAACGTACGCACATATTAAATCCGTATAAATCCTATAGACATGGTTTCTAAGTGGTTCTGATTTTTTAGCAATGTACAGGCAACAGATTTGAAGATTACAAACCTATAGGCATGATCTCTTGATTGTTTGCACAAAGAGGTAGTGAAACGACCCCAGAATCATGAATTACCAATGCTGATTTTATAGACAGATTCCTTAGGCAGGTGACAGTGTACTGGAGGCATAATATCTAGTCGCTCCCGATAGGCATGCTATTTAAGCGAAGCAGTACAAACGATATGGAGCAGTTGATTGATTATTAAACCTTATAGCCATGGTATCTAGACGAGCAGTACTAAAAACAATTGGGGGGGGGGGGAGGGAAATTGATAGATTAGTCATTCAAAGTCCAATAGGCATGGCACCTAGGTAAGTACAATATTGCATTGTTGCGCCCTATAGACATGTTATCTAAGAATGCACACGTAATGGAAACAGGTACATTGAACGCTTGAAACAACATGTGTTGGCAAATTAAGTGATGTGTGTGCTTGTCACTCCTATAGGCAGACCTTCACATGAAATTAAAACATGTAAAGTAAATAGCGAACAAACCACATAGATCCTATAGGCATGCTTGCTACCCATTTATGTGATAATAGAATACCTACCCCCTTTTTACTAATTGCCCCATCTATTTTTGTTCATAAATTATTGTAGACCAAAAATGATAATGGATACAAGTGCAAATATTACATATTGAAAGACTACAGGCTCAATAAATAACCCAGTGACACCTGGGCCTTCAACGAGTGTCGCGCCCCCTTTTTCCTTCGCGGAATCGGGTTTGTGACATTCGATTAGGGAAACTCTTTCCTTTTGGGAAAGGTGTTTGCAATTTTGAAGAGTCACCACCTAATGATTTTAAGGTGCGTTAGGCCACCTATGGGGTTCAACTACAACTATGTTTGATAACCAGAGATAGGGTAAGGGCTTGAAATTATCCCAAGGGGAAGGTGTTAGGCACCCCTCATGATCCACTAGTGTGGTTCCCGGCTAGATAGTTCTTTGTGAATTTGTGCAATTAACAAGTAAACAAACAAGGCTCAAATAAGAGGGGATTTTAAATACACAAGTGTTTGAAAATGATTAAATAAAACAAAGTTTTGAAAGAGTTATAACTAAGCATGCTGATGAATGTAAATGGGGTCCTAGGTTTGTTTGTAATATGGATCACATCAATGCAATACCCGGAAATCACTCCACAGAAGAGGGGCTACACGTGTTATTAACGCACTGGTCATCATATCCATATCTACCCTTCCCACCCCGTAAAGGCATTTAAAGCGCGGATTGGTCTCGAACTCTACTGCGTGCTATTACCCGTCCCATTCCTATCAATCCCGGAGAAATTTTAGGACTACTATTCTTATAAGAGGGAGGATCTAGGCTGACTCTTAGGTTTAAAGGTAAAAAGGCTAAGACGACATATAAAAACACGTAGGACTAAATTCAAAGGGGAAACATGTAAGCAATTAGAAGGCTCATACGATCCTCCGCAAATAATACATATAAATAGCACGACCCAAGCACAGTTAAAGTCTGAAATTTAAAAATCCTAAGGTAGGGGATTTGAGTCAGAATCGGATTCATTATATAGCTCAGATAAGAAGTCTGAATCAGGCCTGCCTGCTGGTTGTAGCAGTTGCTAATTAAATAGAAGGGGATTCAATTTTATCATTATTATCACCTAAGGCGTGCCCAGGCGTAATAGTGATGTCCTAGGAGCATGATATCTATTGCTGATTAGGAGTGTAGTAAAATAGTAAACAATTCTAAACGAGCAATTTGGATCCTATAGGCATGCTTTCTAAACCGTATTGCTAAAATGAGTAGGTTGTTTAAACTGATTCAGAAGAGTACGAGTCAAACTGATTTTTTTTAACTAAACTGGTTTTTAAGTCCTACAGGCATGCTCTCTATTATAACTGATTTTAATCTTATAGGCATGGTGTCTAAGTATTAAAGGCTGAGTTTGGTCCTATAGGCATAGTATCTAATTGATCATGAAGTGGAGTAGGCAGGATTTATTTGATCACATCGAAATTCCTATAGGCATGATTTCTATAAAAATCTTATCGGCATGGTATCTAATTTCGAAGCTGATTTTAACCTTGGGGGGCATGATGTCTGATTATAGCCATTAGATCCTATAGGCATGATGTCTATTTGTGGAAGTAAAATACGCAGAATTTATTAAATAGATCCTATAGGTATGCTTTCTAAGTGTGGAAGTAAAACATGCAGAATTTATTAAACAGATCCTATAGGCAGGATATTTACCTTTAAAACATGCATAATTGCCCCATCCCTTTTTACTAGCCAACCCCAATGTTTGTTACAAATTATTATAGACCAAATACTTAAATTACAAAAGAAGTGCAGAAATAAGAAATTACAACCAAAAGAAGCCTGATCATGACTTCCTATCTGAGTTATAATTAATCACTTCAGATGCCCATGATGTTCAAAGCCTTTCTCATACCTGAGTGTGTCAAAGTACCCTAATGGTCTCAAGGGACCCCGGGCAGTGCTTACACCCAGGTTTGCATAACTAGACAGAAATGAGTGCAGTGTGGAAGGGCCAGCCCTTATGCATCCAAGTTCATAAAGAGCTCAAGGGTCCCAAGGCAAGGCTCACACAGGAGGGGCAAAACCTAGGTTCTAAAAATATAGTGGAAGTATAGGACAGAGATCAATTAAAACTGAGTTGGAAATAGTAAGTATTAAAGGGTGATTTGAAAACACTAGTAGTAGAGCTCAAAATACCCAGAATCAGTAGTTACACAAAGGGTCGAGGGGTTTTGGGAATACATTGTATGAAGCATATGACCCCAGAAAGGGGCAGGTTTGGTCATGCACAGCAATAGATGATGCTGGCCTGCCCACAAACCAACCAAAGGAACATAAACACATAGAGGGAATATGGGGTTTGGGATTCATAAGTCAGCAAATCACATAACAAGCTACTGCCAGAGTACATACATAGGGAAACATTAATCTAAAAGGGAAGGGAGCATATTTCAGCATGCTAGTAATGTAAATAGACTGGAGAAACATTGGCAGAAGTGCGTATGAATGAGAAACTGAAGCAACTTAAAGAAACATATTGTTGTTGAGACTTAAAGAGTAAACTAGGACATACCAGTAGAGAAGCAAAGTGCATAAAGGTAAAGAAAACAAGAGTCCACAGTCTAGCCTTGGCTTTCAGCTGGCTAGACAAAGCAATAGCACAAGTAGCAGTAAAGAAAGAGAGAGTTTTAAGTGTAAGTGTGTGTTTTGAACTCAAGTTGTTCGTGTCTCTTGAATGAAGATGGGGTAGGTATTTATAGCTTTTGAAAACGAGTGATAAGTAAGGTAATACGTAAAGTCTTAACACAAACATGGAAACAATCACAAGTCAGAATCAATTAACACAAGTGATTCCCTTTAATTAAGGAATCACTGTTTAACGGGTAGTAGCAGGTTTAATTAAGGAAAGAAATCAGTTTGGGGACAGATTGATTATTGCCATATAAGGGGCAGTAAAAGCATGAAGGTAAAATATCACAGTAAAGGGAAAGGAATCAATTAATTTTAAACAGCCGAGTGAAATTAGGGTTCATAAAGAAAAAGCTTTTGTAATCAGTCACCAGATCAAGATCAATAAAGGAAGAAACTTCAGTATATAAATAGAGTGAACAGAAGCATCAGACATGCGAGGCCAAACACATTGGCAAAAGAGATAACACGAACATACAGTAGTGGCAGAAATAAGCTAGGATTCAGTAGTAAGGAAAATATTCGAGGCATAGTAGTCAAGTAGGTCAAGTAGTCACATAGAATCAACAGTGAAGAAGAACATAGTATCAGATAAGAGAAATAAGAAACAAATAAAGGTCTCACAGTAGTAATAAGTGAGAAAAACTTCTAAAAATTTAGGGCTTCAGCAGTAGTCGAGTTTAAGAGATGGTAAGAACTCAAAATCAAACAAGTCAAACAAGGAAAAGAGAGTCAGAAACAAAGAACAAGTACACATTTAAACAAACAGTTTCAGAACTCGGATAAGACTAAGGAACTAGGGTTTACATGCTGAAATAGATAGAAGAACAATATGAGCAAATCGTTTTAAAAATAGCAAAATCACAAACAATATTAAGATCAGAGAAGAGATCTTTTGAAAAACTTAAAGGAAACCCTAATCGTCGAAAAATGAAGAGTCGTTTTGAAAGAAAAGTTGAAGAACCTTCGAGAAAACACTTAAGAAATTCATAGTAAGTACATATCTAAGAGAGATCTGAAAGAAAATTGAAAGGTCTTAGAGCTAGGGTTTCAGAAAACCCAAAAGAAGTGAGAAAGATTTTGAAGGTTAACGATCTAACCAGAAAATGTCAAGGATCGGCCTTGAAAGGCCATGAATGGCCAGAGAAAGGTCATGGATGGCCGGAGAAAGGCCATGAACAAAAGTCGAGCAAGGACTGGACCAGACCCTTCGAGGTCTGGCCATGAAACCACAGAAACAAACACCCAGGAGCCATAGGAGGCTGATATATGTCTCAAATGACCACGAGGGGCCATGGATTAGGAAGGTATTAGGGTGGATTAGGGTGGGATTAGATGGCGGCGGCTAGGGTTCAGCTGAGGTTTCGGAGAGAATTGAGAGAGGGGGATTCAAGGGCGGCGTTTGGTGACGAGTGAGGTAGGGTAAGGGGTCGTTTAAGATTAAAAGTGGAAAGGGCGAATAGTGGTCGTTGATCATTTTAGATCAACGGCCAGGATTGAAATAGTTNTAAAAACATGTAAAAATTACCTTAGCTATATCTTGGCATAAAGATAAAAATCCAATAGATGAATTACCAAAAATAATAATTTCGGAAATGATTATTGGGTTTTATGGATAAAAAAGGGAAATAAATTGATTTAAAAAACCTTAAAAATTACGGAAAAATAATAAAACACTTAAATATGCTTACATATGCATATATGTGCCATTTTGAAGTTATTTTGCATATTGAAAATATATAGGGAAAAATTTGGGTGTCAACAGTAACTTCATCAACAAGATCATCTCCAAAGTGATATGTTCCGGACTTGCTCCAATTCTTCCTAGAATCATCTCAGCTAATCAATCAGGATTTGTGAAAGGAAGAAATATTTCAGAAAACATCATGTTCGCACAAGAAATTGTCCATGGTGTTATAAAGCTAAATGAAGGATCCAATGTTGTGATCAAGCTTGATATGGCTAAAGCATATGACAGGGTTTCCTGGGCCTTCACATGTATCATGATGAGAAGGATGGGATTCTGTGAAAGGATCATTGATATGATATGGAGAACTTTGTCAAACAACTGGTACTCTGTCATAGTTAATGGACAAAGATGTGGTTTTTCCCATTCTTCTAGGGGACTGAAACAAGAGGACCCCCTTGCACCCCCCCCCCCCTCTTCATTCTGGGAGCTGAATTACATTCCAGAATGCTCAATAATCTCAATCATGACCAGTTCTTCAATGGTTTCTACATGGAAAAAAGAGGACCTTAGATCAATCACTTGAGTTTTGCAGAAGATATCATCATCTTCTCATCTGGATGCATATCTTCCCTACAAAAGATTATGAGGATCCTACACAACTATGAAGCCACTTCTAGGCAGCAAATTAATAGGAACAAAAGTCATTTCATGACTGCCTCTTGTGCCTTGCAACCTATTGTGAGAAGAATACAATCTGAGACTGGCTTCACTAGAAAACTTTCTCCTGTCACCTACCTGGGATGCCCTCTGTATACTAGTATATTGAAAATCTCTCCCTTCAACAATCTCATTGCCAAGGTGGTAGGAAGAATCAAAGGATGGCATGGCAAGATGCTTTCATATGGAGGAAGAGCAACCTTAATCAAATATGTCCTGCAATCTCTACCCATTCACCTTATGTCTGATGTTTCTCCTCCTAAAATAGTCATCAAGCAAATCAAGAGATTAATGGCAAACTTTTTCTGGGGCATGGAAAAGGACAAACTCAAATATCACTGGGCTTCTTGGCAAAAGCTTTCCTATCCCCTTATTGAAGGTGGTCTTGGTTTCAAAGCCATTGCTGATGTGTGTAAATCTATGGAGTATAAGCAATGGTGACACTTTAGAACCAACAACTCCCTGTGGAGCTCCTTTCTGAAAGCCAAATAATGTCAATGATCTCATCCAATATCCAAAAAATAGGACTCAGATCAATCTCAAGCATGGAAGAGAATGATGTCTAACAAAAAAGAAGTTGAAAAAGCCATTCAGTGGAGACTTCATTCAGGAAATAGCAGCTTCTGGTGGGACAATTGGCTAGGTGATGGTCCATTAGCAAACCATAGAACTATAGGGGGAAACTTGGCAAGATCACTGTCTCCTATTTCTGGGAAGGAGACCACTGGAAATTGCAGAAACTCAATGAAATAGCTCCTCCTCATAAGATCCATCACATTATGCAGATTCCCATTCATTTCAATCCTAATGTTCCTGACAAAGCCATATGGATCCCAACTACAAGTGGAAACTTCACCTGTGCATCTGCTTGGGAACTTCTGAGACTAAAGAAGCAGCCAAATCTCTCCAATAAGATGACCTGGTACAAGAAGATCCCTTTCAAATGGTCTTTCTGCCTGTGGAGAGTTCTTAGGAACAAATTACCAACTGATGACAGGGTGTTTTTATTTAGCAACCCTACTATTTCTAGATGTGTTTTTTGCTCTATGCATGCCAATGAAACAGTGGAACACCTCTTCAGCTTGGGCAATTTTGCAAGAATTGTGTGGAAAAAATTTGGGAGCGTTAATGGTATTTAGACTGAGAACATGCCATTAAGAATGCTCCTAATGAAGTGTTGGACACTACAGAGATACAATGATGTTCAGAAACTGGTCCTTGACACCATGCCCATCATTATCTGCTGGAACCTATGGAAAACTAGATGTAGTGCCAAGTATGGAGCTAAGACAACATCTCTTACCAGGGTACTTTTTGCCATCAATTCTGATATCAACCTTCTGTTGAGAGCAAACTACCCAGCAATCTCTTGGCCTGCTAACTGGGATACTCTGTACCCCCTCATTGAAAAGATCAAGCACCAAACTTCCTCCATTCAAGTCAGCTGGGGTAAACCCGATAAAGGTTTTATTAAGGTGAACAGTGATGGAAGTGCATTAACTAACCCAGGTAAAATACGAGCAGGTGTTATAATCAGGGGGCAATCTAGTGAGTTCATTCATGCCATCTCTGCCCCTTTGGGGGAAGGAACCAACAATTATGCAGAAACTGAAGCAACAATTTTAGGCATTCAATTGTGCCTAGAAAATAGATTCAACAAGATCCATTTAGAAGCTGATTCTGCTCTTCTCATCCAATGGCTGAACAATAATAGTGATCCTCCTTGGCCACTACATATGAAGCTGCAGAAAGTAAGGAACATGTGCTCTCAATGTGAAGACTTCAAAGCTTCACATGTGTTTAGAGAGGCAAACTGCCCAGCTGACTCCTTATCCAAGATCAGCCATGACCTCACAACCTTGACCAATTTCAGCAATCTCTCATCACTCCCCAACCACATAAAGGGCCAGATCCTACTAGATTCCTTGGGTACTCCTTCCTAGACATAGGAAAACTAGCAAGATCAAAATACCCTTTCAGTCTGCTTCTTATGCTACTGCTTCTACCTATTCTCATGGTTATGACTGACCTCATTGCTCCCCTGGGAGCACAGTTAGCAGTCCACAATCACCAAATATAAATAAAGGAATCCATGAAATCTAACTTTAGTGTCTTTTTTGCAGGTACCATCCTATTTCTCATGTTCAGCTCTCTGGTTTTCATTCAGAGTATGGTATTAACGTCTTTGATGTTCAATATTCTGAATGATCACCAAAACACTGTTACAAGAGAAACACTCAATTCAATAATCCTCACTCACACCACTCACTCAAGATGCCATACCATTACTACAACCTTCCTCAATCACACAACAACCAACCTCACATACCATCAAAAAACACATATTATCCTACCCTCTACTTCAACCAACAAAAGATTCTGAATCCAAACTATTTCCCCCCCCCCCCCAGATCAAACAAGAATCTGGAAACAAATATCACCAAAACATGCAACAATGTCAACAGAAAAAACAGAGTAAAGGGCAGAAATGCCCAGTTTTCTGCTAACTCAATTTTCTTTTTGCAGGTGAACTCCTTTCTGTGCTTTGCCATTTGGTTGTATCCTCAGTGTGTGGTATTAGCATTTACAATGCTCAATCTACTAAGGACACATCAATGGTTAAAAACGCAACTCATCAGTCAAAGGGCAGTCCAAACCCTTCAGCATCCAAACAGAAAAATATCCAGTAGTACACTAAAAGAAGCAGAACCCACTGGAGACCCATCTCTTTTTTTCCAAGTACTGATGCTCACAATCAACATTCCATTATCAACTTCTGCAATACCAATTGCAAAGTGATATCAAAAATCCACAGTTCTTCATTCCATATTCTCTCACAACTGAAGCTACCTCAAAGCCAAATTACCAAAAACAATCAGCTGCTCCAACCAATCCCAATCTGCACCAATAACTGGATTGAAGCAGACACATCTCTTCTAGTTGGCTCCTCCCAGTTTCTACCCAATCACAAATGCTCCCAGAACACACAAGAACCTGGGAGCAAAAACAGTTTTTTCCTAACTTGTTTTCTACTTTTTGCAGGTACATGGGATAGGCTCAGATTATTGAAGCAACTGCCAGGAGTGGTATCAGCATCCTAGATGCTCAATCTCCTGCAGTTGCATCAATACTCTTGGGCTTGTCCCAAGGACATGTCACATTGACTCCTACACGGTCAAACCAAAAATGCAGGATCCCCTAGAGATTGCTAATCCTCAATCAAACGCATATCAACAGAAATAACAATAAAGCCCAACAATGGACAGTTAGAAGTCAGGTGCATACACACTGAAGCACCAAGCTCCTCCTCCTTCAACATAGCTACAACAACTCCACATGCAGCCAGCTATCAAGTGTGCAGGATCTGGACAAATGCAATGCCCAGCTATCGTGCACCAACAATAGGAGACCACTAAATGTAGCCCCCGCTCACTCTCTTCAGTCAAGAATGCCAGGCATAATCAGCACATAAGCCTAGCATCTTGGGCCTTTTTTGCCAACTATCTTCAATTTGGCTTTCATTGGCCTCAATGTCAAAGCAAAGTTAAAGAAGTTCCCTTCCTAATCACATATTTTTTGTTACACTCCTTAGGGATTTTCTGCACAATTCTAAGTGTAGATCTTGTTGTATATGGAAGATGATCTTCCAACTCATATCCTTTGTAGATATAGGATCATTTGTGCACTTTTGTATAGTTGACCTAGGTTTACTTCTCTGTGATTTTGTATACCCAATTGACTATCATTGTTTGGTAGTCACTTGGAACATTAGTATATATCTAACTCATCATAGCATTCAGGATTCACCTGGCCGTCATGTTTTGATAGCCAGGTATTCATGTACCATATTTTTGGAGGCCAAGTTTATGCCCCTCTCCTTTGTTGTACTTTACCTTTTATATATGAAAATCAACCCTAGGCACAATGCCTAGTTGATTCTACTAAAAAAAATCACACGGTGTTCATGTAATTGGTGTAATTCCCAACTTGATCATTATAAATTGGCTATTCCGAATAAACTTGTGTTGAAAGATATATGTTTAATATGTGTTCCAAATACTTTTATCATGCTATATTATAACTTGAGAATATGTTCAAAGTATGGCTCTGTGTTATAAATGTTACGACTTTAAGTCATGTTTGAACTAAGTTGGTTATGCCAAATTATGTGAAAATCTCTATATGTCTAAGACTCCTAATTGCTCACATGTCTACTTAATATCTTGAATTGAAAGGCTTTGTTGTTGACAATGATGATGATGTTTGTAAATGAATAAGGTGAGCACGAAATATGAAATACGGCCAAGTGCCAAGGATGATATAACTATTGTGGCTACTAGTGCCAATGAATTGAAAAGATGTGAAAGAAGTATGGTGTGAGATGACTGATAGAAAAAGGTAATGTCTCGGGCGAGACGGCCTAGCCGATCGGGCCGTGATCGGACGCCATGCCGCACATGGTAGTGATTGTGCTGGAAACTGTAATTGAAATTGTGATTGTGGTTGATGTCTCAATGAGGCAGCCTAGCCGATCGGGCCGTGATCGAACTCCATGTAAAATATGAGGGTATTGTGAATGATGGTATATCGGTACTAAAGATCTCCTAACCTAAATACATGAAAATTTACTTGAAAACTTATGTGGTTCTTAACTTGGTGTTTTGGTATTATTTGAGGCTTCTATTGATTTCATGATTGTTGCCCCCTAGTATTATTATTCATTCTATTGAGATGGTGTTTAGTTATACATACTAGTACTATTCGACAGTACTAACATCCCTTTTGCCGGGGGCACTGCATCTTTAAATGGATGCAGGTGGTTCCATAGCAGGCAGTGTTGATCAGCGATAGTGGTACACCCTCTTCCAAGCAGACTTGGTGAGCCCACTTCATTCCGGGGTCATGTATTGTATCTTTTGTTCATATTATTACTACGTTTTGAGGTATAGCCGGAGCCTTGTTGCCGGCACTATCCTAATAATCTTTGTATCTTTTAGATGCTCTATAGACATAGTGTAGGATATATATATATATATATATATATATATATATATATATATATATATATATATATATATATATATATATATATATATATATATATATATATATGTGTGTGTGTGTGTGTGTGTGTGTGTGTGTGTGTGTGTGTGTGTGTGTGTGTGTGTGTGTATGGGTGCTGGCAAAGTCAAACGAGTTATGATGTGTTTGAATCATATATTCCACTTCAAACTATGAAAGTGTGTGTATTTTGAGACATCAAAAATGAAGTAACTAATGAAAATGACTTCGTATTGCATACATGATCTCCCTATTGTCTAATTAATGAAAATATGTCTTCTCTTTGTTCATGAGTGAGATTGGGTTGAGAGTATCTAACAGGCTTGCTCGGCCGGGTTCACCCGGTTGAGCATGGGTTGCACTCCCGAGTTTGTGGCGTGACAATCTTGGTATCAGAGCCTAAGATTTTAAATTGTCCTAGGATGTCTCAAAGCTGTGTCTAGTAGAGCCCTTCTTATCGGGATGTTATTGACCACATCTATAATTAGAGGGCTCCTTGGACATTTAGGAATAATACCCTTCTTTGATATTCTGGATTGTGCGATAGAACTGATTGTGAGACTGTTCCTCCTTTAAACCGTGCATTGTTCTAACTTTCAGTACATGGCACCTAAGAGGAAAGCAAGAACTGGCCAAGGAGCCAATGCCGCCCCATAAGTGGCAGTTGATTCTTTATTTGATGATGCGGGTGAGTACCCGAGGGGCGAGAATATTCCCCCAACTACTACACTGCCTGATTCCATTACACCGGACCAGGCTGCACCAGTTTCTGCACCTACTAAGGGTGCAACGATTCCTCCAACTGATATTTCGGTTCCACCTCCAGCCCCAGCTTCTGGTCCCGGTGTTTCCAGTGGGGATCTTAGGGGAGCCTTATAGATGTTGGCTCAGATAGTGGCTTCCCAGGCTCTAAGATCAAATGTTACACCTACTTCTTCTAGCCAGCAAGGAGATTCTGCTAGTCCAGGGTAAACAGGTTCCTTCAGTTAAATCCTCCAGTGTTCACGGGTGCTAATCCCAAGGAGGACCCCCAGGATTTCATTGATGAGATGCACAAGCTCTCCGAGTTATGCATGCTACAGAGACCGAGGGAGTGGGGTTGGCAGCCTACCGCCTAAAAGGGATGGCCTATTCTTGGTTTGAGATGTGGGAGGACTCACGTGAGGAAGGGAGTCCTCCAGCAAGGTGGAATGAGTTTGCTAGCACATTCATGGATCATTTCTTGCCTGCTGAGACAAAGGCAGCCCGGGTCGTTGAGTTTGAGAACCTAAAGCAAGGTAGCAGGAGTGTGTGGGAGTACCACATGGAGTTCGCACGCCTGTCTAAGCATGCTATTCACATGTTGCCCACTATGGCAGTAGAGTGCGCCTGTTTGTGCAGGGCCTTAGCCCTTTGGTTATCAATGAGGCCGCTACGGCTGCCTTGAATTCTAACATGAACTGTGGGAAGATGATGACATTTACTCAAGCTACAAAGAACCATAAGTTGAAGAATAGAATGGAGCGAGAGGGTATCAGTAAGGCTCGGTCCGCGGGCAACCTTGAATATTCATTTGGTGGTGGTAGGTTAGCATTCAGGGGACAGTCATCAAGGCCATCCCAGTCTTTTGCCCAATCTTCAGCAAGTGCACCGCCATCAGGGCCCAGTCACCAGCAACAATGGAGTCGTTTCGGGCCTAGTCAGGGCAATAGGGGACCCCACCAACAAGATCGGCCAGGAGGAAGATTCCAACAGCAACGAAGGCCCCCATGCCTCAAGTGTGGGAAGATGCACTTGGGGATTTGCTACATGGACCTACCCATATTCTATGGGTGCGGATTGAGGGGTCATATTTAGAAAGGGTATGGTTCGTCTCGCCAGGGTACGGGCAGGGGCACAGTACAACCATCCAGTTCTGCAGCTGCTACATCCTCAGAAACCTCTCTAGATCGAGGTACTCTAGTACCTACAGGGCATGGTGCAGCTAGGGGTGGTGCATAAAGTTCCGAAGGACCCAGCCGTTTCTATGCTATGAGTGGTCGCTAGAGTGCAGAGGCTTCTCCAGATGTTGTCACAAGTATACTGACTGTCCAATCTCATGATGTGTATGCTCTTATTGATCCCGATTCCACTTTTTCCTATGTCACTTCTTATGTTGCTATGGAGTTTTGGATAGAACCGAAACAACTTCATGAGCCATTCTCTATATGTACTCCAATCGGTGAGTTTATTATGGCCGCGCGGGTTTATAGAGATTGTGTTGTCACGGTACGTGGTCGGAATACCATAGCCGATCTCATTGAATTGGGGATGGTTGATTTTGAAGTAATGGGGATGGACTGGCTTTATTCATGTTTTTCCAAGCTTGATTGTCAAACAAGAACTATGAAATTTGAATTTCCAAATGAGCCGGTTGTTGAATGGAAGGGGGATAATGTGGTGCCAAAGGGTAGGTTTATTTCTCACTTTAAGGACACGAAGATGATTAACAAAGGGTGTATCTATCATTTGGTCTGAGTCACGGACACTGATGCTGAGACACCTACACTTGAGTCTGTTCCTGTTGTTAATGAATTTCCAGATGTCTTTCCGGACAAGTCCTAGGGATCCCACCAGACAGGAAGATTGATTTTGGGATTGATCTGGTGCCAGACACGCAGCTTATATCTATTCCACCTTCAAGAATGGCACCGACAGAAATGAAGGAGCTAACTAAGCAATTTAAGGGTTTGTTAGAGAAAGGTTTCATTCAACATGAGTGTGTTGCCTTAGGGTGTACCTGTTCTCTTTGTAAGAAAGAAATATGGGTCGCTACGGATGTGTGTTGACTATCGGCAGCTCAACAAAGTCACAGTCAAGAACAAGTACTCATTGCCAAGGATAGATGATTTGTTCAACCAATTGCAGGGTGCTAGGTACTTCTCCAAAATTGATTTACGGTCCGGCTATCACCAATTGAAGATCAAGGAGAAGGACATTCCGAATACAGCCTTCAAGACCCGGTATGAGCACTTTGAATTTCTAGTAATGTCTTTTGGGATAGTAAATGCCCTGGCATCTTTCATAGATCTTATGAATCGAGTCTTCAAGCCTTTTCCTGACTCCTTTGTGATAGTGTTCATTTACGATATTTTGTATATTCACAAAGTTGAGAGGACCATGCTGATCATCTCAGGGAAGTTCTGCAGACTCTTCATCAACACCAATTGTATGCGAAGTTTTCTAAATGTGAATTTTGGTTTGAATCTATCACATTCTTGGGTCATGTCGTCTCCAGAGAAAGAATTAAGGTTGATCCTCAAAAGATTGCAGCGGTGAAGAATCGGCCTAGACCTACAACTCCAATAGAGATTCGCAGTTTCTTGGGCTTAGCAGGGTATTACATGAAGTTTGTGGAGGGGTTCTCTACTCTTGCCTCTCCATTGACTAAATTGACACAGAAAGCGGTTAAGATCCAATGGTCCGATGCTTGTGAAAGGAGCTTCCAGGAGTTGAAATCAAGATTGACTACGGGGCCGGTGCTGACCTTGCCAGAGGGTACATATGGGTTTGTGGTATATTGTGATGCTTCAAGATCGGGCTTGGGTGTGTATTAATGCAACATGGAAAGGTCATAGCCTATCCTTCTAGGCAACTCAAGAATCATGAGAAGAACTATCCAACACATGACTTAGAGCTTGCGGCGATGGTTTTTTCATTGAAGATTTGGCATCATTATTTGTACGGGTCCGTGTGGATATATTCACGGACCATAAGAGCCTTCAATACATTTTCAAACAGAAGGAATTGAATTTGAGGTAGAGAAGATGGCTGGAGTTACTCAAAGATTACGATATCGATATTTTATATCACTCGGGAAAAGCCAATGTTGTGGCGGATGCTCTTAGCCGGAAATCTATGGGTAGTTTGGATCACTTGAAGGCATATCAGAGGCCGTTGGCCAAGAAAATTCACCGGTTAGCTAGTTTGGGAGTTCGACTCGCGGACTCTAGTGAAGGAGGGGTAATTGTACAAAATAGAGCTGAATCATCGCCTGTGGCGGAGGTCAAGGAGAAGCAATACAACGACCCATTGTTGGTACAGTTGAAGGAGGGGATCCATAAGCATAAGACCACAACTTTTTCTCTTGGCATGGATGATGGTACACTACGGTACCAAGGGCGACTATGTGTTCCAAATATAGATGGTCTTCAGGAAAGAATCATGGCTGAAGCTCACACTTCTAGGTATTCCGTACACCCAGGCTCTATGAAGGTGTATCATGATCTCAAGGAAGTTTATTGGTGGAATGACATGAAGAGGGATGTAGCGGACTTTGTGGAAAAATGTCTAAATTGTTAGCAAGTGAAGGCCGAGCATCAAAGGCCCGGTGGGTTGGCACAGAACATAGAAATTCCAATGTGGAAGTGGGAAATGATTAAAATGGAATTTGTGGTAGGACTCCCGCGCACTCCGTGCAAGTTGGACTTAGTTTGGTAATTGTGGATCGACTCACGAAATTAGCACACTTCTTGCCAGTTAAATCCACCGATACAGCGGGATAATATGCTTAGTTGTATATCAAGGAATAGTCAGGTTTCATGGCACGCTAGTTTCTATCATCTCTGATCGTAGGGCACAATTCACGGCTAATTTTTGGAAGAATTTCAGCAAAGTTTGGGTACACAGGTGAATCTTAGTATAGCCTTTCATCCACAGACCGACAGGCAGGCAGAGCGGACCATTCAGACGCTTGAGGATATGTTGCGTGCTTGTGTTCTTGACTTCAAGGGTAGCTGGGATGATCATTTGCCACTCATAGAATTCGCCGTTATCATGCTAGTATTCAGATGGAACCATTCAAGGCATTATATAGTACGAGATTTCGATCTCCTATTGGGTGGTTCGAGATTAGGGAAGATGAATTGATAGGACCAGACCTCGTACATCGGGCTATGGAGAAGGTTAAGATCATTAAGGAGCGGTTGAAAACTTCTCAAAGTCGCTAGAAGTCCTATTCAGATGTTCGTCATAGGTTCTGGAGTTCAAAGAAGATAATTAGGTATTCTTGAAGGTCTCCCCCATGAAGGGTATAATGAGGTTTGGAAAGAAAGGGAAATTGAGTCCGAGGTATGCTGAACGGTACAGAATCATTCAAAGGATTGGCCAGGTGGCTTACAAGCTTGAGCTACCACTTGAGATGTCATCAGTGCACCCGGTATTTCATGTGTCTATGTTGAAGAGACTAGTCGGAGATCCGTCGCTTATTGTACCAGTTGAGACATTGAGGCTAATGAAGAACTATCATATGAAGAAATTCCGGTCGCCATTCTTAATAGGCAAGTCTGAAAGTTGAGGAATAAAGAAATTTCCTCCGTAAAAGTGATGTGGAGAAACCAGCAGGTCGAAGAGGCTACTTGGGAGGCCGAGGAAGAGATGAAGAAGTATCCTTACTTGTTTGAATAGCTATGTAATCATTTTATGAAATCGTCGCCTATAAATTTTGTATCATTTGTTCAGTTGATGTAAATGTGTTCCTTTTTGGTCATATGTTGCTATTGAGGCCATGGTTGGTGTTATGTTGTATTGTGTTACGTCATTGGATCATGTATATGCTATTAGGATATGTTTCTGGGCTTATCTGGCAGGTGGATAGGCCAGTCACAAGGGAAACTCTGGCGACATTTTTGGAAATTTAGGAAGCTAGTCAAATTTGGGACTGCTGGTGTATAGTAGGGCAGTTGAGTTACATCGGATGCTAATAGTGAGCTTTGACCCTCATTCGAGGACGAATGATCTTAAGTGGGGGAGGATGTATGGCCCCGTAAAATTTTACCTAAAAACCCAGAATTTCGTGGTACTGAGATAGGCTTATGTGTTAAATATTACAGAGATGCGGTACAAACTTTTTAGGTTGAACAGTGCGCTGAGGAGTTAAAGGAAAATGTTGGCAGAAGAAGGAATTTCTATGGCACACTCTACGGCCGCAGAATGTCCGCAGAGTGAAGCAGAAACCTGAGCAAAATTTTGGACCAATTCACGGTCCATTATGCGACCGCAAAACTATTTCGCGGGCCGCACTCTGATTGCCTATCCAGCCTTGAAATTTTTCGGATGGAGGTTCTGCGACCCATTATGCGACCACATAATAGGTCTAAGGGTCGAACGGCTGCAGAGTGGACAGACCAGCCCAGTTCAGAAGGGCCATTTCGCGGCCCATTTCGCAGATCGCAGAAGCATTATACGGTCGCATATGCGATCGCAGATGCTGTTCCGGGGCTTCATTTTTGGGTTTTTATAACCCGACCCTACTTCGATAAAATAGATGCAATGGACCATTTTTTTTTTGCTAAAATTTTGATATTTTGAGAGTGAGATAGTGCCTAGAGTGGGAGAGTGATCTTCAACCAATTGCCCACCAATTCTTGCTCAAACATTGAAAGATTATCAAGTAAAACTCACTAGGTCTTCAATCTAAAGGTAAGATTCTACACCCTAGCCCTTAATTCCGCAATTTAACTAAAAATGAGTAATTAGCAAGTTAATTCTTGGGCATGGGAGTTGTTTATTTTGGATGCATGTGTTAACAAAGGGTGTAGGAAGATTGTGAGCTAAAAATGGTAAAGAATGGGTTGTGGGATGATGGAATCCTCCATAGAAAGGGGTCTTGAAACATTAATGCACACCTAGTGATCGATAAAATGCTCAAATGTGCTAGAGTCCTAATCATCTTCCTAATTTAAGTTCAATTTGTTATATTTCTAAAATAGATTGAAGTTGCTAAGAAATTCCGGAGCATTTTAGAGTTTAAGGAAGCTCAATTGAGGTATGTTGGCTAAACCCCTTTTCTTAGAATTGAATCCCACAGTGTTCATGTAATTGGTGTAAGTCCCAACTTGATCATTATAAAGTTGGCTATTCCGAATAAACTTGTGTTGAAAGATATACGTTTAATATGTGTTCCAAATACTTTTATCATGCTATGTTATAACTTGAGAATATGTTCAAAGTATGGGCTATGTGCTATAAATGTTATGCCTTCAAGTCAAATTTGAATGAAGGTGGTTATGCCAAATTACGTGAAAATCTCTGTATGTCTAAGACTCCTAATTTCTCACATGTGTACTTAATGTCTTGAATTGAAAGGCTTTGTCGTTGATAATGATGATGATGTTTGAAAATGAATAAGGTGAGCACGAAATATGAAATATACCCAAGTGCCAAGGATGATTTAATAATTGTGGTTACTAGTGACAATGAATTGAAATGATTGATAGAAAAAGGTAATATGGCGAGACGGCCTAGCAGAACAGGCCGTGATCGGACGCCATGCCGCACACATGTTGGTGATTGTGCTGGAAACTGTAATTGAAATTGTGATTGTGGTTGATGTCTCAATGAGGCGGCCTAGCCGATTGGTCCGTGATTGGACCCCGTGTAAAAGTACGTGGGTATTGCGAATGATGGTATATCGGTACTAAAGATCTCCCAACCTAAAGACATGAAAATTTACTTGAAAACTTATGTGGTTCTTAACTTGGTGTTTTGGTATTGTTTGAGGCTTCTATTGATTTCATTATTGTTTCCCCCTTGTATTATTATTCATTCTATTGAGATGGTTTTTAGTTATACATACTAGTACTATTCGACAGTACTAATGTCCTTTTTGCCGGGGGCGCTGCATCTTTAAATGGATGCAGGTGGTTCCATACAGGCAATGTTGATCAGCGATAGTGGTACACCCTCTTCCCAGGAGACTTGGTGAGACCACTTCATTCTAGGGTCATGTATTGTATCTTTTGTTCATATTATTACCACGTTTTGAGGTATAGCCGGAGCCTTGTTGCCGGCACTATCCTAATACTCTTTTATATGTGNCTATTGCTACTATTTACATATTGCACATGCGGCGTGACAAGGCAGGATATATATATATATATATATATATATATATATATATATATATATATATACATATATATATATACATATATATATATATATGCTGGGAAAATGAAAATATGTCTTCTCTTTGTTCTTGAGTGAGTTTGGGTAGAGAGTATATAACAGGCTTGCTCAGCCGGATTCACCCGGTTGAGAGCCGGTCGCTCTTCACGAGTTTGGGGCGTTGACAACTACTCCGTGGACCGCAGATCCGCCGCAGAGTGAAGTAGAAAATAGCAAATTTTGGAGGTCATTTTGCGGTCAACTATGCGATCGCATAATCATTTCACGGGCCCCACTTCCGTAGCAAAATTGGCATGAAGAAATTCGGAGGGTGATTCTGTGGTCCATGTCGCGGCCGCAAAACTGGTCTGCGGATCGCAGACCTGACCGCAGACTGATTCAGGGTAGCCTAGTTTTTGGCATCACCTTCGCATCCAATTTTGCCAGCCGCATATCTACTCTGCGGTCTACTCTGCGACCGTGAGCTAAGTTTGGAGGGTCTTTTTTCCTATTTTTATAACCCAACCTTTCTTTAAAAAATAGACTTAAAGGACCATTTTTGAAGAGGATCTCTACCATTTTAGAGAGAGGGAGCATTTTAGAGAGAGAGAGAGAGAGAGGAGGAAGCCCCAAGTGCTTAGTTCACCAGTCTTAGCTCAAGTCTTGAAGAATTCATAAGAAAAACTCACAAGGTCTTCATCTAAGAGGTACTGTTCCATACTCTAGTCTTCAATTTCGAGCTTGGGGTAGAAGATGGGTAATGGGGAGTGTGATTCTTAGGTATGGGGGTATTATTATGCATCCATGTACCAACAAAGTTGTGGAAAGGTTGTTAAGCTCAACAGGGTAGATATTGAGTTGTGGGATGAAGGAATCCACCATAGAAGGACCTTGAAATCATAATGCCCACCTAGTGATTGATAAAGTGCTCAAATGAGCTGAACCCCCGAGTATCTTCCTAATTACGGTTCAATTTTGTTATGTTTCTAAATAGACTGAGGATGCTAGGATTTTCGGATGTAGTACTTAAGGGAGCTCAAGGCGAGCTATGTTGGCTAAACTTCTCTCCTAGAATTGAATCCCACGATGGGTCCCAAGTATGGTGGGTCAATTACTTCTCATGTACCGAGCTATTTATTATAGATTTGACTATTCCGAATAAACTCTGTGTCGAAAGATATATGTTCAAAATGTGTTCGGAATGCTCTTATCATATTGTGTTATCCTTCGAGAATGTATTCAAATGTGACCATATGTCGAAATATTATGAATTTAATTATGTCTCAATTGCTAGTTATTATGCCAAATTATAGAAGAAAACTCAATGTGCCTAAATCATGAAAGAGGTAGTTCTTCTCATGGGGCTTCAACTGGAGTGAAGCATAAGCAATCACCCTACCCTCCTGCATCAGGACACACCCAATACCAATCTGAGAAGCATCAAAATACACTGGATGCTAAAGGTAACACTAGAACTGGAGCTGTGGTCAAGGCAGTCTTGAGCTTCTGAAAGCTCTCCTCACAATCATCAGACCACCTGAATGGGGCACCCTTCTGGGTCAATCTAGTCAAAGGTGTGGCAATAGATGATAAACCCTCAACGAAATGACGATAATATCCGGCCAAGCCAAGAAAACTCCGAATCTCAATAGCTGAAGACGGTTTGGGCTAACTCTAAGCTGCCTTAATTTTCTTCGGATCTACCTTGATCCCCTCACTGGACACCATGTGCCCCAAGAACGCCACAGAATCAAGCCAGAACTCACACTTAGAGAATTTAGCATGAAGTTTCTTCTCCCTCAACATCTACAATATAATTGTTAGATGTTGCATATGCTCCTCCTAGCTACGTGAGTACACCAGGATATCATCAATAATTACTATGACAAAAGAATCAACATATGGTTGGAATACACTGTTCATCGGATGCATGAATGTTTCCGGGGCATTGGTCAGCCCAAAAGACATCACAAGTAACTCGTAGTGACCATAGTGGGTCCTGAATGCCGTCTTCAGAATATTAGAGTCCCGAATCTTCAATTGGTGATACACAGACCTAAAATCAATCTTAGAGAACACTCCAGCTCCCTGAAGCTGGTCAAATAAGTCATCAATGCGCGGCAGTGGGTGCTTGTTCTTAATTGTAACTTTGTTCAACTACCTATAATCGATGCACAAATATATAGTACCATCCTTCTTCTTCACAAACAGACCAGTGCACCGCAAGGCGACACACTAGGCCTAATGAACCCCTTATCAAGAAGCTCATGAAGCTGTTATTTCAGTTCCTTTAACTCTGTTAGTGCCATACGATCGGAGGAATAGAGATGGACTGAGTACCTGAAACCAAGTCAATACCAAATCATTGTCCCTGTCAGGTGGCATGCCCGACAGGTCTACAGGAAACACATTCGGAAAAGTCTCGCACTACCGGAACAAAATCAATGGTAGGAGTATCAGCACCAACATTCTTCACAAAGGCCAAATATGTCAAACATCCCTCCCCAACCATCTGTTGGGCCTTCAAATATGAGATCACTCTACTGGGAACATAGTCTAGAGAACCTCTCTACTCAATCCCAGCATCGCCAACGTCACGTTCTTAGCGTGACAATCCAGAATAACATAACATGTGACAACCAATCCATGCCTAGAATCACGTCAAAATCAACCATACTAAGTAGTAAGAGATCAACTCCCATTTTTGATCCCCCAATAGACACCACACATGACTGATACACTCGGTCCACAATAATAGAATCACTCGCCAGCGTAGATACATGAACAGGTGTAACTAAGGAATCATGGGGCATATCCAAATAACGAGCAAAATGTAATGATACATATGAATAAGTGGAACCATGGTAAAATAATATAGAAGCATCCCTGTGGCGCTTAAATAATACATGTGATCACTGAGTCTCAAGCAACGACCTTTATCCTGGCGGGAAAAGCATCACATCGAGCCTGACCACTACTTGATCGGCCTCCCCCTCTAGGGCGACCTCGATTTGCCTGAGTCCCACCCCGAGCTGGCTGAGCGGGTGGTGAAGTAACTAGTGCGGAAGTTATAGCCTGGCCCCTCTACTGAACTGGACCACCCATAAGACGGGGACAATACCTCCTCACATGCCCCAACTCTCCACACTCAAAGCAGCTTCAATCTAACAATGGCGGCGGGGACTGAATCGGACCCCAAGAAGAATAACCACTAGAAAAACCTGGCACAGATGAACCCTGAACTGATGGAGCACAGGATGAACTCTGAGCTGGGAGGGAACTTAAAGACGACATACCCGGACGAGCATTGTATGAACCATGGCTAGCTGATGTACCACGATGAACCGGACGAGCCATCTGAGTGGGCCTATAAGGATGACCCCTGCTATGGTGGGACTATCCTCCAAGTGAGGCACTGCTGAAACCACCTGATCCACGAAGCCTCTTGGCCTCCCTCTCCTCACGCTCCTGACTATGAACTAACTCTCTAGAAATATCGACCACCTCGTCAAATTTTGCACCCGTCGCAATCTCCCGAGTCATGATGAAACGCAGTCCATAGTTGATGCCATCAATGAACATCCTAATCTTCTCCCTCTCAGTGGGAACTAATCATACCGTATGACGATCCAATCTGAAAATCCATCTCATATTGGATCACTCACATACCCTCCTAGCGTAGCTGCTCAAACTGCCTACGCAACTTCTCCTTGCGAGTCTGTGGAACAAACTTCTCTAAGAAGAGAAATGAGAACTCATGCCACGTAAGTGGTGCAGCGCTGGCTGGCCTGCTCAACTCATAGGCCTCCCACCATCTGTAGGCTGCCCCCCGTCAGCTAAAAAGTAATGAATGAAACTCCATTGGTCTACAAAACACCTACCGTGCGAAGGATCTGCTGGCACCTATCTATAAAATCCTAAGCATCCTCTAACTCGGTCCGATTGAACTCTAAAGGCTTGAGCCTCCTAAACCACTCTAGTCTCTTCTACTCCTCATCAGTCATAGGTGGGCCAACCTGGGTCCGAGCAGTTGCAAGTGCTGGGCTGGTAGTACCTCCGGGGACTGGAGTCCCTAAGCTACCTGCTCTAGAGTAAGGGCGGCAGGAGTCTAAGCACCTGCCTGAGAAGTGGCTAGTGCAGCCGGAACCGAAACAGCCTGAGCAATGCTTGTGCATACAATCAATATCTGGGCCAAAGCCTCCTAAAGGCCTGGAATCACAATGGGCACAGCAAGTGCCTGAGCTGGTCCCACCGGCTTGACCACATTTGGTACCTGTTCATAAACTGGAGCAACTGGTGGCTCCACAGGTGCTGTTATAGCTGCAGTACGAGCTGCACCTCCGCTTTTACTGTGGCCCCGGCCTCTCGCGACCCTAGTTGGTGGTACTGGTGGTCGTCCGCATGATCTAGTCACACATGTCCTCATAATCTGTGAGAGAATACAATAATAGAAGTTCAGTTTCCAGAATCAACAAATCCGCGCGACAAAAGTACAAGAAAGTGAAGTTTCCTAATGATTCGGTAGCCTCTCGAAGATAAGTATAGACGTCTCCGTACCGATCCGCAAGACTCTACTAAACCTGCTCATGATTCGTGAGACCTAAGTAACCTAGTGCTCTGATACCAACTTGTTACGACCCAAAATACCAACCTGCCATGATGGCGCCTAACCCATTACTGGGCAAGACGACAATAACATAAAAACTACGTATTTGAATTAAAAACATGATGTAATAAGTTCAACAGTGGAAAGTCTCATAAATAAATGATAAAAACAACTGCAACTCAACTACAACAATTCCAAAATCCTGGTGTCACCGAGTACATAAGCTAACTAAGTGTCAACATAGTCAAAAACTCAAGTACAACTATTTGGGAAAAATAGAACATTACTGAAATAAAATAAAAGGAAGGAGAGTCAAGGTCTGCGGGCGTCATAACAGCTACCTTGAAGTCTCCGAGCGTGTACTAGCACCACTCTAGCAATCATCGTGTCTAGATGTACCTGGATATATACACGAAGTGCAGAGTATAGTATGAGTACAACTGATCCAAAGTACTTAACGAGTAACCAGACTTACCTTGGACTGAAAGCAGTGATGACTCAGAAAGATACAGTCCGAATCAAAATAGTGACAACACATATTTAACAAGATAGTGACAGTAATAACTCAGAGAAACTTCTGTATTCAGCTCGTTCACAGTACAGAAATTTAGGCATGCTTTCTAGTTCAACAATTTAAGCACAACACTAATAAAATATGCCAAATACAGCTAGCATGAGGAATGTTAAATCTCTATGTCTACATGTCAAATATGCATATCAAATGTAATGTATCAGAGCGATAATCCGAATTACTCACACTCTCAGAGTACTCAATCTGTCTATCTCACTTTCCACTCACCATACACAGTCATTCAGCATTAAATGGTGCCCATTAATGCTTCTCACCTAAGCACATGTATATAAATCACTGTGTCTGTGCTCACTACTGGTATGTTAGACTCTAGAGGAGCGAGTCCTGCACAAAGCGCTAATATAAAACCTGTTGCGGCCTGTAGCCCGATCCACAATAGTAAATCAGCCAATAAGGCCTACTGCGGCGCACAACCCAATCCATAATAACACTCACAATCTGGCTCTCAGGCCCAACTCAGTCATCAATCTCTCCAATCTCACGGGCTCACAAGTCTCATACTACTCAGCCCAAACAATGATAACATGATAAAACTGTAAATAATTACAGAGACTGAGATATGATATGCATATGAATAAACATGATTGAGTACATAATTGCAGTTTAAGAAAATAACTCAATAGTAGAAATGACCTCAGTGGGTCCCAACAGAATAAGCACATAGCCCGAAAATGATTTCTAACATGAATCACGGCTCAATTAATCTAACACGTAGGAATTACAGGGATAAAACAAGACTAGATAACTACACAGTACCAAAAAATCAACTGAGTCATAATTACCGCGGTGCCCGCTCACACACCCGTCACCTAGCATGTGCGTCACCTCAACACCAACTATATAACACGTATTTCAAGGATTCATACCCTCAATACCAAGTTTAGAAGTGTTACTTACCTCAAGTGCGCAACTCAATGCTCCAACAAATCCTTGCCTCGCGAATTAGCCTCCAAACTACTCGAATCTAGTCACAAACAGCTTAATATAGTCAATACAAGCTATAGGAATCGATCCTATACGATAAAGCTAATATTTTTAACCAAATTCAAAAAGTCAACTCCTATTCCATGCCTCGGAACCCGACAAAATTGATAAAATCCAAATACCCATTCAATAACGAGTCCAAACTTACCAAAATCATCCAATTCCGACCATAAATTGAACCTGAAATCCCCAAATCTTACTCTCCAAAACATAGACCACAAATCCCCCAAATTTCACCTTAAAAACACATAATCTAGGTGTAAAAGTTAACGGGTATTAAATATTAGTGGATAAAAGTGATCAAAAGTTTCTTACCTCTTGAAATGTAGTGAAATCCCTCTCAAACATCGCTACAAACCGAGCTTCGAATGTCCAAAATTAAAGAAAAGACTCAAACCCTCGTTTATGACCTTTTGTCCAGGCATCTCGCTTCTGCGGATATTCCCTCGCTTTTGTGAAATCTCATTAACTTTCCCGACCAGGTGCTTCTGCAGCCAAATCCCATGCTACTGCGTTCCTAGGTCCACTTCTGCGGGACCGCACCTGTGGAGCACCCTTTAAGCGCCGGGTAAAGTGACTTACTTGAATGGTGAGCCATCCTATAAGACTAAGAAGCAGGGAGAGAGAAGGATAACCTCTTTGAAAAGGACAGATCTTCTACGACAACAACTTCTTCGTCCAAATCCGCTTCTGCGACCACTTACCCGTATCTGCGAGCTCGCAGGTGCGAAAATCTTCCTCGCACCTACGCAACGCCCTAACTTCACTCAGAGCCGCTTCTGCGACCCCTTGACCGCTTCTACGGTTCCGTACCTGCGGCCCAATTCTCGCAGGAGTGATTGCACCAAAACTGATCATAGCGAAAAATTCATAAGTCCAAATTTCAATCCGATTTCAACCCGAATCACACCCGAGGCCCCTTGGTCCCCATCCAAACATACAAACCTATCCTAAAACATCATACAAACTTAGTCGAAGCCTCAAATAACATCAAATAACATCAAATAACATCAAAACATGAATCGCACCCCAATTCAAGCCTATTGAAACTAGTGGATTTCAAACTTCTATAATCAATGACGAAACGCACCAAACAAACTCCGATTGACTTCAAAATTTGCACACAAATCATAAATGACATAACAAACCTATTCCAACTCGTGGAATCATAATCTGAGCTCGGTATCAACAAATTCAACTCTCGGTCAAACTTCCCAACTTTCGCTAATTCAAGCCAAAACGACCTACCAACCTCCAAATCAATATCCAGACATACTCCTAAGTCCAAAATCACCATACGAAGCTATCAGAACCATCAAAACTCCATTTTGGAGTCAGCATCGGTCAATTCCTTCAACTTAAGCTTCCAACCTTGGGACTAAGTATCCCAATTTATTTCGAAACATCCTCGGAACCAAACCAACCACCCTGGCAACTCACATAACAAGAAATAAACACAAAATAAGCAATAAACGGGAAAATGGGGTGACAATACTCAAAACGACCGGCCAGGTCATTACAACAGATTTTCAAAAGTACGATGTAAATTTAGTGCTCCGATCCAATATGATAGAAATAGGCACACCATGCACAGGGGCAATCTCTTTGATGTAGATTTGAGCCAACTTCTCTGAAGTCTAAGAAGTCATTACCGGAATAAACTGTGCAGACTTAATCAATTCTATCCACAATGACCCATACAACATCAAATTTCCTCAAGGTCCATGGTAATCCTAACATAAAATGCTTTCAATTAAATATAGAATAGAAAATAAATAGATAGATATTGATATATTAATACAAAAAAAAAAAAAATTAAACATGTGGCAGCTGGGGGGAGAGGGGGGTGGGGGCGTGGGGTGTGAACAAGGAAAAGAGAAAAGAAACAAAGTAAAAACAAATGAAAAAGATAATTGGTGTATTTTGACTTCCTTCAACTCCACTTTCACAAATTCCACATATACATTCACATACTACGGCCCTTCTTCCCTAATTTTAAGACAAAGGAAAAAAAGTAATTATTGATTTTTCTAGGATTTTACTATTTTTGTTGACGAATTTTCCAAAACAAAGTATGGATGGTTCAGGTCAGCAGACGGACACGATGATGTCTGATGCGGGGGCGGAGCAGCCACCTCCGGCGCCGCAGCCGGTGGCCGGTATGGATAATATTCCGGCGACGTTGAGCCACGGTGGCAGGTTCATTCAATACAATATATTTGGTAATATATTTGAAGTTACTGCTAAGTATAAGCCTCCTATTTTGCCTATTGGTAAAGGTGCTTACGGCATCGTTTGGTGAGTTTTTCCTTATGCCCTAAAATTTGCCCTTTTTTTTTTGGTTTTCTTTGCTGCTCTGTTGAATAAGATTTTTGACTTCTGTTTGTTTGGTGACTTGTTTTCCTTATTACCTTTTGGTCAATTTTTGCTAATTTGAAATACCCTTTCCTTTCTGGGTGGTTTGTTGATTAGGATTTTGACTTTTTTTTTTGATTGATTGTGGCGAAGTTCTGCTTTGAACTCGGAGACAATTGAGAATGTAGCGATAAAGAAAATCGCGAATGCTTTTGATAACAAGATTGATGCCAAGAGGACTTTGAGAGAGATCAAGCTTCTTCGGCATATGGATCATGAAAACGTCAGTGAGTCATTACTTTCATTTTGACAGTATTTCTTAGTAAGTTTAGATATTTGCTTATTTCATATGAATATGGATGTAGGAGTAGGTCTTGAATGTAATTATTTGTTCAAATTTAGTTTACTCAATTTTGTTAACTTAATTAATAGGAAAAGAAGATTACATTGACTTATTGCAGATGAACGAAGCATAGATGGTCCCCAA
>NC_031994.1:73828945-73879017 GCF_001879085.1 Nicotiana attenuata
TTTTTTTTTCTTTTGTTGGTAAAGACAGATAATTTGTTTTGCACATAGATGGCTTCATGCTTTTAATCAAGTATAGATAGATTACTTACATTTAAAACAAAAAGGGCGTAGATAGTTTGTTTCTTTGCTTAGTTGCATGCTACCAGACATGTTTGTTGGTATTTCGTGCATATAAGTGAAGAATTGTCTTCATGTAATATATAGAGGTCAAATTGTATTTTTGCCTATACAAATTGTATCTATTTGGATATAGATGCTTTCAATGAGTTTATGTAAGTTTTTGTTGTTGGCTAATGTGACATATGAAATTGCAGATTGTTGCGATCAGAGATATAATTCCACCACCGCAGAGAGAAGCCTTTAATGATGTTTATATTGCGTATGAGCTTATGGATACTGATCTCCATCAAATTATTCGCTCTAATCAGGGTTTATCTGAGGAGCACT
This sequence comes from Nicotiana attenuata, assembly GCF_001879085.1. Taxonomy (NCBI): domain Eukaryota; kingdom Viridiplantae; phylum Streptophyta; class Magnoliopsida; order Solanales; family Solanaceae; genus Nicotiana; species Nicotiana attenuata. Next base: position 73,829,393 of record NC_031994.1, read on the forward strand.
GTCAGGTTTGGATTAAAACATCTATTTTCTTCACACAGCAGTTCAGAAACACTAGTAAAGTCTGAGTACCCATTGTGTTTCTTTAAGTTTGTTTGATTTTTTTTCCTTTTCCACTTTAAAAAATTAAATGGATTAAAAATTTTCTCATGTTTCGAAATTTTCACCATTTGTAGTTGTTTAAACCACAGATCTTGTTTTGTCTCATTAGAAGCATTGTTCTGACTGGCGTGCAACTAACTTTCTAGTGTTTGAGCTTGTGAAGATTGGCTACTTAAATAGTTTAATTTTTGTCGGTGCAACGTGTGGCCAGAAAATTGGCTTCTAGGCGTTTAGCAATGGGAAAGGAAATTTCTTATTGAGAAATGAAAATTTTATCTCTTGTTTAAGTTGTACTTTTGTGTGCTAAGTAATATGTAAACTTTCCTTTCAGGCGTTCGGATTTTCTCTTGTGGAATCTTTGGCTCTCTTTCTCGCCAAAAAATGTGTATGGAAGGACAAAATATATGAGCTTTTAGTTGGCTTGAGATAACTTTTAGAGTGAGCATTTCGGACTAGCCGGATATGTTATGCGCTTCCTGGGAGAAATGTATATTTTATTTTAAGATGTTCTTTCCGTATAGGTTTGCCTCACTAGAATGAAGTTATTGTCAACTTACTGAAAACATAAAAATGATAAGGTTTCCCGTTACATGGACTATTTATTTACCGTGACATCCTCACGTTGAACGAGTATAGTGTAGGTACACGAACTTTGTAAGATCCTCCGAAATACTTTATAAACTTATTGAATGTACAAAGGTTCATTCAAGTCTTCAATTTCCACAGCAGACATATCCGATGAAGGAGCTAAATTAAAAAATTATTGCAGAAAAGAAAAATTTGCAGTCTAATGGAGTCAACTGAAACATACAATGCATTGCCAGGATCACTTTTATTTTCCTTGGCTTATGTCAGTATGTTGGATACTCTTGTAGTTTTAGTTACAAATTTCAATCTGTAGATGTTCTCAGAGGAGAGTTAAGTCCTGTGGATAATTGTGTGCTTTTTTCAATTTAAGCTTTGCTCAAGACCTTACATTCCCGTTGCTTTGCCTGGAGTTATGCTGAATATTGCAGAATCTTGATATCGGTGCTTGGAGTGAAAAAATGCTTGGTGTCTTACCTATGTTCCTTGTTCATATTAGTGCACATTGTGCTATGTTGATTATGATGCATTATCGTGTCAATATTTGTCTGATTAAAACTAGATACTTCTATATTTGGGTGCAGTATTTCTTGTATCAGATCCTCCGTGGGTTGAAATACATACATTCTGCGAATGTTCTGCACAGGGACTTGAAGCCTAGCAATCTCCTCTTGAATGCCAACTGTGATTTAAAGATATGTGATTTTGGGCTAGCTCGTGTCACTTCTGAAACTGACTTTATGACGGAATATGTTGTGACAAGATGGTATCGTCCACCTGAGCTGTTGTTAAATTCGTCTGACTATACTGCTGCAATTGATGTATGGTCAGTGGGTTGCATTTTCATGGAATTGATGGACAGGAAACCCCTATTTCCTGGTAGAGATCACGTACACCAGCTGCGTCTTATTATGGAGGTATTATTCAATATCTACCACTCCCCCCACCCCCCCTCTCCCCCCCTTAAAGAAATGAGTTTACTACATTTTTGTTCCTTTGTCGACTTTTTTTCCCGTTTCACCTTTTCAATGTTTACAAATACTACCAGTTTTTGCAAATTCATCCAAAACAAAGAGAAACATCAAGTTGTAAATCTAGGAAACTTGAAGGAGAAAGCACAGACAGAATGTAGTTTGATTTTTGAACTGCTTCTCTAGACATGAAGAATTACAAGTGATCAACTATGTTTTCTTCACAGCAAGGTCATGCATATATTAAATGATATATGCATTTAATTCTTCCTCTCCAGTTATATTAACAAGATAATTCTATTTCTCATATTAAGTATCATTATTCTGTATTATAAATTTATAGTCCATAATAATGACTCAAACCTCTCTCAATATTTAACTTCATGCTCAAATTCATAAAAGTGATTATTTGTAAAATTATTTTGATGACTGAGCTTCTTGCAGTTGATTGGTACTCCTTCAGAGGCTGAAATGGAGTTTTTAAATGAGAATGCAAAACGATACATCCGACAACTTCCTCTTAACCGTCGACAATCATTCACTGAAAAGTTTCCACATGTACACCCAGCTGCAATTGATCTTGTCGAGAAAATGCTGACATTTGATCCCAGAAGGAGAATAACAGGTGCGAAATTCCAGACAAGTTTCTCTCCTAGCTGCATTATTCAATTCTCCATCTGCATCTTACAACATGTACTTAATGTATAGGAGTGTCCTCTTGTTTTCTTCAAAAGAGAAAAATCATAGTAGGAAAGGAGGACATGTACTTACTAGTATCTCTCACTAACATATCCCAAAGCAAAGTATTCTCACTTGCTAACTTAGTAGAAACAGAAGTTTCTCTCACCAACTACGCGCACACATTGGTTTGACATGCACATCATCATCATAGATAGTATTTACCATGTTGCGAACAAGGTATGTGCTCCATTCTCTGGATATGTCATTTGCATTGTGGCGAAGGAGTTATTATATCCATTCCTTGAAGGACTTGGTTAGATGCTACTCCTTTTGTCCCAGGTTGTTTTGCATAGTCTGACAGAATACGGAATTTATGAAAGGAGGAGGACTTTAATACATAAGCTAAAGATGCATAAAATATAAAAAATATTCATAGTACCAATGATCTGTGGAGTCTCCAACAATCCATGTCAATTTTTGAAGGGTAAAAAAAAGAATGTAAATATTACATAGTTCCTAGACTTCATTAATTTTTTTACATAGTTTCTAGAAAAATAGAGACTACCAAACAATTTAAATCAGACAAATTAGGACAGAGGGATTAATTAATGTTATCGTCACCCCTATGCAATATGTTGGGATAGAACTTTGAGGTTTAGGTCAAAGTCAAAGAAGGAAATTTTAAAGATGTATGTCTCCCACTGCATTCCTGTTAGCTAAGCATGTAATGAATTGCAACTCCTGTTTAGATGTATTTTCTAGATGCTTCAAGTAAGGAGAGGAGGTTACACTTGCTAAATTGGGAGACTATCACCCAGTGTTAGCAAAGGCGAAAAGTGCAAAAAAGCCCCAACGTCTGTTGGGGATTTAAGCGCAAATAAAGCGTGGGATTTAATGAACAAAGACTCAAATGGAGAAAATTTACAAAATATGTATGTGTTGTCCAAGGCTAACATCTATAAGCATGGATACCAAATATATAGACGAAGAAATTAAAGAAAATTACGATAAAGTGAAATATCAATTGTTTAGTGTCGCGCTCCTTGGCAAGGAAGAGTATACCTTAGAGCCTGAAGCGCCCACTAAGCGAGGCGAAGCACTCCACATGTTTTGAGCCTCGCTTAAGCCCTGAAGCGCACTTTAAGCGCGCTGTTGATAACACTGCTATCACCACAACAAGGTGTTGGGGTGAAATTTTGATTAAAGATTTAAGGGTTTTCAACAAGGCACCACTAGGAAAGTGGTTATGGAGATTTGGGGTAGAGGAGAAAGATTATTGGAAAAGGGTGACCGTGGAGAAGTATGGCGGCTTAGACAGGGGATGGAGGATTAAAAGTGTCACTTTCCTTCGGTGCGTGCTATAGCGGAATATCTTGAAGGGGTATGAAGTTAAGTTTTGGCAGAGCCCAACTTCAGACCCGAAGGTCGGAAGAAGAAGCAGCAGCAGTAGCAGCAGGGGTTTAGTCTGAAGTTTGCCAAGACTGGCTAAACTTTAAGTAGTTTTTAAAAACTGTATATGTTTTTAAAAGAGGTGCTACAAAGCAGCTAACTGGTGTCATTTCTACCTTTAGTTGTACTAAGTCGCTTCCTTGGCCTGGTATGAATTGAAATTGTAGGTTAAATAGCAGTATTGCTTTCAAGTGATATGCAGGATTTTATGGCATTTTGCTGCTATTCAATGTTTAGCTCTCTTCATTGGTTAATCAGAGATTTCTTTTCTTTCCATGCTTACAAATAGCTACTGCGCTGCAATCAGATGTCCTTTCAGTATCCTATATGTCTTCTCTTGAATATGTATATGACTAACTGGTCCACATATTGACCCCTTTTCTGTACTTTGTACTTTTCAGTTGAAGGTGCACTTGCACATCCTTACCTGAACTCGCTCCACGATATTAGTGACGAGCCCATTTGCATGACTCCCTTTAGCTTCGACTTTGAACAGCATGCCCTTACGGAGGAACAGATGAAGGAGCTGATTTACAGGGAGTCGCTTGCATTTAATCCTGAATACCAGCACATGTGAATAATTGCTGGTAAGATTGTTGTCAGTTTGATCTCCAACTGACTATTTGTCCCTCCATGTATATATGTGTGCACTTCGTCCGAAACACGGATGGCTTTCTTATGCAAACACTTAGTTATGAAGCTGATTTGTGTAAAGAATTGTTTGATATATCTTATGAGGTGGATCGCTTGTATCGGTTCTGTTTTAATTTACTGAAGTCATAGTACGATATCTGTATCACAGGATGTAATTTTATTGGCACTAACATCTTAATTTCTTCGCCAGCAGTCGATCGTCTCATGTTTTGCTTTTACTCTATTTTTTATAAGCAGCCCAACTGTTTCCCCCAAAACCCAAAATAATAAACAAGTTTACTCCAATGTGCCTCTTTACCTAGTTCACATTGTATTGCTTTAACCAAAAGAAGAAAGCAAAAGTTTAAGACAAACTAAGATAACAATTCTGCACATTTCTCAATGTTCAAAAGGCGATTCTATTTGCAAGTTATGGCATAACCTCATTCCTCTACCAACTCATTTTCTTCGAATGCAAATTGATTTAAAGAATTCAGCTACTAGAATTAAAGCCTCATTTGTTTTTTTAATTAAGATTTTTGAATCTGAATACACATCTGAATATCAAGATGTGTATTAAGATTAAGACATCTGAATCTGGATACACATCTGAATATATCAAAATGTGTACTAAGATCTGAATAGAAATAATTAAGACTGTTTGATTTTAACATTTGAATGTATAAAATTTATCTTTATTTGAAAATTAATAAACATAAAATTCAAATGAAATAACTAATCTAATATTCTATCAATAAAATATATAGTTTTTTAAAATATGATAGTTGTTGGTGATGATGGCTAACGGGTGAATACCGATTAGAGGTGGTGTTTGGTGGTAGTTTTAGTTGATAATGGTGGTTCATGCAAGTAGCTAGTAGTGATTGGCAGTGGTGGCGATTATGATTGAGGATGGTGGTGGTGGTGGTTGGTGATAGTTAATAATGACAGGTGGTGGTAGTAATTGTGACTAAAGAAGGTGGTGGGTGGGTGGTGGTAGGTTATAATGATGGGCAGTGTCGGCTGTGGTTGTTGATGGTGATGGGGTGGTCAGTTGTGGTAGTTGAGGTGGATGAGTATTGATTGTGGGGGAAAATGATGGTGGTCGTAGTGATGGGGATAGTGGGTGATGATGGTCGATAATGGTGACGGCTATGATTGAGAATGATGGAGGTGGTGGTGGTGGTGGTGGCGGCGGCGGCGGCATGGTGGTAGTTGATAATGATAGGCGGTGGCACCAGTTAATAATGAATATGTGATAGCATCTTAATGAAATTAAGTCTCTATTATAGATCTTAATCATACAGTCCTATTAAGACCCATTAAGTGGTTGTGAAGTAAAAAAAGCAAACACACTTAATGATTAAGATCTGAATGATTAAGATGCAGACCTTCATTAAGTGCAAACAAATGAGAAGCTCACCCAGTTTATTCTTTTTGATGTTATCCGAACTCATATAAGTTCAAATAAATCATCCATAAAATCAAAATTACTTAACGAGAGTTTTCTAATAGAGAAGAGAAAACTCAAAAGATGGATCAATATTTTTGGGCTATGCCTATATTTGCGTTACCTTTTAACTTGTATTCTATTTTTAAAAATTATTGAATTGGTAGCCAGTTAAGATAAAATATGTAATAATATGACAATTATACCCCTGACAAAAAGATATAAAACCTGCATAAGGCATTGATCGCGTGATTTGCAACCTCATTAGTGAAAGATCTCCTCCATCACTCCATCTGTAACGATCCGGCCGGTCGTTTTAAGAAATAATGCCCCGATCTCCTATTAACTGCTTTCCCCGTGTTTGTTTCTGCTATTATGAGTTGCCGGGAGGAATTATTTGGAGTTTCGGAGAGTTTTGGGACACTTAGTCCCTAAATGAGAGCTTAAGTTTTGGAAATTTGACTGTAGTCGGAACAATGTGAAGACGGCCTCGGAATGGAATTCCGATGGTTCCGTTAGCTCCGTTGGGTGATTTCGCGCTTAGGAGCGTGTTCGGATTGTGTTTTGGAGGTCCGTAGCTAATTTAGGCTTGAAATGCCGGAAGTTGAATTTTTGAAGTTTCCGGTTCGATAGTGAGATTTTGATCCGAGGGTCGGAATGGAATTCCGGAAGTTTGAGTAGCTCTGTAGTGTTGAATGTGACGTGTGTACAAAATTTCAGGTCATTCGGACGAGGTTTGATAGACTTTTTGATCAAAAGCGAAATTCGGATGATTTTAGAACCTTAGGCTTGAATTCGATGTGTTTTGGTCGTTTTGATGTTGTTTGAGGTGTTCTGAAGGTTGGTATAAGTTTGAATGGTTGTATAAGACTTGTTGGTGCTTTTGGTCGAGGTCCCGGGGGCCTCGGGGTGATTTCGGACGGTTGGCGGAAAGATTTAGAGTTGGTTGTGACAGCTGAAGTTTCCCATTGCAGTCATAACCGCACCAGCGGCTAGGGGACCGCAGGTGCGGTCTCGCAGAAGCGAGATTGTGGTCGTAGAAGCGGAAAGGGGCTAAGAGAGCTGGAACCGCAGAAGCGGTCAAGGAGCCGCACCTGCGATGGCGCAGGTGCGGATTATGCATCGCAGATGCGGAGTTGGGTGACTTAAGTGAGGACCGCAGATGCGGTTCGTGGACCGCAAAAGCGACGCTGCAGGAGCGGAATTTTTGCCGCAGATGCGAAATGTCTGGGCCAGAAGGTATAAGTTATTTCCTTCGCGATTTTTGAGCTATTCCACCATTTCTAAGTCGGTTCTTGGAGCTTTTTGGGCGATTTGAAGAAGGATTTCAGGGGGATTCCATTGAGGTAAGGATTTTGGACCTAAAAACTCGTTTATGTGGTATTAATTCACGGATTAGAGCTGTAATTAATGGAATTTAAGGGTTAAAAGTTGGGGAAACTAGGGCTTGGTTTTGGAGACCTAGACTTGAGGATTTGAGGGGCCATTTGAGGTCCGATTTTGGTACTTTTGGTATACATGAACTTGTGAGAGTATGAGGATTCTAAAAATAAAAATTTTACCCGATTACAAGACGTGGGCCCGAGGGGTGTTTTGGTCATTTTATCTAATTTAGCGTATTAGCTTAGAATTTATTTGTCGAGTTAGTTACTTGAAGTGTTATTTACATTATGCAATTGAATTGAATAGATTTGGGCCATTTGGAGTCGAATAGAACGTGGTTTCAGGTTGATTTGGAGCCGGTTCGAGGTAAGTGGCTTGTCTAACCTTGTGTGGGGGAAACTCCCCTTAGGATTTGATATTATTGATGTTTGAAATGCCTTGTACGTAAGGTGACGAGTGCGTACTTGTGCTAATTGTTGAAAAATCCGGTTTCCATTAAGTACTTAGAATTGTGTTTTCCTTTCCGTTTATACTACTTGCAAATTTAGCCTGTTTAGGGAAGCATGTCTCATTTATTTAACTGCTTATTTGTTCTACTGCCTTTCTGGATTATGTGCAGCATGCTAGGTTAGAAATACCTGCTTTACCTCGGTGTGAAATTTGATGGAATTGCGTATTCATCTTGTTGCTGCTGTGTATTTATATTTGGGACTACGGGACGGTATCCCGGGAGATCCCCCTATATGTTTACTTTGGGACTACGAATTTGTATTCCAGGAGATCCCTCTGCACTTTTATATTGGAACTACGGGATTGCACTCGGTAGATTTCCCCCAGTATGGAGTATTTACATTTGGGACTACGGATGTGGTATTCTGGTAGCTCCACGTGCATTATGAGTTGAACTACGGGACTGCACCCGGGAGATCCACTGGACATTTATATTTGGGGACTACAGAACGGTATCCTGGGAGATACCCGGTTGTTATCTCTGCGTTGAGCTGTATTTATTTTTCCGTGATTACTTTGTTTCTGTTAAAGTTGTTGTTGTTCTTCCATCCTGTGTTACTTTTTACTGTTGTACTCAAGTATACTGTCTTACTCTACACTATTATTATATCTTGTATTTCGTTTAACCTCAGTAGGGCCCTGACCTTCCTCGTCACTACCCGACCGAGGTTAGGCTTGGCACTTACTGAGTACCGTTGTGGTGTACTCATGCCCTTCCTGTGCATGTTTTTCATGTGCAAATCTAGGTTCTTCGACTCAGTCCTACCATCCTTGAGGCGGAGTGATCCAACAAAGACTTCAAGGTATGTGTGCCGCGTCCGCAGACCGAGGAGTCCCTTTCCATCTGGCTCATAGTATTAGGCCTTCTGTATTTATTTTTGTTTAGACACTCTGGAGTTAGAACACTGTAGTTATTCCATAGCTTGTGATTTCATGAGATTCCGGGTTTTGAGAAAATGTAATTCATTGTAAGAGTTTGATTTGTATTATTTCTGCAGTTTGGATAGTTTATTTCTGTTATTTCTTTTTCCGCAAATTGTTAGGCTTACCTAGTCGTAGAGACTAGGTGTCGTCACGATAGTTCACGTAGGGCGAACTTGGGTCGTGACAAGTTGGTATCAGAGCTCTAGGTTCATAGGAGTCATGAATCACAAGTCGGTTTATTAGAGTCTAGCGGATCGGTACGGAGACGTCTGTACTTATCGACGAGAGGCTATGTAACTGTTAGGAAAAAAATTCCACTTCACTTGATTTCCTTGTCGTGTGAGATTTTGATCTAGCAATTCTAAACTTCTGTCTTCTATTCTCTCACAGATGGTTAGGACACGTGCTACCCGAGATGATCAGGCACCCGTGCCCCCTACTGGAGTCGTCAGAGGCCGGGGCCGGGGTAGAGGTCGAGGACGCGCTCGTGGTGCAGCCAGAGCACCTGCGCGAGCTGCCGCCGAGGTGCCACCAGCAGTTCCAGCCGGAGTCCAGACACCTGATACGTCACCTACTACTACTCGAGCACTCCAGGAGACTCTGGCGCAGTTTATGACTATGTACACCACTCTAGCTCATGCAGGGTTGCTTCCCCTTGCTGCAGCTACATCCCAGGCCGGGGGAGGAGCACAGACTCCCGCCGCCCACACTCCTGAGCAGCGAGTGCATGTTGATCAGGTCCCAGAGATTATTCCTGTACAGCCGGTAGCCCCAGCTCAGCCCGAGGAGAGGGCAGTAGCTTCAGAGGAGGAGCAGAAGAGGCTTGAGAGGTTCAAGAAGTATCAGCCTCCTACATTCAGTGGATTAGCCTCCGAGGATGCTCTTGGATTTCTAGAGGAGTGCTACCGTATTCTCCGTACCATGGGTATATTATGATCGAGCGGGGTTTCCTTCACTACTTTCCAGCTTCGAGGAGCCGCCTATCAGTGGTGGCGTGCTTATGAGTTAGACAATCCAGATGAGGCAGCTTCCCTGACTTGAGCTCAGTTTTCAGATATGTTCATGTGAGAGTATGTTCCCCAGAGCCTCAGGGACACTTGGCGTGCAGAGTTTGAGCACTTGCGCCAGGGTACTATGACTGTCTCGGAGTATGCTGTCCGTTACACCGACTTGGCTAGACATGCACCAGCTTTGGTTTCTACGGTTTGCGAGAAGGTTCGCCGGTTTATTGAGGGCTTATTCCCAGCATCAAATCTAGTATGGCTCGTGATTTGGGGATGGATATTTCTTATCAGCAGGTGGTAAGCATTGCTAGGAGGATTGAGGGTATGCATGCTAGGGATAGAGATGAGAGGGAGGCCAAGAGGTCTCGAGAGTTGGGCCATTATTCTGGTGCCCGCGCCCCAGCTGCAGGTCGTCATGGCAGGGGTTATATGAGTTGCCCTGTTCATTCAGCTCTTCCAGCAGCCAGTGGTATTCCAAGTCCACCTAAGCCTCAGGAGCCTTATTATGCACCTCCAGTATCTAGTGCGCCTCCTGCGCGGGGTGCTTCCAGTGGTTAGTCCAGCAGACCTGGCCCGAGCCAGTCATAGCAAGCACATCTTCCCAGAGCTTGTTTTGAGTGTGGTGACACACGCCATATGGTGAGGGATTGCCCCAGACTTAGGAGAGGTGCACCTCCACAGACTTCTCAGCCACAGCATGCCCTATAGAGTTCTCAGGCTATGATCCCAGCACCAGTTGCTACCCCACCTGCCCAGCCAGCTAAAGGTGGAGGTCGGGGAGGTAGAGGTCGCCCTCGAGGGGGAGGCCAGGCCAGATATTATGCCCTTCCTGCCCGTACTGAGGGTGTCGCCTCCGATTCTGTCATCACAGGTACATTTTGGTCTGTCAAAGAAATGCATCGGTTCTATTCGATCCAGGCTCCACTTATTCTTATGTGTCCTCTTATTTTGCTCCGCATTTGGGTGTATCTCAGGATTCTTTGAGTTTCCCTGTTTATGTTTCTACTCCTGCGGGAGATTCTCTTATTGTGGATTGCGTTTATCGGTCGTGTTTGATTGCTCTTAGTGGTTTTGTGACCAGAGCCGATTTTTATTGCTCAACACGGTAGACTTTGATGTTATTCTGGGCATGGACTAGTTGTCTCCCCATTATGCTATTCTTGATTGTCACGCCAAAACCGTGACGCTGGCTATGCCAGGTGTACCACGTGTTGAGTGGAAAGGCACCTTAGATCATTCTTCCAGTAGAGTTATTTCATGCCTTAAGGCTCAGCGTATGGTTAAGAAGGGGTGTGACGCGTATCTAGCTTATGTGAGAGATGTCAGTATTGATACCCCTACAATTGATTCAGTTCCAGTAGTACGGAATTTCTCTGATGTGTTTCCAGCTGACTTTCCGGGCATGCCGCCCGATAGAGATATTGATTTGTTGCCGGGCACTTAGCCCATATCTATTCCTCCGTACCGTATGGCTCCTCCTGATTTGAAGGAGTTGAAGGAGCAGTTACAGGAATTTCTTGATGAGGGTTTCATTCGGCCTAGTGTATCGCCTTGGGGTGCTCCTAACTTATTTGTGAAGAAGAAGGATGGTTCTATGCGTATGTGTATTGATTATCGCCAGTTCAACAAGGTTACAGTTAAGAATCGCTATCCTTTGCCTCGTATTGATGACCTGTTTGATCAGTTACAGGGTGCTCGTGTATTTTCTAAGATTGACTTGCGTTCAGGCTATTATGAGTTGAAGATTCGGGAGCCAGATATCCCGAAGACTGCCTTCAGGACTCGGTATGGTCATGACGAGTTCCTTATTATGTCATTTGGGCTGACCAATGCCCCGTTAGCTTTCATGCATTTGATGCACAGTGTATTCCAGCCATATCTCGACCCATTCGTTATTGTCTTTATTGATGACATTCTGGTATATTCCCGAAGTCGGGAAGATCATGAGCAGCACCTGAGGACAGTGCTTCAGACTTTGAGGGAGAAGAAGTTATATGCCAAGTTCTCGAAATGTGAGTTTTGGTCGGATTTCGTGGCATTCTTGGGTCACGTGGTTTCGAGTGAGGGTATTCAGGTGGATCCGAAGAAAGTGGAGGCAGTGCAGAGTTGTCCCAGACCATCCTCAGCTACAGAGATCCGCAGTTTTCTTGGCTTGGCGGGTTATTACCGTTGATTTGTTCAGGGGTTTTCATCTATTGCAACCCCTATGATCAGGATGACCCAGAAGGGTTCTCCTTTCTAGTGGACGGAAGAGTGCGAGGTGAGCTTTCAGAAGCTCAAGACAGCTTTGACTACAACCCCAATTGTGATATTGCCTACCGGTTTGGGGTCTTATACTGTCTATTGTGATGCCTCGAGGGTTGGCCTTGGAGCGGTATTGATGCAGGACGGTAGGGTGATTGCCTACGCGTCCAGACAGTTGAAGGTTCATGAGAAGAATTATCCTATCCATGATCTCGAGTTAGCTGCCATTGTTCACGCCTTGAATATCCGGCGTCATTATTTGTACTGTGTGCCTTGTGAGATTTATACATGATCACAAGAGTTTGCAGCATCTGTTCAAGCAGAAGGACCTTAATTTGCGCCAGAGGAGGTGGTTAGAGCTGCTGAAGGACTATGATATCACTATTTTGTATCACCCGGGCAAGGCCAATGTGGTGGCTGATACTTTGAGTCGCCGGGCGGAGAGTTTGGGGAGTTTGGCTTACCTACCAGCAGCAGAGAGGCCCATGGCGATGGATGTTCAGGCCTTAGCCAGCCAGTTTGTGAGATTGGATCTTTCGGAGCCCAGTCGGGTTCTAGCTTGCGTGGTCTTTCGATCTTCCTTGTTTGATCGTATCCGGGAGCATCAGTTTGATGACCCTCATTTGCTTGTCCTCAAGGACAAGGTATTGCATGGCGATGCTCGAGATGTGACTATTGGTGATGACGGGGTGTTGAGGATGCATGGTCGAGTTTGTGTACCCAATGTTGATGGGCTTCGGGAGTTGATTCTAGAGGAGGCCCATAGTTTGCGGTATTCCATTCATCCGGGTGCCGCGAAGATGTATCAGGATTTGAGACAGCACTATTGGTGGAGGCGGATGAAGAAAGATATAGTTGGGTTTGTAGCTCGGTGCCTTAATTGTCAGAAGGTGAAGTATGAGCACCAGAGACCGGGTGGATTGCTTCAGCAGATAGAGATTCCGGAGGGGAAGTGGGAGCGGATAACCATGGACTTCGTATCTGGGCTACCACAGACGTTGAGGAGGTTCGATGCCATTTGGGTTATTGTGGATCGGCTGACCAAGTCCGCACATTTCAATCCTGTGTGTACTACCTATTCTTCGTAGCGGTTGGCAGAGATTTACATCCGGGAGATCGTTCGTCTGCATGGTTGATGATAGGCTATAATTACGTATTTTAGTCGCTTATTACACTCTAATTTACTGCACTTTAATTAAGTTTGAGCTTTAATCGCTAGTGTCTTGCGCTAACTGTGTGTTTTATGCCTTGTAGGAGTGATTCCGAGCTATGTAGATGTTATGGAATGAATTCAAGTGATTCGAAGCTTTGAAGTCTGAGTAAAATCTCAAGGAATTAAGCCGGGATCGTGTTTGGGGGTCAACAGATGATAGTTAGAGCGAATGAAGAATCGAGTAGGCATATCGCGCACTGTCTAGTAAAATGGATATAACTTTTTTCTCAGAACACCATTTAGGCTCCACAATATATGGTTGGAAAGCTAACTCAAAGGGCTACAACTTTCATGTTTTACGTTTTTCCAAATTCAGAATCAAAAATGCGATTGAAACTGCAACTGCGGACTTGACGCGGACGGAGACTGAATATAACCCAACTAGCACGGCCTTAGCGCTGGCTTAGCGCGGCCGCGCTAGTCCAGACGAAAAAACAGATCTGAAGGGTACATTTGGAAGTTCAAGACCAATCCCCTCAACCTATAATAGGTTTAATTCGTCCAAAGTAGCAAGGGAGAAGTTTTTAGGGTTTAGAACAAGAAAAAAAACAAGAGGCAAGGAGGCAGAGACACAATAGGAGCAAGGCGGGAAATTCTTCAACAAGTTTTTCCTTCCTCTTCCTATTTTTCATTGTTGGTTATGATTTTTTGTATTGTAGTTTTACATGCTATTATGAATAGATAATTTGTTATCTAGGGTTTGATGGAACCTTTTGGGGATGAATTGGTTGTTATATTAATATAGTTTTGAGTTAGTTGTTAATCTCTATTTGTTCAACTACGTTTTGATTTTGGTTGATTGAAAGGATCCTCAATTATCCGTTCCTATTTATTATATATTTGCTTGAGAGAGAGTGCATATTTAGGTAGTTGTTTGAACAACATCACTCCCGGAGTATAGGCGAGAGTCATAACCGAGGGTTTAGAGGTTGGAGATAATGATACCTCGGGTGCGATTTAAGTGAACTGTAATGTGAATCTAGCTAGCGTAGCTTGAGAGAGTGCGTCTAGTAAATTATCATAATTGCTTGAGAGAGATTTATGATAGCTGGAGAGTTCATGATTGATAGAGGAAAGTAAGTCAAAGCTATAATAAACATACAACTAATGAAATCAACAATTGGGGAAATCATAACTCTAGACCTCCTTAATTTAGTCTCCAACCCTTTGTCTCTTTAGTTGATAATTTTGCTGCTTTGTAGTATTTGCTAGTTAATTAGTTAGAAATATAAATCTCAATCTTTTATAATTTAGGAAATTGTTCAAACTTGTCTTCATAGTGATATTAAACAGATATAGCAAAGCCTTAGTTCTCTGTGGGATTCGACTCCGGACTTTTAGACCGGACTATATTTGCAGCGACCGCTTATCCTTTTAAGGACTAGAGTTGGGTGTGATCAAATTTTGGCGTTGTTGCTAGGGAACTAACAGTGTAGTTGTAGCTGTATATATTGCTAGGTTACAAGTTTGAACTTTTATTTTGTTTTCTTTTGTTTTGTTTTTTTTTTGTATTTTTTTTATAACTATCGATTTGAGAAACATGGCATCTTGGAATTATGGGAATTTAGGTGTAGATAATTCTACTATTGATCTCCATACATATTGTGAATGAAATCACCTGTGGCAAAATTTTCAAAACGTTCCTAAGAGCGAGTTATGTGCACCAACTCAATCTTTTTTGTGGAATGTGTGTGGTGGTAAAAATGGTCACTTTTATGGTTGTTCTTATATTTCTTATCTTCCCCCAACCCCTTACTATGATGGTTCTACCTTTTCTTGTGAAGTTAATAGGAACAAAGAACTTGGGAATGCAGACCTGAAGGAGATCAAGGATATGTTAAAGTGCCTTCTGAAACAAAATAATGAAAAACAATTGCATATAGAAAGGCAAGAGGCAACTATTCGCAAGTTGGAGGCTCAATTGAGTCAAGTGGTTGGAGCTTTTAATGCTCAACAATCCAATATTGATGATAGTAGCCAAGAAGAGCATGAATTTGAGGTATTAATTGGGGAGGTCAAATTAGAACATCAACAACCTAGCCAACTAGAATTTGAAGATGTCAATGTTGAAGAAGTGAGACTAGAGTCATCCAAGGACATTGAGGATACAAATTTTGTTGATTCTAGTATCATTGATGTTGAGGATGCTGAAAGTCGTGAAGTTCATGTGTGTGAGCGCATTGGTCCTCACTCCAAACATTTTTCTACATTGTGCTTGGATGACGATATGAAAATAGAGTCATCTGAACCAATCGAAGAGTCAAGGAATGAGGAACAAGGTGCATATATTCTGGAATTCTTCTTGCCAGAAAGTCAGGATTACATACATCATACAAAGGCCAAGGAGTGCAAAATATTATATTATTTCCTTGGGCCAGTTAGATTCTTTCCACCGCCCAAGAGCATAATCATAAGCTTAAAGCAAAACTTGGGGTTCAATTCATAAGCTCGAGGTGGAGGCAAAAAGTGATTCGCGTCGTGCCGCGACGTTAAATCAAGCGCTTGTTGGGAGGCAACCCAGTTTTATTGCTTTCTTTTATTTATTTATTTATTTTTATTATATTATTTTTTTTAGTGTCGAATTTTGATTTTCTAGAAGCATGGAAAGGAAAGCGATTGGAAGGATGCAACAGCAAACCAAATGGTTGGAACTAAGTGTGAGGTACCCGCACGAAGGACCAAGCTTGGGAGAAGTCTGAGTACCCCATGAGTTGCTAGTGCTTCGGCTTACCAGGGAGTTTCTCTTACCCTCTTATGGTTATGCTGTGCATTGGGGACAATGCACAATTTTAAGTGTGGGGTGATGAGATTGTTTGGGTGACTTTTCATGCTACTTTAGCTGTATTAGTTTAATTAAATAGTATTTTTTTTAAAAGATTGGACTTTTCCCGACGATGGATCTATTAGATAATTTTCTTGAGGGATATAAGTCTAAAAAAAAATATAAAGATTTTCTTTGTAGGTAGTGTAATAATTCCCCCTTGGTTTTTCTTTGTGCCGTGGTTCTTTTCCAGGTTTTATTTGAACCAGGTGTAGTTAGTTTTTTTGGGAGTAGGAGCCATTGTGTTGTGTTTTGAATTGAAGCAATATCTCTTAACTTTGTTATGCCTTGAGAATAGTGAGTACTTTGGTTGTGACGCTTGACTCAGTTTTTTTTACTCTTGTATAAGTACCTTAAATTGTATGTTCTTAAATTTGCTTAACTGCTTTGACTAGAGTATCTTGATGAATCCAATCCTGAGTGAGTTATGTGCCATGTGTGTGTGAGGTTTGGGTGTTATTCTGTGCATTGCATTTGATGCCTAGAACTTGCCCCGTGTGTTTGCAAAGCGAAATAGTAGTTTTGTTCAGTCTAGGAAGTGATATAGGCATTTCTTTGTTGAGCCAGATAAGTATATTTTACCCGCCTAATTGTTATGTATCGTAGTTAACCCATTTGAGCCTCTAATCCTATTTCTTTGGCAACCACATTACAAGTCTTACCCAATTATTTGAATGGACTATCTATTTGAACCTTTTAACCTCTCATAAGCACTTGAATTGTGATGATTTATGTAAAAGTTAAAGTGTGGGGTGGTTGGTTTGGCTTTTGAGTGGAACTAATAAAATCAGGAGAAATGTGCACTGTTTTGAACAAGTAAGAGCCACTTGAATTGAAAAAAATATAGTTGTATTGATGTAGAAAAAAAAAGTATTTCTTTAATAAGTGGTGACTCTTGCTGTAATTGTGCTTAAAGAAGTATGGGGTAATATACATTGATGTGAAGGTGGAGTTTGGTTTGACATAAGTATGGGGTTTGAATGTTAAAGTATATGTATTAAAGTGCTTAGGGAGGTATAGTCACTCTTATATCTAAATATATCCTACCCGTCCCGTAGCCTACATTACAACCAAATAAGTCCTAATTGATCCTAGATGAAAGAGCTCGATTAGTGGAGTGGTACACTATGGGCAAGCTTATGGTGCATCTTTTGTGGCATATGAATGTTATTTCTGAGAGTGAGTGAATTCTTTCTATCTTGAGTTCCTAAGTGTTCTTAAATTTTATTGTGTGGAACTACTCTATTTTGTTGTGTGAGGCCACTTGATTCATGAAGGAAAGGTAATGTCAGTGACCTCTATGTTAGAGTAAGTGGGTGAGTTGTGAATAACGCGTGGTACTTGTGGGTCAAATCTTGAGGTGAAGATGTTACGCTTTTGTGCTTAGTCTATTTTAAATACTCTTGGTGTGATAAGTTAGGAGAATTGTTTAAAAATGTCGTGTCTATAAAAAGTGTAGTTTGATTGCTCGAGGACGAGCAATGATTTTAGTGTGGGGTGTTGATGATAGGCTATAATTACGTATTTTAGTTGCTTATTACAGTCTAATTTATTGCACTTTAATTGAGTTTGAGCTTTAACCGCTAGTGTCTTACGCTAACTGTGTTTTATGCCTTGTAGGAGTGATTCCGAGCTATGTAGATGTTATGGAATTAATTCAAGTGATTTGGAGCTTTGAAGTCTGAGTAAAAGCTCAAGGAATTAAGTCGGGATCGTGTTTGCGGGTCAACGGATGATAGTTAGAGCGAATGAAGAATCGAGTAGGCATATCGCGCACTGTCTAGTAAAATGGATATAACGTTTTGCTTAGAACTCCATTTAGGCTCCACAATATATGGTTAGAAAGCTAACTCAAAGGGATACAACTTTTATGTTTTACGTGTTTCCAAATTCCAAATGGAACAGGGTCAAAAATGCGATTGAAACTGCGACTGCGAACCTGACGCGGACGGAGACAGAATATAACCCAACTAGCGCGGCCGCGCTAGCCCAGACGGAAAAACAAATCTGAAGGGTACTTTTGGAAGTTCAAGACCAATCCCCTCAACCTATAATAGGTTTAATTCGTCCAAAGGAGCAAGGGAGAAGTTTTTAGGGTTTAGAACAAGAAAAAAAACAAGAGGCAAGGAGGCAGAGACACAATAGGAGCAAGGCGGGGAATTCTTCAACAAGTTTTTCCTTCCTCTTCCTATTTTTCATTGTTGGTTATGATTTTTAGTATTGTAGATTTACATGCTATTATGAATAGTGATGGAACATTTTGGGGATGAATTGGTTGTTATATTAATATAGTTTTGAGTTAGTTGTTAATCTCTATTTGTTCAACTACGTTTTGATTTTGTTTAATTGAAAGGATCCTCAATTAGCCTTTCCTATTTATTATATCTGCTTGAGAGAGAGTGCATATTTAGGTAGTTGTTTGAACAACATCACTCCCGGAGTATAGGCGAGAGTCATAACCGAGGGCTTAGAGGTTGGATTAGAGATAACGATACCTCGGGTGCGATCTAAGTGAACTGTAATGTGAATCTAGCTAGCGTAGCTTGAGAGAGTGCGTCTAGTGAATTATCATAATTGCTTGAGAGAGATTTATGATAGCTGGAGAGTTCATGATTGATAGAGGCAACTAAGTCAAAGCTATAAGAAACATACAACTAATGAAATCAACAATTAGGGGAATCATAACTCTAGACCTCTTTAATTTAGTCTCCAACCCTTTGTCTCTTTAGTTGATAATTTTGCCGCTTTGTAGTATTTGCTAGTTAATTAGTTAGCAATATTAATCTCAATCTTTGTAATTTAGGAAATTGTTCAAACTTGTCTTCTTAGTGATATTAAACAGATATAGCAAAGCCTTAGTTTTCTGTGGGATTCGACTCCGGACTTTTAGACCGGATTATATTTACAGCGACCGCTTATCCTTTTAAGGACTAGAGGTTGGCGTGATCAATGGTATTCCAGTTTCTATCATTTCAAATAGAGGTACTCAGTTCACATCGCGATTCTAGAGAGCCGTACAGCATGAGTTAGGTACTTGGGTGGAGTTGAGCACAACATTTCACCCTCAAATGGACGGACAGTCCGAGCGCACTATTCAGATTCTTGAGGATATGCTCCGTGCGTCTGTGATTGAGTTTGGAGGGTCTTGGGATCAGTTCTTACCATTGGCGGAGTTTGCCTACAATAACATCTATCAGTCCAGTATTCAGATGGCACCGTATGAGGCTTTATATGGTAGGCGGTGCAGATCCCCGGTTGGTTGGTTTGAGCCGGGTGAGGGTAGATTACTGGGCACGGACCTGGTGCAGGATGCTTTGGAGAGGGTCAAGGTGATTCAGGATAGACTCCGTACAGCCCAGTCCAGACAGAAGAGTTATGCGGATCGGAAGGTTCGTGATGTTTCCAACAAGGTTGGAGAGCGGGTTCTGCTTCGGGTTTCGCCTATGAAGGGCGTTATGAGATTTGGGAAGAAAGTGAAGCTAAGTCCGAGGTTTATTGGCCCTTTTGAGATATTGAGGCGTGTTGGGGAGCTTTCCTATGAGCTTGCCTTACCTCCCAGCCTGGTAGGAGTTCACTCGATATTTCATGTTTCGATGCTCCAGAGGTATCACGGTGACCCGTCGCGCGTGTTGGATTTCAGTTCAGTCCAGTTGGACAAGGATCTATCTTATGTTGAGGAGCCAGTGGCGATATTGGACAGGTTGATTCAGAAGCTGAGGTCAAAGAACATTGCTTCTGTGAAGGTTCAGTGGCGGGGTCAGCCGGTCGATGAGGTAACTTGGGAGACTGAGCAGGATATGCGCAGTCGTTACCCTCATCTTTTCACTACTTCAGGTATGTCTCTATGCTCGTTCGAGGACAAACAAATGTTTAAGTGTGGGAGGATTTAACGACCTGGCCGGTCGTTTTAAGAATTAACGCCCCGATCCCCTATTAACTGCTTTCCCCGTGTTTGTTTCTGCTATTGTGAGTTGCCGGGAGGAATTATTTGGAGTTTTGGAGAGTTTTGGGACACTTAGTCCCTAAATGTGAGCTTAAGTTTTAGAAATTTGACCGTAGTCGGAACACTGTGAAGACGGCCTCGGAATGGAATTTTGATGGTTCCGTTAGCTCCGTTGGGTGATTCGGGCTTAAGAGCGTGTTCGGATTGTGTTTTGGTGATCCGTAGCTAATTTAGGCTTGAAATGCCAGAAGTCGAATTTTTGAAGTTTTCGGTTCGATAGTGAGATTTTGATCCGAGGGTGGGAATGGAATTTCGGAATTTTGAGTAGCTCCGTAGTGTTGAATGTGACGTGTGTGCAAAATTTCAGGTCATTCGGACGAGGCTTGATAGACTTTTTGATCAAAAGCGGAATGCGGAAGATTTTAGAACCTTAGGCTTGAATTCGATGTGTTTTGGTCGTTTTGATGTTGTTTGAGGTGTTCTGAAGGTTGGTATAAGTTTGAATGGTTGTATAAGACTTGTTGGTGCTTTTGGTCGAGGTCCCGGGGGCCTCGGGGTGATTTCGCATGGTTGGCGGAAAGATTTAGAGTTGGTTGTGACACCTGTAGTTTCCCATTGCTGTCATAATCGCACCTGCGGCTAGGGGACCGCAGGTGCGGTCTCGCAGAAGCGAGATTGTGGTCGCAGAAGCGGAAAGGGCTAGGAGAGCTGGAACCGCAGAAGCGGTCAAGGAGCCGCACCTGCGATGGCGCAGGTGCGGATTATGCATCGCAGATGCGGAGTTGGGCGAGTTAAGTGAGGACCGCAAATGTGGTTCGTGGACCGCAAAAGCGGCGCTGCAGGAGCGTAATTTTGGGAGCAGATGCGAAATAACTGGGCCAGAAGGTATAATTTATTCCACCATTTCTAAGTCGGCTCTTGGAGCTTTTTGGGCGATTTGAAGAAGGATTTCAAGGGGATTACATTGAGGTAAGGATTTTGGACCTAAAAACTTTTTTGTATGATATTAATTCATGGATTAGAGTTGTAATTAATGGAATTTAAGGGTTAAAAGTTGGGGAAACTAGGGCTTGGTTTTGGAGACCTAGACTTGAGGATTTGAGGGGCCATTTGAGGTCCGATTTTGGTACTTTTGGTATGCATGAACTCGTGAGAGTATGAGAATTCTAAAACTATAAATTTTACCCGATTCCGAGACGTGGGCCCGAGGGGCATTTTGGTAATTTTACCTAATTTCGCGTATTAGGTTAGAATTTTATTGTAGAATCAGTTACTTGAAGTGTTATTTACATTATGCAATTAAATTAATAGATTTAGGCTATTTGGAGTCGAATACTCGTGGCAAGAACGTGGTTTCGAGTTAATTTTGAGCCGGTTCGAGGTAAGTGGCTTGTCTAACCTTGTGTGGGGGAAACTCCCCTTAGGATTTGATATTATTGATGTTTGAAATGCCTTGTACGTAAGGTGACGAGTGCGTACTTGTGCTA
This sequence comes from Nicotiana attenuata, assembly GCF_001879085.1. Lineage (NCBI taxonomy): Eukaryota > Viridiplantae > Streptophyta > Magnoliopsida > Solanales > Solanaceae > Nicotiana > Nicotiana attenuata. The sequence continues at coordinate 73,850,790 of NC_031994.1, forward strand.
ATTATTGAAAAATCCGGTTTCCATTAAGTACTTAGAATTGTGTTTTCCTTTCCGTTTATACTACTTGCAAATTTAGCATGTTGTTAGCTTAGGGAAGCATGTCTAATTGATTTAACTGCTTATTTGTTCTACTGCCCTATCTGGATTATGTGCAATATGCTAGGTTAGAAATACCTGCTTTACCTCGGTGTGAAATTTGATTGAATTGAGTATTCCTCTTGTTGCTGCTCTGTATTTATATTTGGGACTACGGGATGGTATCCCGGGAGATCCCCCTGTATGTTTACTTTAGGACTACAGATTGGTATTCCGGGAGATCCCCCTGCACTTTTACATTGGAACTACGGGATTGCACCCGGTAGATTTCCCCCAGAATGGAGTATTTACATTTGGGACTACGGATGTGGTATTCCGGTAGCTCCCCGCGCATTATGAGTTGGACTACGGGACTGCACCCGGGTGATCCACTGGACATTTATATTTGGGGACTACAGGACGGTATCCTGGGAGATCCCCCGGTTGTTATCTCTGCGTTGAGTTGTATTTATTTTTTCGTGATTACTTTATTTCTGTTAATGTTGTTGTTGTTCTTCCATCCTGTGTTACCTTTTACTGTTGCACTCAAGTATACTGTCTTATTTTACACTGTTATTATATCTTGTATTTACTTTAACCTCAGTAGGGCCCTGACCTTCCTCGTCACTACCCGACCGAGGTTAGGCTTGGCACTTACTGAGTACCGCTATGGTATACTCATGCCCTTCCTGCGCATGTTTTTCATGTGTAGATCCAGGTTCTTCGACTCAGTCCTACCATCCTTGAGGCGGAGTGATCCATCAGAGACTTCGAGGTATGTCTGCCGCGTCCGCAGACCGAGGAGTCCTTTTCCATTCTGGCTCATAGTATTAGGCCTTCTGTATTTACTTTGTTTAGACACTATAGAGTTAGAACACTGTTGTTAATCCATAGCTTGTGATTTTATGAGATTCCGGGTTTTGGGAAAATGTAGTTCATTGTAAGAGTTTGATTTGTATTATTTCTGCAGTTTGGATAGTTTATTTCTGTTATTTCTTTTCCGCAAATTGTTAGGCTTACCTAGTCGTAGAGACTAGGTGCCGTCACGACAGTTCACGGAGGGCGAACTTGGGTCGTGACACCATCCCTCGTCAAAGATCTCTTTCAACCCTCGTCAAAGTTCTCTTCTCCTCTCAAGTTTTTCATATCAGCAACTTTATCAAAAAACCAAAAACTTGAACTAGTCTCATCTTCAAATTCAAAACTATAGCTACATTGTAAGTATTGCAATTCATCTTCATATTTCGCATTATTTCTGCAACTGATTGAGCTTAATGATATATTTTTCTACAATTATCTTCACAATTCGTCCTGCTTTTTAAGTGTTGAACTTAAGAACCAAAATCTGAATTCAATTCACACCTACAATTTTTTTTAAATAATTTTATGCTACTTACAGCCATTTATAAATCACATTTAGTTGTCTTCACTTATAGATCTTCAAAATTTTTTGAAAACTTCAAATTTAACACATTAAAATTGTTGGAATATTCAAAAAAGTATTTCCAGAAAAGTTCAGCCTATAAATTCTGAAGCTTCAAGGATATATAAGCTTAAATTTTCATGCTGATATATCATGAAATTGTTTCACGTTAATATAGGCTAACAGGAAACTTCGGCCTAAATGGCTAGTGTTTTCCATGAAAACTTCAGCCTAAATGGTCTGAAGCTTCAAGATGTAGAAAGAGAACTTCACACATATATAAATATAATTTCAGACTGTGGAAGTTCTTTTTTAAAAAAGCTAGTAGTTTCCAGAAAACTTCAGCCTAGAAAGTTCGAAGCTTCAAAGATATATAACCAAAACTTCATGCTGATATAACATGAAGTTGTTCCAGTCTGATATAGGCTGAGAGGAAACTTAAGACTAAATGATTAGTTTTTTCTTGAAAATTTCAGCCTAAAAAGTTTGAAGCTTCAAAGATATATAACCTAAATTTCATGCTAAAATTTCAGGAAACTTCAGATTTTTGTACTCATTAACTATTTTATTAACTGCAGGATGAGTTCGATTTACCTTGTTGTTACTTTCAATGGTAGATGGGCTTTAGATTACAAGTACTTGGATCATGATACACAACTTGTTCTGGTTAATAAACAAGTATCATTCATCATTTTCCTCAAGAAAATTAGTGAAGTCATAGATTTTGATGCAAACAAATATGAATTAAAAGTATGGTTTGACATCAAACTAAAGACAAGAAAACGGATGCTTGTAACTAAAGATGACGACCTCAGAACCTGTATATACCAACTGATTCAACTTTAATGAATTGCCATTTCGTCGTCGAAGAAATACAACTACTTTTTGACAGTATAACTGCTTTGGAATCTGGAACATTCAAAGGATCTCTTGTCCATACAATAGATTCAAAACAACTTGCTGAGTATTAACATGGAGTAGAAAACAAGCGACAACCTTCTAGCATTATAGCTGATTCAGAATCTGGAACGCTACAAGGATTACCTGCCGGTACAATTAATTCACACCAATTTGGTGAGGGCCAGTAGGAAGAAGGACAGTTAATAATACAAATAGACAACCAACACACGTCCAACAAAGTTTATTCTTATCTCCTTCAATGATAAGCAATGACCAAGATCAAGAAAATACCGAGACTATACCAATAACAACAGATACAATTGAAGAAATTGGTGAAACTTCTACTGCTTCTAAGAAATCAAGAAAATGGGCGAGGAGAAAGGTCAAAGAATCTCCACCATGTAAAATACTTAGGCGCGATGCATTGCCCGATGAAATAAAAGTAGGATCATATTTTGAGAACAAGAGCATGACTAAATTTTTCTACAAATTGGAGATCAACCAAAAAGTTGAATTCACTACTATTAGATCTTGCTCAAAGAGATACGAGCTGAAATGCATCGTGGAGAGATGTGGTTGGAATGGACGTGCTACCAAAATAAAAGATTTCACATTTTCTAGGGTGATAAAATTTTAAAACAACCATGAATGTTCAGTTGATGCAAGAAAATCTGATCAGAAGCATGCTACATCAAAATTTATAAGTGAGAAAAATTTAGAACATGTTCGGGATAAAAAGATTTAGGTTACACCAGCCATTGTAGGAAGTGAAATAAAAAAAATTTGAAATTGATATTGGATATCACAAGGCATGACGTGCTATTCAAAAAGCTATTGCTTGTATAAGAGGAACACCGGAAGAGAATTACCAGATTCTTCATTCATACCTACACATGATGGTGCATAGGAACTCACGGACATACACTAGTGTAAAAAGAGATCACCATAATCGGTAAGCAAAAATAATAACCATCACTCTGATGTTTCAACCGTTGCTATTTGAAACTTCACACTTTGTAATTTATTTTTTGTGTTTCACCTATTTGTTTACATGTTCTTTGCTCTTGCGGTGTTAATAGTTGGTTGGTACTGTAGACCCGTGATTGTAGTAGATGCAACAATTTTAAAGTCAAAATATCACGGTATTCTATTTGTTTCTGTTTCAATGGATGTAAACAACCAAATCTTTCCTCTATCTTTTGGTATAATAGATTCAGAAAACAATGACGCATATATTTGGTTCTTCCAGGAAATGCAAAAAGCAATTGAAATCCACTGTGAACTGGATTTCTTATCAGATAGAAACCAATCGATCGCGCATGGATTAGACAAATTTATCCTGAAGCCCACCATGGTATCTTCCTCCATAATTTTGAGAAGAATCTATAGCAAAGGCATACAAAAAGCACGGTGATAAATCTTTTCCAAAGCGCTGCAAGGTTATACAAACGTGAAGATTTTATTCAGTTAATGTTCCAGATCAAAAGTATTGACAAGAAAATATATAATTACATAATGGAAAAGCCACCAGAGATATGGGCTGGATCGTGGTTCCCACGGCGATGTCATGCTATGCTGACAACAAACATGGTAGAATCAATGAATTTCATGTTACTAAAAGCAAGAGAGATGTCTGTTTTAAGAATGTTAGATTTCATTCAAGAAAAGTTGCAGTAATGGTTTTACGAACGGAGAAAAACAACACAAGAAATTTTTACTAAGTATCAATATGGACAGAAGAAGAGTTGAATATGAAGATAGACTTAGCTTGCAAAATATTTGTAAGTATATTTATTAAGTTCAATCTTTTTGATCTGAAGTAATTAACTAATGCATAAAAACTTCAACCTTTTATATCTGAAGTCATTGACTGCCTGCTTACAGAAAACATATGACTAAAGTTTTTCATACTGTATTTTGCTTAACTACAACATATTTTTTCGGAAATAATTAACTAATGCATAAATACTTCAGCCTTTTATGTCTGAAGTCATTCACTGTTTACAAAAAGAATGCCATACTTTTTCTTTTTGAAGCTATAATACACTAATATAATTTTTTAAAAAACTTTTTTATTCCTTCTTAGGTGTTCGACATTGATTCAATGTTGTTTAGAATAAATAATGAGGGAATTAAATTCATTGTGGACTTAAAGAAGAGAACTTGTGTCTGCTTGGAATTTCAACTTGATGAATTGCCATGTCCACACGCAATTGCTACTATCATGAAAAGATATTTGCAGAAATCTGATTTCTGCTCAAAATGGTATTCAAGGAAAACATATGAAGGGCATGTCAATACTGTGGGAGATCAAAATTCATGGGATATACCGCAAAATGTAGAATCTCAAATCACAAAACCTCCCGATGTAGACATTCTACAAGGAAGAAGACAGAAGAAGAGGTATATCCCCGCGACTGAATAGGTATGGCTAAAGTCTACCAAATGCAGTCACTGTACACAAATTGGGCATAACAGAATAAATTGCTTGTCTTCTCCGGTAACTCATCCATATTCCAAGAAACACGCCGAAAAATACTCCAACATTCAATAATCCCTAAAAAAACTTTTCTTCTAAAGGAAGATAGATATTCTGAATTTAGACTTTCATGAATGATTGATATATGTGAAATGTGATTGTTTTTTATTGAAATAAAAAATCAGCTCTTAGATTGACAATTACTCGTTTATATATTACTTGAAGTAGAAACCACTCATTTTTGTTAGCTTACAGGTATGGTTGCAAAAAGTAATTAACAAAATTACTAAACTTCAGAGACAACATTCTAAAAGTACGCAGTCATTTCAGCCAGAGAAAACTGTAAGTAAAATGCATATCTTTAACACACACACAGACAGACCTTTGTGGCAAGAAGTACTCTTATACATAAAGTAATACCTCAGATCAATAAGTCTTAGTTGGAATATATGGCTATAAATGAGTGGTGTTTCCAAAAAACTTCAGCCTACAAAATTTGATTCTTCAAAGCTATACACGATAACTTCAGGCCAAAAAAGTCAAAGTTATAGCCTTATATATGATTATAAGCAGGTTGTGTTTTCAAAAAACTATAGCCTATAAAGTCTGACTCTTCAAAGCTATAGATGATAACTTCAGGCGAAAAAGGTTGAAGTTATAACCTTATATATGGCTGTAAACGGGTAGCTTTTCCAAAAAACTACAGCCTATAAAGTATGACTCTTCAAAGCTATAGATGATAACTTCAATCCAAAAATGTTGAAGTTTCAAACCTATATATTCTAACTTCAACCTTATAAGTCATGAAGTTTTAGTGGCGTTTGGACATAAGAATTGTAAAATTCCAAAAAAAAGTAAAAAAAATTTTTCAAGTGAAAATGGTATTTGAAAATTAGAGTTGTGTTTGGACTGAATATAATCTTAGGTTAATTTTAAATTTTTTGTGAGCGATTTGGGTTAAATTTTTGAAAAAATAGCCTTTTGGAGTTTTTCAAAATTTTCAAAATTCCAAAATTCATATTCAAGTGAAAATTGGAAATTTTATGACCAAACACTGATTTCAAATAAAGTGAAAATTTTTCAAAAAAAGTGAAAAAAATTTCTTATGTCCAAACAAGCTCTTATTTAAACATGTAGTATGTTATTACATTAAAATCGCATATATCCTTCAAAAAATTCAATAAGTTCACACAAAAATATGATTTATATTACATATTTACATGAAAAGAAGCCACACAAAAAGAGAAAGCCATAAAAATATTAACAAAATTACACAAGAACAACATAAAAAAGGAACTAAAAAAAGCTAAGCATCACCCCCATCATCTGCTAATTTTGAACAATACTCATCAATTTCTCTATATATCTCATCATCATTCGAATCAGAGATAATAATAGGATACTCAGGTAAAAGACCATAAGTTTCATAAGATTACACTTCAACTTATTGAATTGATCACACAACTGATTTTGTTTAATTTTTACTCTTCCATAAGATAAGGGAGAATTCTCAAAGTATCTTCCATCTTAGCATACTCGTCCCTGATGGGTAATTTAGAAGAATCAAATTGCTGCACAACCTTGTCGAACGATGTGGAATAACCTGCACAATTGCGTTCGAGGTTCAACCCTTTTCTTGGGGGGATTCCAATTTGATGAGATACGGAAATCCTGGAATGATTCATCGGCAAAAAATTATGGTATGATTCTTTCCCAATCAGCCTTTATACACTCCACTTCTCTAGAAGATTACTCATTGGTACGGTACAATACCAATCAGCCTTTAAACTCTCCAACTTCTCCACAAGTTCACCCATTATAACTTTTTTGCTCCTGCTAGCATCAGACATTTTTTCTTTAAATAGATAAAGGCTGTGGATGAATTAAAATAAAAAAAATGATAGAAGGCTATGGATAAGTACGAAATTACAAGTGAAGAGGTTATTAATATTGCCAAAGTTTGCACCTAATCAATTTACTATCTATAGATGGAAAACTAACTTTTCAAATCTGTTTATTGTTTATGGTCAGAGAAATTGAATGTAACAAGATAAAATAGATGGTAAAAGACAATAAATAGGTGCTAAATACAAAAATGTAAGTCTGAAGTTTTAAAATACAAAGGAGTATAACTTCGGGCTAATAAATCCATAGATTTTCTATACTAAAAATATTACTTCAGATCGAATAGGTCCAAAGTCTTCGATACAATGCAATATAACTTCATGATGAAGAGTCCAAATGTCTGATGGAATGGAACACAACTGCAAACCAAATTTAGATTAATAAGTCCATAGTTTTAATATAACCAAAGTTTGCACCTATCAATTGAAAGTCTTTATTTACTATCTATAAATGCAAAACTAACTTTTCAAATATGTTCACTATTTGATGGTCTGACATATTAAATGTAATATGATAAAACAGGTGGTAAATACAAAAATATAAGTATGAAGTTTCAAAATACAAAGGAGTGTAAGTTTGGGCTAATAAGTCCATAGCTTTTCTATTCTAGAAATATAACTTCAGACTGAATAGGTCCAAATCTTTGATCGAATGTAAGACAACTTCTGTCACGACTGTCGCGCCCTCTTTTTCCCCTTCGCGGGGGAAGTTAGGGTTTCGACATTCATGGGGAAAACAACTCGCTTCCTTTTGGAAATTTGGTATTTGAAGAGTCGCCACCTAACGGATTAAGGTGCGTGAGGGCACCTAGACCGATTAACTCATGTAACCAGTTTGCATTGCCAGAGATTAGGGTAAGGCTCGAAATAACCTTAAGGGGAAGCTGTTAGGCACCCTTCGAGGTCCACAATGGTGGGTCCCGACAAAACATATTTTGTGAATCAGTCAAGTAGCAAATAGACAGTCTAAGCACACATATGTAAAATAAGTAAGATCTTAACAGTTAAGCAGTCTAAGCACACATATGTAAAAGAGATTCTTAAACAGATAAGAAGTCTAAGTACACATATGTAAATGGGATGAATGGGTCCTAAGTTGTTTATCCTATAGGATCATATCCATATAATGCTCGGTAATCACTCATGAATGAGAGGGCTACACGTTGCATTTGCGCCCAGGTCATCATATTCTTTTACTACCCATTATCCCACCCCTTAGTGGTTATTGAGCGAGTTTTTATTAACGAACTCTAAGCGTGCTGTTACCCATCCCTTCCTTGTGGTCCTGGAGGAGCTTAGGACCTCTAAATCTGGGCAGTTCTAGACAAACCTAAGGTATTTAAAAGGTAAAAATCTAGGCGACAAATAAATAGCATGTAGGACAGGCGAATAGGGAAAAAAGCAGTTAAAAGGCTCATGTTTACCTCCGCATGTACATAGGAAAATAAACAGCACGTCTCAAACACAGATTCAGGTAATTTTTAGAAAGAACCTTAGGACAGGATGTCTAGGTGAACATTAATACACAGATCTTGCAACGATATTTCAAAACTCAATGGCAGGGTCCTAATCGGTTTGCCTACTGATTTTAAACCTATAAGACTTAAGCAGTTTATACACAATTAAACCACAGTTTCCAATTTTATATAAGGACATTAATCACCTAAGGCTTGCCTAGGCGTGGGGACTATAAATAATCACAATTACAGGAACTGTTTGAACATTTTAAGAAATTGTTCAACCTACAAACATGCTGTTCTAGGTGACACAGATTTTTAACAGGTGATTTGCACTAGTTTGTGTATAGAAACATGACATCTATACGTGGGGCTGTTTTTTTATACCTTTTCATGGACAGTTATTTATTTTAATCGAAATAGACATGGTTCAAATGAATTCAAACAGAGTTCCTAGAAATATGGTATCTAATGCATGGCAGTTTATTAAGGCAGGATTATTAACCTAGTAGCAGGATCTCTAAGTGAAAGTACATGTGCAAAACTAAAGCATGGAATAGTAATATGTAGTATACTGAGGCAATAAGCATGAAGCCCTAAAACATGATATCTAATGCAGGTTTAACATGGTTTGAATGCAAATGAGCACATCAGTCCTAGAAACATGATTGCTGAATGCAGATTCGCATACTGTAAAGCCTAGAAACATGGTTTCTACCCAGCATTACCCATAAGATCATATAGCTACCCTCCCTTTCACTAGTCACCCCAATATCCGTTTACAATTAATTATTACAGACTAATGATTGAATGAATTACACAAATGAAACATAGATTAACTATAGGGAGCCTGAAGTAGGCCCAAAGCAAACCTGGGAATACCAGGCCTTCAGTAGTCTCAAATGCCAAGGATTTTATAGCCAAATTCATGTCTAGATGTGTCAGAGTTTCCAAAGGATCTTAAGGATCCCGGGCAGTGCTCACACTCAGACTTTCACAATAGGGATTGAGTAAGTGCAGCGTGGAAAGGCCAGCCCCAGTGTTCCAGAGTTCAGAGGAATCTTAAGAGGATCCCAAGGCAGTACACACTGGAGGGGCAAAACTTAGGGACATAAGAGTAAAGTAAGAGTGCTTGACATAGTTTTGAAAGGTTTTTTATTTTGACAAGAAGATAGTACTGAAATGACTCTAGAAGTAAAGAGATTTTTCTGAAAATAAGTAACTAATTTTGTAGTGAAGCAGTTCGAGAATAGTACAAAACACTTTCGAAAATCAGCAAAACAGCCTAGTTGATTACAGAACAAATAGGTCCAGTATCACTCAATCAACATCTTTCACACAGGGGTAGTGGGAATTGGGGACACATAGAACACATCAGTGTATAGTGGAGCATATAACAATAGGATGCATAGAAATTTTCAAGTGTTTTATAGGATTAACAAGTCACTTATAAAATTGGTGGTAGAGACATAGAGCAAGGATCACAGAACAGCCATGTGGAAAACACATTAACACTGGACAGGTTAAGCACACAACCAGAGTTACTTTGAGATACTAGACAACGTAGCATGATCTCATCAGCAAAGTAGAATAAGCAGGGATCCAAATGAACAGACTAGACAACACTACGCAAGTATTCCTGGTATAGACATGCTGACACACATAGAACAAAACAGGTTGAGGCATGCTAGATAAAGTAGTAGGCAGATCATTGTGGATTAGACATACTAATCACAGATTCTAACAGAATAAAACTCAAACATGCTAGGCAAAACAGTAATTAGGCAATGTAGTTTAGACATGCTAGAAACATATTGGGCAAACAAGATAGTAAACAGGAACAGGATTGGAACTCATAATCAATGAACTAAAACAACAATGAAACACATAGAGTTTTAGACTTCGAATTTGAATTAGGACATACCGGTTAGGGAGAGAAAATACAGAGTATAGAGCAGATGTTGTGCAATAGCTAGCCTTGGCTTACAACCGGCTAGATCAGTGAAGATTGTAAGTAACAGAGAAGAACAGAGAGCTTTTAAGTGTAAGAGTATTTTTTTGAACTAATGTTCGTTTTCCAAGAGTGAGAATAGAGGAGAGTATATATAGTAGTCAGGGGCTAAATATAATAAGGTAAGGGAACATACAGAATCAATTATGCACGAAATTAGTAAAGTCTCCCCTAATTAAGGGGTAATTACCCAACGGTAAAGGGCAGGACAATATTTAAGGAAAGAAAATCAAGTAAGACTTAAGCACATAATGGGCAATTAAGGGTAAATAAACAGGGGTACAATTAAGAAAACAATCTTGAGGAATCTATAAGTATCACAATCAAATAAGGCAAGAAAATAATTAAAAGGTGTAAAATAGGAAAATAATCAAGAATCACACATAGGTCTTAATAGAGCAAATCGGTGAATCAGAACTCAAAAATAATACTGATTTAAAGGAGAATAATATAGGTTTCCATGAACAAACAAACATGCCAAGTATAAACAGACAGAATCAGTCGAGAATCGAATCAGAAACCCTAATAGAGATATACTAGGGTAAAAATCACTAGACATCGAATTAGGCTAAAACAAAATCATGAGAATCAAAGCACATAACAAAATAATGTGGCAAGTAACACGGACAGGCTCAAAGTCAAAGAAAAAATATCAGAAAATTGGGGTTTTAGCGTAAACTAATTAGGGTTGAAGCAAGCTCAACATAAATCGGTCAAAACTCATAAGAACATGAGATTAAACATTCAAATTCAGGAAACATTTTGGAGAAAAGGATTTTCAGGAAACCCTAGGTTTAGGAAAATGGAAAGTCGCTAAGAAAACCAGAAGATTTTCATGAAAAATATGTGAAATAGGTTCGATTCTTCTCAGATCTGTACAAATTTGAGAAGATCAAAGGACAAAATTAGGATTTTTAGAAGTGAGACAGAGATGAAGACATAGGTTTAGAAATCCATAGATTTAAGGCGAAATAAGAATTTCTTACTCTAAATCGAACCAGAATGGCCTGAAACAGGCAAGAAAAACCTAGAGGCGTAAGCAGACTAGCCCTGGTCCCTTGAGAATCTTCTCAAGGACCTTAGAGACGGAGGTACCTAGCATAGGAGGGGCCATTAGAGGCCTGGGGTGGTGAAGAACCACCATGAACGGCGGTAGATGAGTGACGGTGGGGGGAGAATTAGGGTTAAGGCTAGAGAGCATCTGAGAGATAGAGAGGAGAGTGACGGCGGGGAGGGATGAGAAGTGATTAGGGTTAGAGGGGGGGAGGGGTATTGGTTTAATTATGGTAATGGGTTTCTGGGCCGTTGATCAAAGATGATCAACGACCAGGATTAGCCAAGAATTAGGTCGGGTAGGTGAGGGTATTGGGCTTGGGTTTATTGGGCTGGTTTTAAGGGTGTTGGGCTAGTAGACTTAGGCTAAAATTGAAATTAAAAGAGGCTATTTGTTAAATACCCCATATAAATTACTTAAAATAATTTCTAAAATAATTACTAATCATAAAAATAAATTTCATGCATAAAAATGTTTTAAAATAGTTGTATAGTATTTAAAAATACAAAGGACTAATTTTTGGTAAAATAACACAAAAAATATATGCATGGGCTATAATTGCAAAGTTATTGCAATTATCGCCAAAAGGTGCCAATTCGGCTATTTATGGAATAATTTGAACTTAATAGGGCCATAAATAGTAATATTAAATCAAGAAATGTTTCGAAATTATTTGTGATGCAATTTTGTAATTATTTATTAGAAATAAAATACTGGGCAAATTAATTGAAAATGTAGAAATTGTGGAAAAATACCAATTGATGCTAATGCGTGATTTTGAAGACATATATGCATTTTAAAACTATTTTGGAAAAATTGGGTATCAACAGCTGCCCCTCTTTACCCGGAAAGGATGAAAGAGTTGTCAGGTAAGGATATGATGGCCAATTTTGACCGAGCGTGATGGTTTGGGAGATTTAGGCCGCACTCTGGCTTCTGAGCTGCCTACATATCCCTGGTTTTACAGGAATCAGGCCGTGTGTAGTTCTGGATTCACCAACGGAATAGACCGATGAAGTCGTCACGAGAACGGGCACAATGTTTCGGGATAGGTAAAAGAACAGTTTTATGGGAGAAGTCAGGTTTGAGATAGTCGAAGGGCTCAGAGCGGGGATTGCTCCTACTGGGATAGCAGCTGCTTGCCGAGTCACCTGCAAATATAGATACTACAAGAATACATTTGAGCGGAAATTTAAACATGATGCATGTTCCCTTTGGACTATGAAGGCTGTCTTCGGACGGTTGAGGATGACGTCCTTAGGCCATGATGTCCTGGGCCATGATTTGCTCGGTAAGAGATTCACAGGCCATGAAATGACGTTCTCGGGCCATGAAGATGGTGCCTCCGAACCATGACGCCTTTGAATAATGATATGCAAGTTTGAGAGATCCTCAGGCCATGACATGGGGTCTTCCGGCTATGAGGATGGTGCCTTTAGACGATGACGCCTTTGGACAAGTTGGCGATATTTCAGCCCATGAGATGCGATAAGATGATGCTAAAAAGAACAATACAAGGCTTAGTCTTATGAGGTTGAGGGCAGAGCTTAGCCCGAAAGAGGAGAAAATAGATAGTGCCGGAGAGATAGTGCTTAGTCTCGGCAAATAAAGGCGATGATTGGCCTTATGCAAATAGGAGGCAGAGCTTAGCCTCATGCAAGAAATGGTGGCAGGGCTTAGTCTCATGCAGGATTCGGGATAGGGCTTAGTCCCATGCAAACGGAAGGCAGAGCTTAGCCTTATGCAGATATGGAGGCGGGGCTTAGCCTCATGCAAGAGTTGAGACAGGGCGTAGTCTCGTGCAGGATGCAGGACAGGGCTTAGTCCCATGCAAAGAGAAGGCAGTGCTTAGCGTTATGCAGATATGGAGGCAGGGCTTAGCCTCATGCAAGGTGGAGATAGAGCTTAGTCTCATGCATGATAAGGGACATGGTTTAGTCCCATGCAAAGAGAAGGCAATGCTTAGCCTTATGCAGATATGGAGGCAGGGCTTAGCCTTATGCAAGGTGGATACAAAGCTTAGTCTCATGCAAGATGAGGGACAGCGTTTAGTCCCATGCAACGAGAAGGCAGTACTTAGCCTTATGCAGATATGGAGGAAGGGCTTAGCCTCATGCAAGGTGGAGACAGAGCTTAGTCTCATGCAGGATAAGGGACATGGCTTAGTCCCATGCAAAGAGAAGGCAGTGCTTAGCCTTATGCAATATGGAGGCAGGGCTTTGCCTCATGCAAGGTTCAGGACAGGGCTTAGTCCCATGTAAAGAACAGGTAGCAAATAAGAATAGAGTATTTCTTAGCTTGAGATCTATTTGGCGTCTGGTAGCCTGACTGATAGTGATTTTGCTGCGTGTATATATTTGCAAATGCTACTATTACGTCAGATGTGCCTGCGCTCAAAGAAAAATTGTAAGTTTTGTAAGGGGAGGTTGGTTTGTGCCTTTGTCTGCTGGCTTTACTCCTCTGTTCTGGAGGCCTTGTTTGAGTTTCCCTAGGTATCCTGGCTATTACAGAAATGGAGTGTTTGAAAGTAATATGCAATTATTGATAAAAAAGAGTTATTTTAGAAATATGGTGAAATATCCAGCAGTTTCAGATGAACCAGTGACTGTAACATATTTCGGAGACATTGCAGCTTTCTTGTGTTAGAATTTTTAGGGCCCCCCTCAAAATTCCACCCCAATTTGGTAGATGATCCTTCGGTCGTTTTCGAAACTTGTTGAACCTTCCTCGGAATTTTGAGAATCCTTCTCAAAATTCTGCCCCTGTTTCTTAACCAATTTCTAACTTTCTGGCATGCAATGGCGTTGGCTGGACTTGCTCCGGAATTTTGAGGGTCCTCCTCAAAATTCTGCCCTAGTTTTTGATCTTGGGGGGAAATGGAATTTTTATTATGATATGACCGAACCCACATGGCTGCCTACGTATAGCCTTTTAAACGGGAATCAGGTCAAGCGTAGTTCAATTACATATGATAAAGAAATGTAAACAGTCTAAACATAGTATCTATTGACTGCTTTTGAATTGATTGTTTTTGGCCAGACTTCTCCGTCCATTTTCTCATGTATGAGTGCTCCTCCTTTTAGCACCCTGTGAACCATGTAGGGACCTTGCTAGTCGGGAGAGAATTTCCCTTTGGCTTCATCTTGATATGGGAAGATCTTCTTTAGCACCAACTGTCCTGGTGCAAACTGTCTTGATTTGACCCTTTTGTTGAAAGCTCTTGACATTTTGTTCTTATAAAGCTGACTGTGATATACTGCGTTCATTCTTTTTCCATCTATATGGGCCAACTGCTCATAGCGGCTCCTTATCCATTGTGCATCGCTCAGTTCAGCTTCTTGTATGATTCTTAAAGAAGGGATCTCTACCTCGGCTGGGATGACAACTTCGGTACCATAACCAGCATGTAGGGAGTTGCTCCGGTTGATGTGCGGACTGTAGTGCGGTATCCTAACAAGGCAAAGGGTAGCTTCTCATGTCATTGTTTGTGGTTTTCTACCATCTTCCTTAGTATATTCTTGATGTTTTTATTGGCGGCTTCTATGGCTCCATTCATCTGAGGTCTGTACGCTGTGGAGTTCTTGTGCCTGATTTTGAAAGTTTCACACATGGATTTCATCAGATCACTGTTGAGATTTGCGGCATTATTAGTGACAATGGACTCGGGAACTCTGAATCGACGAACAATATGATCCTTGACAAAGTCTGTGACGACTTTCTTGGTTACAGCTTTGTAGGATGCAGTCTCTACCCATTTTGTGAAGTAGTCAACGACTACTAGAATAAACCTGTGCCCGTTTGAGGTAGTGGGCTCAATCGGACCAATGGCATCCATTCCCCAAGCGGCTGACAATGAATCCCAGTAACTTTCCTGCGGGAACCCCAAATGCACACTTTGTAGGATTCAGTTTTAATTTGTAACTCCTTAACATGTCAAAGAACTTCCTCAAGTCCGCTATGTGATCTGCAGACCTCTTGGATTTGATGATGATGTCATCTACATATACCTCTATTTCTTTGTGTATCACATCATGGAAGATGGTTGTCATGGCTCTCATGTAAGTAGCCCCAACATTCTTTAGACCGAATGACATCATCTTGTAGCAGTATACCCCCATGGTGTAATAAAAGCTATTTTCTCTGCGTTTTTTCATCCATCCAGATCTGGTGATAACCCGCAAAGCAATCTACAAAGGATTGGAGCTCATGATTGGCACAATTGTCGATCAGGATGTGTATATTTGGCAGTGGAAAGTCGTCCTTGGGACTTGCTCTATTTAAGTCTCAATAGTCAACACATACTCTAACATTCCCATCTTTTTTCGAAACTGGTACAATGTTGGCTAACCAGGTTGGGTACTCAACCACTATGAGGACTTTGGCTTTGATCTGCTTAGTAACTTCCTCCTTGATATTCAGGCTCATATCTGGTTTGAATTTCCTGAGTTTCTGCTTCACTGGCGTATACATGGGATTGGTAGGCAATTTGTGAGCCACTATGGACGTGCTCAAACCGGTCATGTCATCATATGACCATGCAAAGATGTCCTCATACTCCTTTAAGAAACGAATGTACTCTTTCTCTATCGGTGATAAGTGAATGCTGATGCGAGCCTCCTTGATGGTTTCGGCGTCTCCCAAATTTATTGCTTCGGTTTCGTCCAGGTTGGACTTAGGCTTATTCTCAAAGTTCTCAACCTCCCTGACAACTTCTTCAGGTATTTCATCTTCTTCATCCGATTCACTATCCTTATATTGCGTTGCCTCATTACATGTCACAATCACCGGTTCATCAGGAAAAGTAATAATAATGCTGTAGAAAGAAAGGTGTGAAAGGTAATAATGAATGATAAATAGCAATGCATTGATTAGAACTGAAAATATTCAAAACACGTACGGCTCGATGAGTCGAGCATTTATTTGAAACAAGTCTTTAAAAATAAAATTACTGAAAATCTTAGATGCCTAGCATGGCTATAGAAATAAAATTAAGTTGATTGCCAAGCTACTCAGGGACTCTGCGCGCCCGAGATAGTGTGGCAGTCCAGTTCTTGAGAACAACTCCCTTCTCCACAGTCTGAATAGTGAGGCCTTCATCCTCCTCCTCCTCAATTATTGCACTGCAGTCCATATCCTCATCCTCCAGGAACAGATTCCTCAACCCAGCTAACGCTTCTTCTTTTGCAGTTCCCCATATTGTATCAGCTTGGTGAAAAGTCTGACCCAGATGTGGCACTGGTTGCTCGAGAGGATAATAGGGTCCATGCCATGGAGGCGACCAATCATCATACTCTTGCCATGTATATTGGTATCCGCGCCCGAAAGTAGTACCGTAACGTTTCAGCCGTATTGGTTTGGTAATACCCTGGAGATTCTTCCCGAGCCCTTTGCCGGGTTCATACTTAGAACATGCTAGTATTCTCTCTATTTTGCTACTCAACCATTTGTCTTTCTCAATGACATTGACATGTTCGATGTGATGATAGGTTTCCCCCTAACCTTCTTCTGTTCCCGATAACCGGGATGGTTTGACTGGTGTAAATGGGGTCACTCCCATCCCCGCGAATGATCACCTCCTGATGGTTCCATTTAAACTTTACTGCCTGATGTAGAGTTGATGCCACAGCCCCAGCGGCGTGTATCCATGGTCATGCCAACAGCAGATTGTAGGACGCAGATATGTCCAGCACCTGAAACTCCACATAAAACCACGTAGGCCCCATTTGCAGACAGAGATTAATTTCTTCGATGGTAGCTCTCTGAGACCCATCCAAAGCCTTTACGTTCATGGTCCCTTCTCGTATCTCGTATAGGCCTTTGCCCAACCTCTTCAGTGTTGTCAATGGGCAAATATTGAGACTGGATCCTCCATCAATCAGGACCCTGGTAATGAAGTAGTCTTCGCATTGCACTGTGATGTGCATTGCCCTGTTGTGATTTAGACCCTCTGGCGGCAACTCATCCTTGTGGAAAGTGATTTTGTGACTTTCCAACACCTGTCCCACCATGTTAGCCATTTCTCCGCTTGTGATATTGTTGGGCACGTAAGCTTCGCTCAACACCTTCATCGAAGCACTCTTGTGTGCCTCCGAATTTGGCAACAGTGACAGGATGGATATCTGAACTAGGGTGTTGTTCAAATGATTGATGACGGAGTATTCCCTTGCTTGTACTTTCCTCCAAAGGTCATCTGGTCCTGTTTCAATGACAGGCTACTTGGTAGTGGCATCCTTACTTGGCCCTCCCAAGTGTTCAGGCGTATAGATTCTTCCGGTCCTAGTCATTCCTTGTGCAGCGTCGCATTCCTCTATCTTGGTTTTTCCTTTTCGCCTTACTTCGGCAATGTAATCCCAGGGTATTGCTTTTGAATCAAAGGAGGTGTGGTTGACACTGTCACTGTGACAGGCGTGGCCACTTCTACTTCAAATAGAACAGGGGTGGTCGCATGTGGAGCTACCTCTACCTCAAATGGAACCGATGCAGCTATCTCAACTTCGACTGGCGACTGCGTTTGTACTACAATTGGGGTGAGTGTGACTGCAATTTTAAAGTCATCGCCTTCTCGAATAAGCCCGATTGACCCTTCACGAGAGGTGATGCAAGAATAGCTTAGCCAGCGGGATCTATAGTTGGTTCTTCATCATCAGTATGCCCCCCTAGGCAAGGTCCACAAGCACCAATGATTCGTGGTAGAGGCAGGGGCGGAGCATCTAGCTCGAGCAGTCCTCAGAAGCGCATTTATGCATTGGCAGGACGACAAGACCAGGAGTCATCGTCTTATGTTGTTACAGGTCTATTATCAGTCTCCTCATATGGTGTATATGCACTAATTGACCCAGGTTCCACCTTATCATACGTTGCTCTGTTGGTTGCTAGAAAGCTTGGAATAAAACTTGAAGTGGTTAAACCTTTTGAGGTGTCTACACCTGTTGGGGACTCAGTGATAGCTAAGCGAGTATATAGGGGTTGTATAATAGTAGTTCATAGTCTATCTACCGCAGCAGACCTAATCTAGTTAGATATGGTAGAATTTGATATTATAATGGGTATGGATTGGTTGGCTTCTTGTCATGCCAACGTTGATTGTAGATCAAAGATAGTCCGATTTCAATTTCCAGGTGAGCCTATTTTGGAGTGGAAAGATAATACGACGTCGCCGAGAGGAAGATTTATTTCCTATCTCAAGGCAAGGAAGATGATCAGAAAGGGCTGTATTTATCACTTAGTTCGGGTTCAGGATGTGGAAGTAGAGTCACCAACCATTCAGTCCATCCCTATTGTTAATGAGTTTCTTGATGTTTTTCCCGATGAGCTTCCAGGTCTTCCGCCAGAGCGAGAAATTGAGTTTGTTATTGGCCTACTACAAGATACTCATCCAATATCCGTTCCTCCTTATAGAATGGCCCCCGCAGAGCTGAAAGAGTTAAAGGAACAACTAAAGGACTTGCTTGAAAAAGGCTTTATCGGGCCTAGTACATCACCGTGGGGGGCACCTGTGTTATTTGTGAGGAAGAAAGATGGCTCCTTACGGTTGTGTATCGATTATAGATAGTTGAATAAGGTAATGATCAAGAATAAGTACCCGCTCCCGAGGATTGATGATTTATTTGATTAGTTGCAAGGTGCCAAGTGTTTTTCGAAGATAGACTTGAGGTCCGGGTACCATCAGGTAAGGGTTAAGGAGGAATATATTCTGAAGACAACATTTAGGACCAGATACCGGCACTTTGAGTTTCGTGTTATGTCGTTCGATTTGACTAATACCCCAACAGTATTCATGGATTTGATGAACCATGTGTTCAGGGCCTTTTTAGATATGTTCGTAATTGTTTTTATCGATGATATATTGGTGTATTCTCGTTCAGAGGCTGAGCATGGAGATCATCTGCGTAGTGTGCTCAAAGTTCTACAAAAAGGGAAGTTGTATGCAAAATTCTCTAAATGTGAATTCTGGTTGAACTCTGTAGCTTTCCTTGGGCATATCATTTCGGGTGAAGGCATTCGGGTGGATACACAAAAGATTGAGGCAGTAAAGACTTGGCCTAGACCCACAATACCAACGGAGGTTCGTAGCTTTCTCGGTTTGGCAGGCTATTACAGGAGATTTGTAGAAGGATTTTCTTCCCTTTCAACACCTTTGACAAAGTTGACTCAGAAGGGAGCGAAGTTTCAACGGACTGACGCTTGCGAACAGAGTTTCCAGGCATTAAAGGATATATTAACTTCAACACCGAATCTAACGCTCCTAGAAGGGACCGATAGTTATGTTATCTATTGTGATGCCTCGGGCGTTGTGTTAGGTTGTGTGCTGATGCATCATGGTAAGGTTCTAGCTTATGCTTCTAGACAACTGAGAAAGCTGGAGAAGAATTACCCGACCTACGATTTAGAGTTAGCCACAGTGATTCAAGCACTAAAGATATGGAGGCACTACTTGTATATCTTCAGGCAAAAGGAATTGAATTTACGTCAAAGAAGATGGTTGGAGATACTTAAGACTATGATGTTGATATTTTATACCATCCGGGGAAGGCAAACATGGAAGCCGACTCCCTCAGCCATAGATCGATGGGTAGCCTGTCGTATTTATAGCCAGAAAAGAGGGGAATAGCCCATGAGATTCATCAGCTAGCTAGTCTTGGAGTTCGGTTACAGGACTTAGGTGATATTGGAATTACTATTCAGGATATGGCAACATCCTCTTTAGTAACTGAAGTGAAGGAACGCTAGTACGAGGATCCTGTGTTAGTTCATTATAGGAATACTACCCCTCAGAAGGAGAAGATACCGTTTGAGGTTACAGAAGATGGGGTCCTTAGATATCGAGGATAATTAGTGTCCCTAATGTTGTAGGGCTGCGTCAGCAGGTTATGGGAGAAACTCACTATTCTCGTTATTCTATCTATCCAGGAGCGACAAAGATGTGTCATGATATCAGGGAAGTATATTGGTGGGACGGAATGAAAAAGGATATAGCGGAGTTTGTTACTCAGTGTCCTAACTGTCAACAAGTTAAGCTTGAGCATCAGAAACCCGGTGGGTTATTGCAGGCGATGGAGATACCGACTTGGAAATGGGAAGTAATCAATTTGAATTACATCGTAGGCTTACCTCGTACCCAGCGTAAGTTCGATTTGATATGGGTGTTATTGATAGGCTTACAAAGTCAGCCCATTTTCTGCCCGTTAGAACTACATATTCCTCAGAGGATTATGCAAGGCTTTATACTAAGGATATAGTACGACTGCATGGTGTCCCTATATCTATTATCTCGGATAGAGGAGCTCAATTTACAGCTAAATTCTGGAGGTCTTTCCAAAAAGGATTGGGGACTCAAGTAATTCTTAGTATAACATTTCATCCCCAGACAGACAGATAGGCTGAGCGTACTATTCAGACACTGGAGAATATGTTACGAGCTTGTGTGATAGAATTCAAAGGTAGCTGGGATGATCATCCGCCGCTTATTGAGTTCGCATATAATAATATCTACCATTCTAGTATTCAGATGCCTCCATATGAAGCTTTTTACAGATGGAAGTGTAGATCGCCTATAGGGTGGTTCTTTGTTGGGGAAGCTACGTTAGTAGGACCAGAATTGGTACAGCAGGAAATCAATAAAATTAAGCTTATACAGGAAAGGCCATTAGCAGCTCAAAGTCGTCAGAAGTCTTATGCAGATAATCGACGACGAGACTTGGAATTTCAGGTTGACGATTGGGTATTCCTAAAAGTATCACCGATGAAAGGAATTACGAGGTCTGGAAAAAGGGGAAAACTTAGCCCTCGATACATTGGACCATATAGGATCATACGCAAGGTAGACCAAGCAGCATATGAGTTGGACTTGCCTTCAGACTTGGAATCTGTACAGCCAGTCTTTCATGTGTGTATGCTCCGTAAATGTATCGAATATCCTTCCAGAATTGTGTTAGTTGACGACGTTCAGGTCACAGAGCAGCTATCATATGAATAAACTCCCATTGCTATACTAGACAGACAGGTTTGGAGATTGAGAACTAAAGACGTAGCTTCGGTGAAAGTACTTTGGAGAAAAAAACAATGTGGAAGAAATGACTTGGGAGGCCTAGGAAGACATGAAGTCTATATATCCCTACTTATTTCCTCCTCCAGACAAGGATCCAACTGAGACATCAGTACCTTAAGGTACGTGTACGGATTATTGTGTTAGTTATTGTGATTGGTCGTGTGAGGCCGTTGTCGTTATTGATGATTATGGTCCTACGTGGCGTTGAATTATTAAGCTTCTATAGGGAGAGTTGGTAGTAGTGTTGTTACAAAGGCGACTCTGCCAAAGTTATGTAGATCCAGGAGAATTAAACATTCGAGGACGAATATTTCTAAGGGGGGAAGGATGTTACATCTCGCATTTTCGTACGTTAAACTTTTATCTTCAGTTAATCGACGTAGACACGGGGATGAGATTATCTTGAGGTTAACATATTTATGCTATTTATAACAAGTGATAAGTAAGTGTCATGAAGGATAAAGGGCACACGAATTAAAGAAAATTAGTTTCGTTGAAGGTTGCAGATTTGGGATAAATACGGGTCGAGCGATAATACCCAATATTTAAGGACTAGTACCATTATGGCCGTGATAGTATGATTTATAAAATATATTAAGAATAAGTAGTATTTTTAGTTAATTTGAGATAATTCTTAATTATACGGGTAATTGATTAACTACGGGTAATGGGGCATTACCTAGTTAATTAACAAATTTAGTGGATAAGATTAATTCCTCCCCCACCCAAAAAAAAACACGTGGCAGAAAGCCACAAACTAAGAGAATGACTCTTTAGTCTTCTTGATTAGGTGGCAATCAATTAACAAACAAATGGACACTTCATTTTTATACCATCCCTACAATCAATAACACCAAAAATCATAATTTTAGTCTATCTCCTACCATTAGGACTTAGGAATGAATTAATAAGTTAGGAAGTTTTATAAACAGAACGTTGCCATCTTACAAAAGTTTCAACAAATTTCTGATTCTCAACACTTAACAGCGAGAATTTTTAGAAGCCTAACAACGTAAGAATTTTGCGGTCATAAAGGAGTACGGTGCAATCTTTTCGAAGAATATCATACGGATTTTTCCTACTTCAGGTATGTTAAGGCTATCCCTTTTTTCTTTTTGGCATGATCCAAATAATACAAATGAAACGAGCAAAATACGCAATTTTTATAAATGACTCTATTCATAGAAATATTAGGGGTGTCTATATTCTTGATTCCCCATGTGAATTATTATTATATTTTCTGTTCATGGGTCTCAAAAAAATACGTATTTGATAAAGTTTATCCGAAAGATATATTGATTTTTATGGCATTCCGAGAAAATCTTATTAACGTATTTCTTGTGCATTTCATGCATTTATACATGTACATTGACCCATGACCAGATGGCATTATATACGCGTAGATATGTATATTATATTTACATGGAATATGGGAAAAAGGTTGCGGCGTTATATACGCACCACCACCTGATTAGATGGTATATGTTAATGATGTTGCCCACAGTGGCTGAAAAGATATGATGGGATGACCTCAGAGGCTTGATGATATTATGTACACCTATACCTATGCATGGCATGACATATATTTGCACATGCATGACATCATAAATATTTCGAAATTTACAAAGTTATTCAGATTTACAGATGGATTCCTTTATTCCATGTTTCATCTATGTCTTTTATGTACTGATTTTCATGTCTTACATACTCAGTATATTATTTGTACTAACGCCCTATTTCTCGGGGCCTGCGTTTCATGCCCGCAGGTTCTGGTAGGCAAGTCAATGGTCCCCCTTCTTAGGATTCTCGATCAGCGAGAGTTGGCGTGCTCCACTTGATCCGGAGCTACTTTTGATTTTGGTACGATATGCTTGTATATATATGTGGGTATGACGTGGCTCAGTCCCGTCTTTGTACAGTTGTACTTCCATTAGAAGTCCGTAGACAGTTATGTATAGTTGGATAGTATGTGGCCTTGTCGGCTTCCATTTTTGGGTATATAGTTGTCTATAGTAGCCTTGTCGGCTCGCCCCACTGTATTTCCGCATGTATATGTACATATGTCTTTTGGACAAGTTTCCCTTGCATATTTTATTCATGTTTATATCTTAAACGCATGCTTAAGGGTATTCGACAGGTAGGACTCGGGCACCCGTTGCGACCTATTGGTTTGGTTTGTGACAATACCGATAAGAAGAACTCTACTAGACACAAATCCAAGACATCCTAGGACACTTTAAAACCATATGCTCGGATAGCAAGTTTTAATGCCCCTGCCTCAGGAGCACGACCGGTGCTCAACCGAGATAACCTGGTCAAGCAAGCTTCCTAGATGCTTTCTACCCAACTTTACACATTAATAGAGAGAAGAGGTATTCCATTAGTTAACAATGAGAGGGTTTCATGAACAACACCAATTCCATTACCATTAGTTACTTCATTTATAATTCCCAAAGATACATTACACATTCATAGTTAGAAGTGAAACATGTGATACAAATACAACATTTCTACTTTGACCCTCCAAAACCAAGATACAACCCACACCATATCTATGGAGCCTCGCATGGATACAAAAGAGTAATGTGATGGTGCCGGCAACAAGGTCCGGTCAATACCTCAAAATGCTATACATAAAGAACAAATGATACAAGACCCTGATATGAAGTGGGACTCACCAAGTTAGCTGAGAAGAGGGTATACCGCTATCACTAATCGATGTCACTTGCTGTGGAATCACCTGCCTCCATTAAAGATGCAGCACCCCTCGAAAAAGGGACGTTAGTACATATGGAATAGTATTAGTATGTAAGACTAAACATCCTCTCAAAGAATTGAGTAACAGTACAAGGAGAAACACATAGGATCAATGAAAGCCTCAGACAATATAAAAGCATCAATTTAGGATCAAGATAAGTTTTCAAGTAAATTTCAATATTTTAGGTTGAGAGATCTTAGTACTGATATACCATCGTGTTTTTATTATGGAGTCTGATCACGGCCCGATCGGCTAAGCCATCTCACCACAATTCCGTGTGGGTCGACATCACTTTCTGCTAGCAATTATCTCATCCCAATAAAGGGGAATTATCTCAACACATCAATCTCATCCCATTTTAGGGAAATAATCTCATCACAACAATATGGGGATTTTACCCCTCAATCACTCCTACACCGGCACGCGTAGTTTCAGAGTTAGGTTCATTCAACCTTCCCTTCCTCGGTGACTAAATGATACTCCAAAAATATTTATTATATAAAGAAGTTACAGCTTATTTCATAATCATCACACGTCTTTTCATTTCATTGGCATTAGTGGCCACAAGTGAAATTCTCATTCTAGGCACAATGGCCAAATTTTATATCTCATATTCACTTCTTTCACTTTCAAGCATCATCATAGATTATCGACAACAAGAGCATTTGGAACCAAGATTTTAAATAAGTATATGAGCAACATGAGTCTTAACCATATTGAGTTTTCTTAACACCTTTTGAGTACATACATATTTCAACACAACACTTATTTAAAATAATCAAATTTACTAGGAAGGACTCGGAACATGAGAAAGAGAAACTAGAGCCAATCATAATTGCAACTTATGGGAATATCATGGAATTCAATTCTCTGAGAGTAGTTTAGCCAACATACCTTGCTTGAGGTTTCCTTAATTTACTACTACATTCCGGAAATCCTAGCGACTTTAATATATTAGAGAGATGACAAGATGGAATCATAATTAGGATGAGGTTCAGTTGTTCAACTCATTTAAGCATTTTATCAAACACTATATGTGCAAATTCTACAAGGTCTCCTTCACCCCACAATTAATCCAACACCAAGAGCATACCCATGTTAGTTGGATGGCCTCCCCACCATCCTTATTGGTACATGCATGTATAAATAACAACTCCCATACCCAAGAAACACACTCCCCATTTTCTAACTTCAGCAAAAACTCAAAATTGAAAGCTAAGGTTAGAACCTTACCTCTTTAGTAGATAACTTTGCAAGCTTTCCTTGTGAATTATCTAAGTATTGAAGTGGACTATGTTGGAGCCCCTCCTTATCTCTCTAGAGCACTCCCCTCTCTCTAAAATATCTGATTTTTGCCTTCTAAACGAGCCCCAATGATTTTTAATCAAAATGGGGTTGGATTATAAATACAGAAAAATGGATCCTCTGAACTCAATTATGCAACTACACAGTAGACCGCAAATAGGTAAGCAGTCTGCACAATGGACCGCGAAATGGTCCACCAAAACTGGGTTGAACTGGTCTAGTCTGCAACAGATCTACAGTCTGCATATTAGTTATGCGATCGCATAACGTACCGCAAAATCTCCATCCAAAATTTTTTCATGCTGGTTATGCGATGGATGTGCAGCCTGTGAAATGATTATGCGATCACATAGTTGACCGCAAAACGACCTCCAAAAATTGGCCATTTTTCAGCTCCACCTAGCAGTCGATCTGCGGTTCGTGGAGTAGTTTTACGTTTGCATAATGGACCGGAGAAATGCCATGTTCTGCAATAATTTTTCCTCCGACTCCCCAATGCATTTCACAGCCCAAAAGGTCCGTACAGCGGTGAGCTTGTTGAATTTCTACAATCCTCAAACACATTAGCCTTCCTCGGCACCACGAAACCCTAGGTTATCGGTAAAATTATACGTGACCTTACATCCTCTCCCGCTTAGGATCATTCGTCCTCGAATGACGGTCAAAATCCACCATCAAAACCCAATGTGACTCAACTCTTACTTCACACACCAGCAGTTCCATATTTTGACTAACTCCCTAAATTTTCAAACATTTCGCTAGAGTCTCCCCTGGGCCTATCTACCCGCTAGAGAATCCCATAAACCAATCCTAAAAACATATACATAATCCAACAACGTAATATAACATGAAGACAACAATAATCATGGCCTCATAAGCATTACATTACCGGAAAGGAACACCCTTAACATAAATTCTAGTAAGTGGAACATAATTCATGGAAAGTAAAACGTTTTCATAGAACACAACTACATAATTATTCAAACAAATGAGGGTACTTCTTCTTCATCTCTTCCTTGGCCTCCCAGGTGGCCTCTTCAACCTGTTGGTTTCACCACATCACCTTCACGGAGGCAATCTCTTTATTTCTCAGCTTTCGGACTTGCCTATCGAGAATGCCAACTGGAATCTCTTCATAAGTAAAATCTTCATTAACCTCAATAGTCTCAACCGGAACAATAAGCGACAGGTATCCAACCACCTTCTTCAACATAGATACATGAAACACTAGGTGCACTAACGACATCTCTGGAGGTAGTTCAAGCCTGTAAGCCACCTGACCAACCCTCTAAATGATTCTATATGGCCCGACATACCTAGGACTCAATTTCCCTTTCTTCCCAAACTGCATTATACCTTCATGGGGGAAACCTTCAAGAATACCCAACCATTCTCTTTAAACTCCAAATCCTTGTGATGCACATCCGAATAGGACTTCTGACGACTCTGAGCAGTTTTCAACTATTCCTTAATGATCTTAACATTCTCCATAGGATGCATGAGGTCTGGCCCTATCAACTCTGCTTCCCCAACCTTGAACCACCCAATGGGGGATCTACATCAGCTACCATATAGGGCCTCGAACGGTGCCATCTGAATGCTAGCATGGTAACTGTTGTTGTAGGCAAATTCTATGAGTGACAAATGATCATCCTAGCTACACTTGAAGTCAAGAACACAAGCGCGTAATATATCCTCAAGTGTCTCAATAGTCTTCTCTGCCTGCCCCTCAGTCTGTGGATGGAAGGGTGTACTAAGATTCACCTAAGTATCCAAACCAAGCAGAAATTTCTTCCAAAAATTAGCCATGACTGTGCCCCTCAATCTTAGATAATAAAGACCAGAGTTCCATGCAACACAACCATTTTCTTGATACACAACTGAGCATAACATTCTGTTGTGTCGGTAGCCTTAATAGGTAAGAAGTTTGATGATTTTGTGAGTCGATCCACAATTACCCAAATCAAGTCGAACTTGCGAGGAGTGTGAGATAGTCCTACCACAAAGTCCATATTGATCATCTCCCACTTCCACAATGGAATTTCTATGTTTTGTGCCAACCCAGCGGGCCTTTCGTGTTCGGCCTTCACTTGTTGACAATTTGAACATCTTTCCACAAAGTCTGCTATATTCATCTTTATATCATTCCACCAGTAGACTTCCTTAAGATCATGGTACATCTTTGTAGAGCTTGGGTGCACGGAATACCTGGAAGTGTAAGCCTCGGTCATGATTCTTTCCCGGAGACCATCTACATTAGGAACACATAATCGCCCTTTGTATCTTAGAATACCATTTTCCATACCAAGAGAAAAATCCATGATCTTATGTTAATGATTCCCCTCCTTCAATTGTACCAACAACGGATCATCGTATTTCTTCTCCTTGACTTCCACAACAAGCGATGATTCATCCCTATTTTGCACAATTACCCCTCCTTCATTAGAGTCCGCAACACAAATATTAGCCTTCCCTGGATGATATAGAATATCAATGCCCTAGTCCTTGAGTAACTTAAGCCATCTTCTCTGCCTCATATTCAATTCCTTCTGCTTAAAAATATATTGAAGGCTCTTATGGTCCGTGAATATATCTACATGGACCCCATACAAATAATAACGCCAAATCTTAAGTTCAAACACCACCACCACAAGTTCTAATTCATGTATCGGATAGTTATTCTCATGATTCTTGAGTTGCCTCGAAGCATAAGCGATCACCTTGCCAAGTTGCATCAATACACACCCAAGTCCAATCCTTGAAGCATCACAATATACCACAAACCCATCCGTACCCCCTGGTAAGGTCAACACT
>NC_031994.1:73879117-73881733 GCF_001879085.1 Nicotiana attenuata
TGGAACAACCTGAAGGGTTTGTGGTTCCAGGTAAAGAAAAGAAGGTCTGTAGACTTGTTAAGTCCCTTTACGGATTAAAACAAGCACCCAAACAATGGCATGCTAAATTTGACCAAACAATGTTGTCAAATAGATTTAAGATAAATGAATGTGATAAATGTGTGTACATTAAAAATGTTCCAAATCACATAGTCATTGTTTGCTTATATGTAGATGATATGCTCATAATGAGTAATGACATTGCCAACATAAATGCTACTAAGCGTATGCTAACTAGCAAGTTTGATATGAAAGACTTGGGAGTTGCTGATTTAATTCTGGGAATTAAGATTCATAAGACTTCTCAAGGTCTAGCATTGTCACAATATCATTATATTAAGACAGTACTTGAAAAATTCAAGCATTTGGGCTTTAAAGTTGCAAAGACTCCAATTGATGTGAATCTTGCATTAGCAAAGAACAAAGGCCAGATATAGCTTAATGTACATCATGAATTGTACACGACCAGATATAGCTTGTGCTATAAGTAAATTGAGTCGATATACGAGCAATCCAGGCCAATCTCATTGGATGGCCATGAAACGAGTTTTGGGGTATTTAGTACGTACCCAGGACTTTGCTTTGCACTACAATAAATATCCTGCGGTCATTGAGGGATACTATGATGCAAATTGGATCACCGGATCAACTGATTCCAAGTCCACAAGTGGATATGTATTCACTATTGGTGGAGGAGCGGTATCTTGGAAGTCATCCAAACAAATTTGTATTGCCCGCTCTACAATGGAGGCTGAGTTCATAGCCTTGGATAAAGCCGGTGAAGAAGCTGAATGACTCCGAAATTTCTTGGAAGATATTCCATTTTGGCCCAAACCGTTGGCACCAATATGCATACATTGTGATAGTCAAGCGGCAATTGGAAGGGCTGGGAGCATTATGTATAACGGTAAGTCTCGCCATATACGACGAAGACATAAAACCGTTAGACAATTACTCTCTAGAGGAATTATCACAATTGACTATGTAAAGTCAAGTGATCATGTGTCGGATCCACTTACAAAAGGCCTAACTAGAGAGGTAGTTGAGAAGTCATCAAGGGGAATGGGACTGTGGTCGAGAACAAGTCATAGTGGCGGTAACTCTACCTAGAAGACTGGAGATCCCAAGATTTAGGTTCAAGGAGATCAAACAAAGTCATTTATTACGGTTCAACATTGTCAACTAAACTTTTGGTCCATTCTCGTGATGAGACAATGTTCAGTACCAAGGATAAAGCATTAAGGCTTTTTAATGATTTCTAAATTTGATACGGGGTATATCAAATAGTGTATCTACGGGATGACACGTTTAGGAATCACCTATGTAAGTGTGAAGTGTTAGCCGCTTCAAGGAGAACATTGTAAGGCCAGTTCTCTACGCACTTATGAAACCAGGCGGTGTTCATGGCTGAAAAGAACACAACAATGAGAACCAAAGACGGTTAAGGGTTGGTTGTGTGACTTGTGGTTGTCTAGGTATACACTAAAGTTCGATGGTTCAAAGATATCAAATCTACCGATTGATCGAGTATATCCGACATAAGTTCACTACGGAAAGTTCAAAGGGAAACCCACTTATCCAGATGCAATTAATCCTTACTTGCGAATCACACAGTTTTTCATGCATACTTCCGTGATATAGCCATTCCCCATTCATGTGGGGGATTGTTGGATTTTGGATGTGTTTAATTAATATATTAAATACTTAAAAGAGGGTGAATGGGAAATGGAGGGAAATAAAATTTTTGAGTGAAATTTTAAGTTCCCCCCCCTTCGCAAATGGGCATTGTCCCATATTGGAAGAGGAAGAGGTTTTTTATGGGTATATAAGCAATTGCTCTTCTTCTAGCTCTTAAAGAGTTGAGAAGAAGGCAAGCCTCACGCCGTCGTCGTCGTTGCTCGCTCGGCTCGGCTTCGGCTACGGCTACGGCTTCGGCTTCGGCTTCGGCTTCGGATTCGGATTCGGATTCGGATTTGGATTTGGTCAAATGATCGATTGATTGATTAACTTTTTGGACCAAATTTATTTGTTAATAGTAAAATATTAACAGAAATGTTATTAAATATTTGTTTTAATAACAAAATATTAATATTAAATCCAATCCGTTTTTCTGTTTTGGTAACAGAAAAGTAACTACCCTCTTCAATTTTCCCTCTTTATTATTGAGTAAATAGCCATTTATGTAATGGCATTTATGCTGTGGGCGTTTTGCATAAACAGCCATTCTGAAGAGTTGCAACTCTTCAGATTTCAGCCTAACTTTGGCTATAAATACAACACTATTCTGCTCAGAATTTCACTACGATTTTCTGAGTTTCTTCTCCTTCTTCTGCATACTTTTAGCATCAAACAAAGAAAAAAGTAAGTGTGATTTGCTACCGAACTTTGTGTTCGCTGAAACACTGGGGTTTGAAGTACCACTACACCAGTGTGTAATTCGTTCTATCCTGGGAGGAAATAATCCATAACCTTGGGTACTAGGAGAAGATTAAATTCCTTAAGGAAACACTGTGAATTCAGTGGGCTCGAATTAGTTTTATGTCATTTCTGTTTATGTTCATTTCTGTTTATACTCAT
>NC_031994.1:73882636-73940456 GCF_001879085.1 Nicotiana attenuata
ATAAATTATTTTTATCCATATATATATTAAATATCAAAAACCCTTCCACTTCAGTCTTCCACTCTTCCAGTACTCTATCTCTAAGTTCTAACGCTTAAAAAATCAGAATTATGAAAAATATGTAACATAATCCTTGTTAATTACTTTACAAAAAGGCAGAAAGTTCAGAATCAAATTCAATCATACAAATGTTTTGGAATACTCATACAGATGAAGTAGTATTACATTGTAAACAAGTCTTTTTCAGGCATAATGCATAAAGGATGCAACAACAGTTGACCAGTTGGGTCGTAGAAAGTTTTCTTTATTGATTTTCCCATATTCTCAATTCTGGGGAAACGTTGAAGGCATTAAAAACCTTAAGTTCAACTTTTTAAAATAAATGATTGGCTACAGATGACAAAAGTTTCACTCTCTAAATAGAAGTCAAATTGAGTTATAGGAAAGAAAGAATAAAAATATGCACCATTATTCTTTTTCTGTCCATTGAATTTTATGTTTAAGAAACATTTTCTCTGAGACAACTTAATTTCTGTTGCAGATATGTTTGGGTATCCGCCAACTTCTTGGAAAGCCAGTTATGGTGGGAGTTGATAACCTCACTTGAATTAGGCCGATAAACTGCCCGATAAGAGCTAAACCGATACGCCCGATATCTTATCGGGTGGCTAGCGGATTAATACATCTAAAAGCCGATAACCGATAAGTCAAACCGTTAAGAGTAGATAACCGACGAATTCGCCCGATAAGCAGCCCTACATGCAACGGTTCTGACCTTGTAAATATCGCCTATAAATATTATAAGTACCTTTCGGGTCCGGTTCCAATCTTTTCATTCTTAAAAAGATTACATTTTATTTTAAATTTTTTAATTTACTTTTATTAAACATGATTTCATAGTCGCAAAAATATCATGACAAGCTATAATTACAATAAGTTTTAATAATCTCTGTATACTCAATTAAATAGGTTCACTCAAGTAAAATTTTATTTGAAAAAAATAACAATAAATATAAAAAGGGGTGCTCCCATTGCGTGGTACTCCATTAATTGACTCATAAAACTATAGAAGAGATGCTGCCAGGGGGCCCCAGTGGAGGAGACAGAGACAACGAAGAAGGAATAGATTGCGTAACTAATTACAAATAGAAGTCTAACCCCCACTTAAACAAAAACACAACACATGACAGTTGGGCTAAGTTCCTACCTCAACTTAACTAACAGCCTCTGTTTTTTTTCTTTACTCATTTAACAAATGATTCTATCGAACCAACACTTTTGTTCTTTTCCTCAGCTTATTTACTTCTCAAGATTCAACTTCCACGTAGTAGTAATATTAACTAACCGATCATACAGGCAAAACCCAACTAGCTAAACCCCACCTTTACTTCTTTCTCCCTTTCATTCTTTCTTTCTCTGAAACTAATATCTAGGGACAAGAGGATCAAGACACACCCTTTTGGCTTTTGGGTGCGGCGTTGTCATAATATGGTGGGCATTTTTTCTAGATTTTCTGTTGGCAGATCAGCTGGCCATCGTCGGACACAAAGTGCACTTGTCAGCTTCCCTCTCTCTTTGTTTTTACGATTTAGATTTTTGATATACTGGAATTTGAGGTTGACTAATTCTTGGTTTCAGTCTCTAAATTGTGTCTAATTTAACTTTTCTTTTGGTGCCTACCTTTGGTCTTTGTTTTGCAATTCATTAAAATAATGTTTGTTATGATTTTTCTTTTTTTCCAATGAATTGACTGGTTAAGTTCATTGTATTGGTTGTTAACTTGTTAAACTTATCAGTGGCCAAGTGTTGTGATTAACCACTCAACAATGTTTCATAACTTGAAAACACAACAATAATGTCTTGTAGTTGTAAAAGAATGGATCCCAACTGAAAATTTCTCGGAAAGCCATTTTCCTTTATGCAAAAAGTCAACTTAAACTTCTTTCCTAAGCGGAGATTTATATCTGATTTAGGTATAGCAATTTGTGATCTAATTTCAAATGCAGGATGAAAGGGAAGTGCTTCCCCCAAATTCAGAGGCTATATGTGCTACTATAACTGGAGCTCCCTCTGTTACGCCTAATGGTATTGAAATTGCAGTCGAGTTCAAGCCAGTTGAACAACCAATGGAGCCTCTCAATATTGATCGACCAATTCAATGTCCATTTCCAGAACCTTCAATATTGAATGTAAGATCTCAAATCTCCCTATGTCTCTGAAGTTTTGCTCTGTGGTGACAAGTACTTAGGTCGACTGCTTCTGTTGGCATAATTATACTCCCAAGTTAGTTCTATTTATTAGAGGGTGGACTCAATGACTTTGTTCTGTGCTTGAATGCGGTAATGGAAATGAGGAATATGATGGCTGGTAATAGTAACAAGATCATTATTAACCCATTAGATAATATATTTTTAACTATGTATTTATGTATAAATAAAATAATTTAATATTATTTTATTTTTTATTTTTATAATATATTCGTATATTTAATTTTTTTTAACTTTAATTTTTAAGATATATTAGTAGCGTTATAAAACAACTTGTTTTCAGCAATTCTTTTTATTTTATTTTAATTGACTAACCAAAGTTGGTCGGTAATTTCCGACCAACTTTGGTCAATTTTTTTGGATTTTTTTTTCCCGAATTTCAAGTAATATAATTTTCCAAATAACCAATTGCACAGGTAAATCCCAAGAAAATATCCCCAGCTAAATTCACATGTAGTACCTAGGAATTTTCCTTCAGATTAACATATGATTTTTTCCTCATTTTCTTTGTTTGTTTACCTGCGAATTTTCTCACGGAAATGTACTTGCCGATTTATTTCTCTACTAATGTATATTAAAGTTACTGATAAATTTAATAACGCTACTAATATATTTTTAAAATTAACATTAAGAAAAAATTAAATTAACCAAAAAATTATAAAAATAAAAAATAAAATAATATTAAGTTATTTTATTTATACATAAATACATAGTTAAAAATATATTATCTAGTATATAATATACAATGTATTACATAAATATGAAAGTTTATATAATATCAAGGGCATAAAAGACTTTTTAAGTAAAAATGTGACTTTTGTGATAAGTAGAGCAAAGTAAAATAATTTTTGTGTAACAAAAGAAAGAAAAGTGATAAAGTTGAATGATTTTTACGTAACAAAAAAAAAGAAAAGTGAGTTTTGGATAACAAACATAAAAGTTCAGTGACCATGAATAAAATTATCTCTTACAAGTTACAACTGCTGATCACTAAGGATTTGTATATTTCTTCAATCACAGGATGGAAGAATATGGAAAGAGCGAGTCTCTGCTGTGCGAATTAGAAAGCCTGATATTCCAGTTATGAAGGAAGGAAGAACTACCGACTCTGAGGCAACTCGAACAATACCTAGACCTCCCATGAATCGGGTTATTCTTCCATCAGTAAGTGCACCTGAACATAGTCTGCTTAAACTACTGGAAGAATCTGGGATTTGTTGACGGATTGTAATACCAAAGAAAATTGATACTCTCAGCTCGCCTCTTTCGACATATCCTACTTGCTTTTTCAATTAAATGCTTGGTATAGTGTATTCCACAGGAAAATACAAACACGGTTTCATGTAGATATTTATAATAATATTAAAGGAAATTTTTTGTGCAATTTACGGTACTTTGTATCTTTTATATCAGTATCGATGCATGTTCTATTACACTGACACTGATGTAAGGGAGAGTAAGAATGTTACAAGAAGATGACAAAACCAATGTGGATGAGATGAATGTATGGTCCGAATACTTAAACCCAACTCATTTCCTATTCCCTTATCAATTCTTCTTAGCTATGCTCAGTGCAAATTCTCGGGAAATTTTATTATCTGAAGTCTTCATCACTTGACATTTCCTCAGTACAAAATTATGATGGACTTGGTATGACCTGTACATTAATTACTCATTTCCAAAATTATTTTCCAAGACACTTTGAAATGCTATTATTATGAGGGGTTATCAAGTAAAATACATATTACAATTGTTGTTTACTAAGGGGCGCGAAAAGTTCAAAGTGGACAACTAAAAGTGAACGGAGGGAGTACCAACTTTCATCAACCTCAAAAAAACTTAACAGTGACTCTGGGATAAGAAGAGCTAATAATCATTTAAAATGTGATGGTTATCAAGCAAGAATCACATTCACTACATTCTCACCGTGAATTTTCAGCCTTCCATTTAATGGCGCCCAGGAATAACCACATTTATGTGAAAATCCTCTCTAGGACCGGAAAAATTATGGTCGTGGTTGAAGGAAGTAGGTGGTTTATCCCACTTATTTCATCAAAAAAGAAAAAAAGATAGCAGGTGGTTCTCCATGTCTTTGCAAAGATAGAACTGCCGCTTTTTCCTTCCACCCCACAACAAGCATACAACATGGATGATAAGAAATGAGACAAGCCAGGTGTTTTTTTATGCGATCAATGTTTATAGAGACATAGAATTGATAGTTTTACCGCCACCCAACGAACCTCCTATCTCACCTCTCTCAGCCTTTACGATGTGAGGAAAGGGTACAACAAACAAGAATGTAGAAAGAAATGAAGGACATAAATCTGATAAACAGTGACCAACTCCTTCACATTTTAGGAGAAGTCTATCAAGGAGTCAAATTTCTTTGTCAACATCAAGATTCAGCTGATCGAAAAATCCCCTAAAAGCCACTATATTTTACCTATTAAATATCTTAACAAGCAGGAATATTGTTCTTCAAGAAAACATAATTTATGCTGAAATATAGGAATAAATTTGGACAGCTGAGCTTGCAGCTAATCTGTTGGGGTTGGTCAATAAAGTGATGCACGAAGCGAAATAGCAAGATACAAGCTTGCAACTCTCTGCTGGGGTTGGTTAATAGAAAGAAGCATGAAGTGCAGGAGCAAGATTTATGCTTTCTTTAACTTTGTTATTGTCCCACGCCATTAGATTTTTGGACACCAAGATACATAGATATAACTCACAAGAAGGATACTAACAAAATAAAACCACTAAAAGTCTAAAAGTAAGGGGAAAGACCATATTACAAATTAGTCATGTAAAGTATACACTTGGACAAAGCATCTTTTTCGTGCTACTACATAGAATATATAACTACCATTCTGGCAGTGACTACAAAAAAAGAGGCCTCAACAGCAAAAATGAGGAAGTTACTCACTTTGAAGTGTAACACCATTTACGACGACAGCAGTGTACTCAGCTGGAACCAAAATTAGCTCAGCATTTAGAACATTTGATGGCACTGTTACCATTACAAGATTGACTAATTCTTTGTGAAAGTCGAGCCGGCTTCTTGGAGTAGCAAGAATTCCACTCCCCACCATCCTGAGCATAATAATCCATCGGATAATCAACGGGTACCCCTTCCTTCACTTTCTCACCTCCATTATCACAAGCACCAGAAGATTCATTCTTTGAACACTTCAAAGCTTCATTGCAACATACATCTGAATTCACTGCTTTCTTTCTTTCCCACCACCCGGACAAATCACCCAATGCAATCTCGGCCTCAAATGGCGTAAGCAAAGGCTTAGTAAACGCATCTCCCCAATCAATCGACAACCTAGGACACGCGATCTGAATCCAAGCATCTACTGCATCCTCAAATAACGCAATCCTTGTAGGAGATATCTCTGACATCAACACAACTGTCCAAGTCATCCCCTTCTCCGCCATCTTCTTCTCCAACCTATCCAATATCCTCGGATTCCCTTGCCTACCTAATGTCCCGAGCACTATCCCCCAATTCTTAGCCTCCATCCTTGCCTTCTCAATCGCTCTCTTTCTCTCCTCCTTCATTCCCTTATGATCATACTCCTCCAAAAACAACTTCCCTACATACGGATCATACCTATACGTCTTTATCCCCGGATTCGCTATCATAAACGCCTCCAAATGAAACCTACCATCAGCTACAAACACCAAAACCACACTCTCACAATCAGAAAACTTGTTCATAACACTCGGGGCAGTACAGCCGAGTACTTCCCCAGCTGATAAGGGTTTAGCTTGAGGGATCAAAACCTTAAACCCTATTTTTTCCAACTCGGGCTTAACAGCACGAATTGCACCAGCAAATTGAATTGTTCCAGCCATAATGATATTGTCATAAGTACTAGTATTATTAAAATTGAGCTTGAGTTCATGTAACAACCTGTAGACATCGATTGAGATTTCGACGAATATGTAAAGGCAAGGGATAGTGGTGGAATCAATAGGGACGAGGCAGCTATGGCCGAAATGGATGAGGAGATCGGCGGAAAGAGCTGCGGCGGAGAGGTCGTCGACGCAACACGCGCCGTAAGTCACGTCGCCGAGGATGAAACAGTGAGCGGCGGAAGTGAATGTGGAGAGTATATCGGAGATGATGAGGGAGTACATGAGGAGACCCTCGGGGAACTGGAGGGCCACGCGCTTGGCACCTGAAGTGCGTACGCGCCATACGCATTTGTGGATTTCAAAGTTGTAGTTTTGAGGTAGAAGGGATATGGCGGCGTTGAGTGCTGCGTCGTTTAGAATGGAGTCTGGTATTTGGTTCTTCACGAAACGCTTCGGACGTGGACGAGTTGATTGCTGCAGTTGCTTATGGTCGTCTGCCTCCGCCGCGTCAACCGCCGGAGTGGGCTGTATCGGGAGAGTGTCGCCGTGTTCCTTCTTCTCCATTGTTTTGTTTGTTATAGCCACGGAGACGAATAATACCGAAGCTTTTAAATAGGGAAGCTTGTGCTGTTGTGCATACTAATACGTGAAGGAAATTGCACTTTCACCCCTAAAGTTCTAAAATTTAAAATTTATTCCTCGTCCAGATACAATCTTGAATCTTAATTTAATGCTGGCTTTCCGGTTCATTCATATTGTTTACATACTGTCTGAATACACATTGGTAGAACTTGGTCCTGCAAAGATTACTGGTAAGTGCTTGATCAGACAAATATATCTTCAACTACTGGGAGACGAGCCTAGAGTACCTTGGAAATGTCCCATGTTTAAAAATGAAGCAAGACCCAAGGCAAAGTTTACTATGTGGTTACATTTGCAGGGCAGGTTACGTACTGTACACAAACTTATTAGATGGGGAGTTCAGATGAATCCTCTATGCACTCCCTGCCAATGCAAAAATGAAACTAGAGATCACTTGTATGTGGACTGTGATTTTCTTAGTAGCAGTCGACAGCCCCAAAATGAGAAAATGATTTGTAACTGTGAAGCTATAAGGTATCATACCCTGGGATTACAAAATTACTAAAAGATTATGGAGCAAAGTCCTTCAATGGATGAGGAGACAAAAAAATTCAGCAGTTAAGTGGAATCAATAGTTACAGTGGGCTGTTAAAAATGCTAAAGGCAAATCACGATCAACACAAGCCTTTAGAATGGTCTATGCAGAAGTCAGTGATACTGTTTGGAGGGAAAGAAACCAGAGGATTTTCGGGAAAAAGTAGTACAAATGTGGATATGATTGCTAGGAATATTGCTTATATATGTAATGTTAGAGCATTCACATGAATTAGGAAATTTGTTCAGTCATGGTGTTTTTAGCTCCTTTTAGTGATGGATTAGGTGTTCTTTTGTTTTTTTGTAACTTAACCTGAGAGATGGAAGAAACCCACTCCCTAGGAAGTGTACTTAAAATCTCTAAGGTAAAGACATAGTGGTTTTCTCTAGCTGGCTGTGATAGCTTCAACTATGGTCTGTAATTTTAAATTTGGTGGTTAGTAAAATTTTAATTACCAAAAAAAAGACTATCGGTAACTGTAAATGGTGAATAGTGAATACATATTCTTTTTTTTCCCTTCTTTCTGATTGACTCTTGAAACTGCCCTCTCTTTTGCACAGTTCAAAACTTTAGGGGTAGTTTAATTGAAAAACAAGTTATCCCAGGATTAATTGTTCCGGAATTAGTTATCCCGAGATTGTTATTTTACCTCCATAGGGATAAATACAACACTATAATCCCGGAATAACTAATCCCAGGATTAGTTATATCGCGATTTTATCCCAACTAAACATGGAATAAACTCATCTCAAATTTAATCACGAGATTAGTTATTCCTTATCCTTCGTTAGAAAATTTCAGCAAGCAGCTTTAAGCACTAAAGTTTATTTCTTGGTGGGTAATGCTTGGGGATGGGGTCAACTAGAGAACGGGCATGAATTTCAAACTTCATCCCAGTAAAGACAGATACACCAGTTGAATGAAGCCAACCTTTTGATTCCACAAAACTTGAAAATAATCAAACAGAGTTCTGAAGTAAAAGGGACCTAACTCTAACAAGATCAAAGTTTTGGGTAAAAATACAACAGGCTCTTATTTGGTGCTTGCTTATTGATGAAAGGTCATTCTGACCTTACAGTACAGAGCTCTAACATATCCTTTTTATGTTGTAAAATCTGATATTGTAGTCACATAGCATTATAAAACCATTGCATGTAATATCCTATACTCGAATGTCGCTATTAAAGTTGGATTGAAGAAACAGCTGCAGTAATTTCCTTTGCTCGAGGATCATTGTCTTCCAAAGACACACCGCGAGGATCTTCCGTCACTAGCATAGCAAGAACATTGAGTGAACTCCAAGTTTTTGTGACATTTTTGCTTGAAACCCCCAAAGTGACAGCAAAGACTGCATCAAATCCGCCAGCACCAGGAACACCAGCCAACAAAACTCCCTCCATACTCATCGTTGTATCCAGAAGGTGAGTTTGTGATTCAGGTTCTATCTGCGAATTTGACACATGGTGAAAGACTGGTCAAAAACATGGGAGAAGGCAGCAATAGAAGCTGACTCCTAAGGGCTTTTGATTATATTAAGTCATATTCTTATGTTAGTTTATGGTATGCAGTAGCATGCCAAGCCTTGCCATGTAAGAGAACTATATTCTTTTTCGTTTACTTCATTGAAACGCTTTATCTTTTTACTTTCTTGACATTCAAATGAACCATAAGGAAATGGCCATCAGTACATCAAGAGAGGTAGCGTTTGAGGATAATTCTTCAGAAACAAAGCTTAAAGACGGGTTAAGAGTGATGTCCCAATAAATTTTTATCTGACGTAATTCAAATCTATGTGAAGAATGAGTGAAAGATGAGAGAAGATAGAAACATTCAGTTACATTGTACTGACAAACTTACCGGAATTCCTGCAGCCTCTCCCATTTTACGCATATAATACCTGATTCCAAGCATGGCCTCTCGGGCTCCTAATAACTCTTTAACAATTTCTGCTTGACTTGGTTCATTTGCTCTTTCAGGCCACTGTTCATGGTGAAAACCAGAATAAACTTAGTTTTCGAAGAAAATTTCACACTGCGGAAGGAAAAATACATAATCCAACCAAAAAATAATGATACTAGAGTTAAAGACACAAATATTTGCACGGGAAGTACTTGGAATTAACTTTGCAAAGTTTCTCTGACATTTTAGCCAGTGTAACTATGTCTAACTGAGAAAATGATCATTCAAACAGGCAAAAAAAGAGAAGAATTGAATAACTTTTTCAGATAATTACTGCTTGCCTCCAAAACGCGATGGTATTAAGAATTTTTTCTTCTGCTCCTAGACAACATAATGGAAGCTTCTCTAAGCAAAATGATACTATAAAAGTGCTAAGGGGGAAGAAGTTCCAGCTAATCGCTGCAACACACGATTTGGAGGACTCAAAGAAGGATGCTTGAGGAGGAGCATTTTGACTCTGAACAGAAAGAGTTCCTAAGTATTAACTGGATTAAAGTTCAGAGGAAGGGGGTCCATGGCCTCAGAAAGACTTGCCAATCTATTATATTGGAACTAGAAAGTCATCCTTTGCTCCTTATTGATATGATTCAAGGAACAAATACAGTTAAATTAAAAGTTGATCGGGAAGTACTGAAAAGAGTTTAGGAATCTTTTGGAATTTGTTTTTGATAAAAATAGGGAAGGATAAAACTTCTTGATTTGGCTATGACAGGAGAGAAGAAAAAAGGGGCATAAAGAGGGAAGCATGTACATAAAAGGTTGGTAGCACTATATCATGAAAATAAAAGGAATTGAAAAAATGAAAAGAAAACCAGAACAGGGAGAAGAAATCCCTTATTCGACATGTCCTATTGAAAGAATGCATTTTTCAGCTATTAAGGCAGTAATATTTTTTCTGTGGTTTATTAATGAGTATGACTTATCAAGAAGGTAGCGAACCCCAATTTGCTTGGGATTGAGGCGTAGTTGGTATATGACTTATCAAGAAAGTGAAGGTAGTCATTGCTATGGTGAGGAATCAAATCCATAAAGTTGAATCAATTTTCAGGCTTCAACACCCATGGATACTTAGCAAACTAAGCCTTTGCAGAACAGGTTAGCAGCTAAGCGCATCAAGGATAACTCTACCTGCTGTTAGGGATAAAATAAAGCGAAATTTTTTTATTATGGATAGTTAGCTAATATTTCTACATAATACTAGATCTTGAACTTCCTTTCCAGTTTTGACCAAAAGAGTTTTACCTTTTCTGCAGTAAGCAGGCTGCAGGCATTGATGACGCATTCATAAACATTGTAGTTCCTTTCTGCCAACTTACATAAGGTATTAAGGTGCATTTCCAGGGCAGAGTTTCCTGCTGACAACTTTCTCCATGTTTCTAGAGAACTCTGAGGATCAGAATTCTGCCATCTCTTAACAGCACCAACCATTGATGGGGTAGAAGATCCTCCACTGCCTGGTTCTCCAAGTAACTGCAAGACGCTTAGCAATCAATTTCAGAAACTTAAAAGAAGAAACAACATGCACCATAGACAATTGACATAGTAATGATGAGTCAAATTCTGTGGCAGTAGAGTATAGTAGAGTGCCTCCAAAATACAAGACAGAACCCCTAATAGTAGGCTAGCATAAGGTCAAAATTTTTAGACAGGATACATCTTCAATCTTAATGTTTATACAGCCACGGCAAAGAATCCCATTAAAGTGGCTAGTAAAAGCATGATAAGTAGCATCAGTGACCTTCCAAGAAAGATAAAATAACCACCACAGTTGAAGAAACCACTTAATCCTAACGAAACAAAATTTGTGTGTTTAGCCCTATGCACCATTGTCTCCCAGAAACAGCCTCTCTACCCCTCCAGGGTAGGGGTAAGGTCTGTGTATACTCTACCCTCCCCATACCCCACTAGCGGGATTCTACTGGGTTGTTGTTGTTGTTGTTGTAGCCCTAGGCACCAAGAAAAAGTATCTATATCTGACAACAACATTAAGGAGTTGAAGTATGCAACTTGTTTGTTGTTCGAGCCTGATAACCAATCTTATGTCCAGTCAACAACGAGCATGGAGGTCAAAAAAGGATGAAAAGCTGTTCAATTAGAAGTAGTGGTACTTGAGATGTATGATTAGCAGGTAAAATCAGATTTCTTTTATCATCCAGCTTACTGGCAGCAGATAAAAAATTGCTCACAGTCAACCAGACAAACGTTCAAGAGAATATGAAATATCATTTATCAGACTCACTAGAGTCATCAATGGAGGCAATGAAAACTTGGTCCTCTCATGGTCCCACTTGGCTTTTAGGACATCATCAATGACTTCTGTTAGTGGTGTTGCCATACCTGCATTCTGCAAATCCAAAATAGTTAACAAGTCAGAACAGTTCGAAAACTAGATTCAATAAAAATAAGATGCAAAACCTGCAGTATTTCTTAAATCCATACACTACTAAAGCTTTTCCTTTATGCTATTTTTCCTGTATGGTTAACCTACACCTACCCAATCCCCATCTTCCCTCCCCCGGAGTCAATAGTGGCCCTTCCCCACTTTGCTCTTTTGGTGACTCGAACACCAATATTGAGGTCGGAGGTGGAGGATCTTCCACTTGAGCTACCCCATCTTGTCAACTCTTCCTTCAAGTTAAAGCAAACTACTGATAGGAGAAGGCATCACATGTCCCATAAGCTTCGCCTGGCACGTAAGCTATCATTCCTTAATTACTGTGAAGGTATGAACAGTTCAAATAAACAACTAACAACAGAAATCCTTGCTCCAGACCTTTGCATTTTTGTCACAGAATGAAATAAATAATGTAATCTCTCACCTGAAATGACAAGCATCTCTGTTGGATCTGCTGACAAAGAAAATTGATCTACATGGATGACTTTAACCAAAGTGGTTTGGCAAATAGATAAAGAAAAAGGCTCGCTTATCATACAACTGCCCCTCACCCCGACATTAACT
The DNA here is from genome assembly GCF_001879085.1 of Nicotiana attenuata. Lineage (NCBI taxonomy): Eukaryota > Viridiplantae > Streptophyta > Magnoliopsida > Solanales > Solanaceae > Nicotiana > Nicotiana attenuata. Next base: position 73,894,863 of record NC_031994.1, read on the forward strand.
TTAGACTAGATACCAAAATGGCTAACCTTTTAGGTACTTTGTAAGACCAAATCTGAGATTCCGTTACAGTTTTGGTTAGAGGTGGTTCTAGAAACTTACTAGAGAGTAGGTCATGTGAATTTCTGACTACTGGGCTTGATGTATGCAAATGACCAACATCTCCAACAGCGGATAATATCTTAATTTCAGCTACCTTCTAACCCTTTTTGTTCTTTTAATTCAAGAAAATAACCATAGATAATTATAATTCTGTGGGCATAAACAGAGCCTCAAGTGACCAAGCTAGTGTTTTGCCTTAGCACCAATGTCAATAGTCTAAAGCAAGTTTTACCAGGTCTCTGATTTAAAGGCTTAAAGGCATAGAGGAACCAAGGGGTTGTTCTCAAGTCAACTTAGTTCCACCAAAACTTTACTTTGCAAGGAAAGAACTATTGTCAGCTTAAACTTTGGTACCACTTCCTCAAGATTTCATGCCTAGCCCTGCATTAGTTTTGCACCTTGCTGTCCTTATTTGTGCCATGACTAATCCGAACAGTGTCATTCTATCGAAGTTAACAATAAACAGAAGAATAGCACCTTCTGGTGCTAAAAACAGCACCTGAACTATGTAATTTATGTATATTTTTATATAAAGTTATCTCATTTGGTAAAGAGTACCAACTTTAATTATCACTTCTCAGTTATTTGAGTTCTGACATGGACTTACTGTGAACTTCAAAGGAGAAGAAGTCTTTGGCAGATTTAAATTTAAAAAATATATCAACCTAAATTAGAGCATGTCATTCCTTCTATCGTTAAACTGTGATACTGAATTGATTAAAAAAATCGGACAGGCGGGAACACCTGAGCAGAAGAAAGCACTTCAGGTGAAAACCGCACATAGCGTTGGCTGCCATAAACTGCAGAACTAACATCAAACCCGCTGCCAACTTTACCCTGTGCAATGCAGTGAGCAGTTTGAGCTATCACATGAACAATATCAAGATTACTAGCATCTTTCCTTCCGTGGGATTGATCCTCAGTCAAAGAGGAGAGATTAACAACACCAAGATAATGAAGCAAAGCAGCAACAACCGCTGTTGTCATAGCTGCTGATGACCCCAATCCAGTTTTTGCAACTTCAGGCTTCTGATTTTCTCCATGTGAATCGTCTGCATTAAAAGTGATTGACGTAAAAGGTGGAAGGGAAGCCAATGACTCAGGTGTTAGAGGGAGTCCACGCGCTTCAATCTACAAGAAGTATTTAACAAAATAGTGTCAACTATCTTACAACAAAAAGAAAAGGAGATAATAAAAGCTTTTGCCATGTCTTTATTAAATTTTAACTTGTGCAACTGAGGCTTCCAAAAAGAAACTTGAACCGAGTCAGTCATTAAACTATGAAAAAGGATGCGTCCAAGTTGATCAATCTCAGCCACAGTAAAATCCCTATATCAAAGACCACTGCTATTTCTTGTCCTTTGCTCATTTATTAAGTAGTACCAATGAAGGAAGGAAGTGGCATCAACCAAATTAAACTATTCTAGTTTGACTTTGATGTAAAATGCATGTGATTTAAACATCAATATTTTATTTAATCAAGCAGGTCTTATGTAACTAAAACCATTATCTTCATAAAGGTAACTGAAACATTATACCATAGCACTTTTTGACTTGTCTATCATTTTTTAACATCAGAAGATTTTTGGCCAAACATTATTCGAGCAATTTGTCTGTCTGATACAAATATTCAACTTAGATCACTTAATTTGGACTGAGTCATCGAAGTAGTACCTTTTTCTTTGAAACCATCTGAGCAATTCGGCAAAGCTCAGATTGCACAACTAATATGACAATATGTCAGTGTTTCATTACCCCCTCCATCCTGATATATGTGAGACAATCTATTTTGGCAAATCCAGAAAATGTTTGGCACACTTTTACATATAATAGTTTGCTATGCGACATTCACATCACTCAAGTATTCAAAATCAATCAAATTTTAATTTCAACAATTGATTTGATTTTTTTTCCTTATCATCCGACCAAACTTTTAACTACTACTATAAGAAGAAATGTAATCTTAGGCTCGAGTAAAGATTGTTGCGGGACAAAGGATCAGAGGGTGTAATAAAGAAATTTGTTGGACATGAAGCTTATGATTCGACAGCTTCCACAAATTACATTATAGAATGTCAGATTATCCGATTTTACATTAAGTCCATGCTAAAATAACAACCCAAACTCACAAGTAATAAGTATATATCTCTAATTACATGTCATATTGGGAATATATAGGCTGCAAAGGAGGACTACCTGATTCCGATACGAATAGAACTCATTGCAACCCAAGATTGTTATATCAAGACCTGCATGACTAATACAGTTGAGAGATTGATTTTTCAAAAAAGGAATTTAAATTCGTTGATCAATAAATGACTTATCTTCAGGAAAGAAAGGCAAAAGAGTAAAGTGTCAGAAGTTACCTCTAAGAAGTAGTTTCTGTAACATATCCTTCTTATCTTTGTCAAACGTTGCATGGGCTGCTGCTATGGCATATTCCACTGCATGTTCTACGAAGGGGTTTCTTGATTCACTGAGATTAAACAAACATAATTATTGCATTACTGGACATTTATTTCTTGTAATAAGGAAACAGATCAATCATTCAAGTATCAAATGTCCTTATTACTTAAATAAAAAATCTCATTGGATTCAGAAAGAAACAGAACAAAATAATGATAGATCCTCTAATAGAGAAGGTATGAATTCTGAGATTTACACTACTTGCCTGGAAGAGACAGCTTGAAGTTTTAAATGCTTAAGAGACAATTTGTACATAGTCTCTCTGGCCATCTGAGGAGAAGTCAATTTAACATCTGCCCATGCCTGAAAAAGTATAAGAAAGAAACAGGTAGGTTATACTCTATTTTACAGAGGAAAAACTAATACAAAAGAGTTTCTTGAGAGAAAAAGAAAATTATTGAACTGACTTCTGATCAATGATTATCCACTTTAGTGCGGAAGATATCACTCACCCACGCCCAACTTTCTGGTTTAATTTCCTCGTAAAGTGGCTTCACAATAGCATAAAAACGAGCATTTGTACTCAGTACAATACCAGCATTTGGCCTCTCCAAAACAAGATAACCTCCAGTCATTAGAACCTTTCCAGGAGCAGAGGCCACACTAGGTAACCATAAACAGTATTTCAATCAGACACATTCTTGTGCACAAGTTTATGTACAAACGGACACATTCAAATATCAAGTAAACACACACTTACACAGCCATTTCTTTATAATTCTCTCTTGGATGAATGAGAAACTGCTGTTTGACAGAGATTAGCTGCAATTCAGAATTACAAAGTTCTTAGTCATTGTCGGGAAAATGAAACACAGAAAAGACCGCGTTCTTAACACTCTTATTTTATTGTGAAGAACTAAATAAAAAAGAAAAACAAAAGAATGATATCAATCATTCATTTAACGGTTCAATAAAAAAATGTGGGGGTCGACTATATGAATCCTTTGATAAAATTTTGCTCTATGCAAGAGCAATTAATGCCAACACTAAAGAACTAGAGTATGATACAAAATAAAAGGAAATGGAGATCCTTGATTTCACTACAATGAAAGCAAATATGATGACTTACCCAGTTTGGTTAACTGGTAAAGAAATCAATGCTTAAACCATTTAACGCCTACTTCCGCTAAAATTGTGAATGAAAGAACACAAAAAGCTGAACTTTCCTGCCTACATAATCATCTGTCCACTAGTATGTACATTGAAGGCAGTAGGTTCCAGCCCACGCGTTCGGCTCGAACCCTATATATACTCGAAAAAGTTCTTAAGAATATATTTATACTCGCTCAGTTTCAATTTATATGACAGTAGTTTGATTAGGCAAGGAGTTTTAAGAAAGAAAGACTTTTGGAACTTATGGTCTAAAACATACCATGAGATATCTGTGGCTATAAAGTATATAATTAAATGTAAAACGGAAAGTTTAAAGTTAAATTCTTTTTCAAAAATAGAAAGGTGTCAATCCTTTGGAAACACACCAAGGAAATAGTGTCACATAAAATAGGATAGAGGTAGTACTAAATTCAAACCCATTGTGGGAACAATATTTATGCTAAATTCGAACCCATTTTGGCAAAGGAGTAGAGAGAGGACCTCCACACCTACTAACTTTAGAATCTCGATCCGCCTCCGCCCATGTCCACAGTTACCAAAAAAATGGAAAGATATATAGAAAACTGAAAATGGAGGAGAAAGGATCAAATCTTTCATTATTTACAATGTCAAATGAAATCAGTAACTCTCAATTCTGTATTTCTACAGTCCCATATGAAGAAACTGGATTAACTTCAAATTGACAAGTAATCAGTGATATTAATTATCTCATTAAAAAAAACTCACTGAAGAAAATATCAGAAAACTACAAGGTCATCTAGCACACATGTTTTAAATCACCAAAGAATGGAAGAATAATATAGACAACTGAAATTAGAAGAGAAAAGATCAAATCTTTCACAATTTACAAAATACAATATTAAAAAAATGAATTTTGAAAAAGACCCACATCATTAAATTGGATTAACATCAGATTGACAAGAGATCAATACTGAAAAACAGAGAGAAGAGGAAGAAGAAGAAGAACATACAATTGCAGGAGTGTGTGTAGAAGAAGCTACAGAATTAGAGGAGTAAAAGGACTATGGCGGCAACATCTATGTCAAGCAGCAGTCCAGGTTTGACATTCTTATTTGTGTTCAAAGTTGCTTCACTGCTTTTTTTTGCTCGTCAATACGAGGAAATGTTAGAAAAGCGAATCCTCCTATGATATGATTAGAATTGTTTATATTTTCTAAAAAAAAAAAAAATTTAATAATACATATAGGAGGATGGCAAAAGAAAGAAATATGACCTTATTTCTTTTTCTTTTTTAATTTCAAAAATGAATTTAACCCTTGAAAAAATAGTTAGCATGTCGTTAATGGATTTGTATTGAAAGTTAGCCAATTAAATCCCCTAAAAGAAGTTTTTCTTTTTATTTTTAAAAAAAAAAAAAAAAGACTCCTTAGGTCAAAAAAAAATCATGAGTTAATAGGATTGAATTTTGCATTCCTAAGTTCATTTGTAGTACTACTATATTCTTCTTCTTTATTCCAGTAAAATAACATTGATTTACTCATACTATTGACTAACAAAGCAAATGAGTATTAAGGGTCCGTTTGGCTAGAAAAAAATATTCTTTTTTTACATTTTCTTCATTTTTCTTCGAAGTCAGTGTTTGGTCATGAAATTTTTGATTTTCATTTGAAAATGAATTTAGAAATTTTTCGAAAATTTGAAAAATTCCAGAAAAGCTATTTTTCAAAATTTTCACTTCAGATTACTCACATAAATTTAAAAACGGCCCAAAGTTATATTCATGTCCAAAACTCTAACTTTCAAATATCATTTTCACTCGAAATTTTTTATCACTATATGCCGAAATTTTACAATTCTTAAGTCCAAACGCCCACTTAGTCTTCAAATGTTAGAGGATCACATTTCAATAAGAAGTGACAAATAAGTTGTTTATGTGACATCTAACAGCCTCCTATTATTGAAGTTTTGACAAGTGAATATTATTTTATAGATGAACTGCCAGGTCAGTGTTCAAATTTGGGAGGCAGCTTAATGTTTAGTAGCAGTGCTATCATAGCACTTTGCTGAAAACTTTCATTTTCTCCAAAACAGTCTCATACACACACATGGGTTGTACATAAGTCGGGTTGGTTCGAATTTTTCAATTACCAAACCGAACCAGTTGTATCGGGTTATTAAATCTAAAGACCAAACCAAACAAATAAAAGTCGGGTTTTTTAATCTCGGGTTTTTTCGGGTTTTTTTTTCATAAATCTTCATAGCACAAAACATAGATTTTGTGCTCCATATATTTCATTCATAGTACTATTGAATTGAATGTCTTTTATTAGTATTAGTATTGATTTGATTTTGGTTTAGGATTTATTTGAGTTACTACCATTTATGGACTACAAAACTTATTGGAACATCCAAAAATTATAAGTCCAAGTTTGAAATAATACGTTAAAAGATAAAACTATAAAAAAAATTTAGAAATATTTATAAACTACACTACAATAAATATTTTTATGTATTAAACATGTTTAAAACTTCTATACATATAATGGGTTGGTTTGGTTTCGATTTGACTTTTTTTAGTTAAAACCAAACCAAACCAATTATGGTCGGGTTTTTTCTTCCAACACCAATGACTTTCTTGCCTTACGAAAAGAAGTTCATTTCATTTTCCCGGGAATTTTGGAAAAAAGCCCCTTCCTCCTTGAAGGCGTAGGATCTGCTGAGCAATAGGTTCCATGGGAGGCAGCTCAAAGTCCAAACCTGGAGTAGTTTCTTTATAAACCCGTACAAGCATTTCTACTTTGGATATGTACCTTTCGAGCCGTTTTTTTCTTGACTCGAAATGGGAGCAGGTTTGAAAAAGGATCTTAGAGTGTCTAGGGTTGGGGAGGTGAGATCTACTCATTGATTTTATATTAGATGAGCGGCCGTACTATGATCGCCTAGATGACGAGGAATGAATCTCAGCAGGGGCCCATCAGCCCCATCTTTGAAAAGAGAAGAAAGATATGCAGCTTGCTTGCGGCTTTCATAAGAGAAGAAGAATCGTAGCGTAGGGTCGACATAAACAATCGGTTAAAATAGTCTAATGAGAAAGCATCTGTTCACGTTCGTAGTTGCAATAAGTTTTCTTTTTTTAATCGAGATTGGCTTGGTCTTCAGTCTACCCTAATGAAACCTAAAATCTCACTCCCTCGCTTTCTCCTTCTGATAGACTAGCTTGCGCATCTTCTCTTGGCACGTCTCATTGTTTATCTCGTAATCATTCGATTCCGCCCCTAAAGCTAGCTCCTACTCCTCCTCCTTCTCCTTTAGGATAGGATCCTCCTTGGTCCTTTTTACATAACACTCTCGGCCGCCAATCAAACCAAACCATAGTCGGATTTTTTTTCTCGTTTTGACTCGGATTAGCGAGTTGGTGCGTTTTGTCGGTTTTATTTGTACACCCCTGCACACACAAAAAAAAAAAAAGTTTGGTGGGGGCTTTAGAGTTCATCTTTATGGAAATAAGGTACTGACTTTATGATCAGCATATTTTATTAGAATTGAATGGAAAAAAGATGCAAGAATCGAAACCATTAACAGTCCGATGAAAAGAATCGAAACCATTAATAGTACATTTTATTCAAGAGTTAGACTCTATTTTTTGTGCATTACTTTATCTTTATAGAGTTGGACAGTTGGTCATTCCAGGTGAGCTTAAGAGGTCAAGGGCTGACCATAAACAAAATGCAGGAGATATAATACATAAGCTATGTATTGAATAATAGAGTAGTGAGAACCGCTTGGTTAGACGCATGAGAAAATATAATCTCAAGCATAAAATTTCACATAACTAAGTACAACGTTTAGTTTGCAAGGTACAACTCTGGATTACATACTAATTTAATTTTCACGCAATTAGTAAGACATTTAATTTATAGTATATGTACTGTATTCAATGTATGGTTTGCAGTATCTACTTTTGATTGCTATTATCCGCATAAGTTATGTAAAAATGTATCTATTATTTTCTACGGAATATGGAGAATAGTATCCAAATGCCATTAAAGTAGGTTATTCGGCATAAAGAACCTTGTATTATTACTCATTGTGTAAGACTGCATAGCGAACAATAATGTAAGAATTGTTATATGACAACTAATAATACATGGATTGTTATGTAGAGATTGCTATTGTAAGAGTATTTTATCTTTACATACTCTGTACTCATATACGTACAATTAATACACGTATAATTATTTTTATTTCACATTTTATAGTGCATAAATTATACAAGGATTCTCACTTAAGTTACACTGATATTATATATTTAAAGCCAAACATTGTATTAGACGGATACGTAGAGTTCTACGGTGAAAATAGATATATGTATTAGCTATACAGATCAATTACAGTAGTAATGCAGCATTTTATTTTACAACCCAAATTTGCGTGAGTTAGCAAGATTTCATGTCAAGTGTTTACTCTCAACGAATCATATATATCTAACTACATCATGCAAAGGTCATAGATTTGTAATTATTCTGGGGAATACTATAAAAGCAAATGAAAGGGAAGAACCCCTGGGCAAAAGAGATACAGGGAAACAACCTAATACATCCCAAACGGCAGTAATGTATACCAAGTTGCATAACTCATAGCAACAGCCATGACTTTCATTACACCAATGACTTGGAACCTTATTTGTTGAACCTGAGATATGAAATATAACGGGGTATCAGCCACCTTACCTAAATTTGGTATTTGGCTGACATGCCGACATATTACATGGAAGATGACATCCTCCTAATAACAGAACACCCATCTTCAAGCGCATGAAACTGTTGCATAGCTGAGCCAACAGGATGTTCTACCCTGATAAGAAGGGCGAGCACAATAAAACTGTTGCATAGCTGAGCCAACAGGATGTTCTACCCTGATAAGAAGGGCGAGCACAATAACTAGAGCCTAGAGGTACTTCACCATGCCACGACCCTCCACGCTGAGTTTCGTAGCTTGGAGTTTCTTCTTTTTTGGAGCTTTTAACTGCTGCAGCTTCTTATTCATCTGCCATGAACATACCCAATAGTTCAGTGTTAGAGAGAAGCAATTCCTAATAGCAGCAAAAGCAATAACATCATAACGAAGTCAACTTCCAGAGATCAAAATAGTTATACTCAAAAAGGAGAAAATATAGGGTTATCTCACGCCATAAACCCCATTTCAAATGAGATTAAGAGTACGTAAGATGGTAAATGTCAGGTTATTGCCCAAAAAAAAATGAAATCAAGACTGGCAGAGACTCTATTAACGACTCCAGTATTACATCATTTCCCCAAATTAACGACTTTCACAAGAATATTTTAATTAAGTGGATAGCTGCTTTACCACAATGACCACTAAAAAACAAATTGAGCACTTCATTTGTCAAGTAGAAAGCTATTACTGGCTCCTCTGAGAAGGAGATCGGCAGATTCTCATAAAAAGCATCCCCCTTTTGTTGCTTTTTTTCCGATGAAGTAAGAAGTTTCATTTAAAAGGCATCAAAAACCCTTGTTCTTAATTATCTCCAGTGCCAAGATGGACAAAAGTGAAATGAAGAACATAATATAGATATAAATTTACTTGGAAAGAGGGACACACCTTCATTCGGCGCTGGTCTTGAACCATTGCTTTGGCCCTTGCCCTAACTTCTTCAGGATCAATCTTAGATTGTGGACGCACCAGAAAATCCATTGACATTGCTTCAGGCCTTGATGTAAGTTGCCTGGAAGATGACGGACCAGACTTTTGGCCCCTGCAGATTTGCAAGCATATTAAACCTCGAGAAGAATAAGGATGCAGCGGACGGAACTCAATTCAAAGATGCTAGGATCAAAAGGTGCAAAGTCAGAACTTCTTACTGTGAAAATCCAGCCAAGTCAAGGTCATCATCTCTGGATTCCATTCCTGAAGCTTTATTCATGGGTCTGTGACAAGATAGAAAATATAGTCATAGATGGTAAAGATTCGGACTTCTAAGACAACTGATATAAAGACCAATAGAAGAACTGAAAATATTAGATACTTTTTCATGGAAGGCCGCCTAAATTGAGCAGCTCTCTCATCTTCAAAGTTTCTCATATCTTCAAACCTTGTACTCTTGTTGAATATTGGTCGACTCTGGATCAAACACAACCAAATTTCAGCGTTTTTACACATTCGCAAGCACCTATTCAGTATACCAGGTACTTAAATCAACTCCACAAACCAGACAAAGGAGAACCGCAGACAAACCATAATCATAATCAACATATACTAGAGAGCGTAGGAACAAAATTATAATTGACGGCCATGATGCTATTAAGGTGATGGTCAAAAGAAGCTACAAGAGTTCCTCAAAAGTATAAGAAAATCAATAACATATGTGCAAGAAGATAATAATTCATTGTGTTCTTAGGTGGAAAATTTCCAGTAAGTAGATACCCTCTTGTAAAAATCAATATATAAGGATTATTCTATTAAAAAGACATGACCTATCCAAAAAGAAATAAAATCCTATAAACCATTTTGTTTCGAACTACCAAATGCATGATGCAGTTCTCCAACCTCTTATAGAAAAGGAGAATGATATAGCTGAATTACAAAAGCTGGAAAGATGTTGCACGTCTGGAACATATTCTCCAGATACAGTGACGAACTAGAAAATGAACTCAGCATTTTAGCAGCCAAAAGATTATTCACACTCCAGCACGAGTGGAGTGTGATAAGTACCAATACAGAATCCCCCCTTTTATATTTCCGTTCATGAAAGGGGAAGAATAGTTAAATCCAACTTACCCATTTGTCAACCAAATCCTTAGCAAGTTTCCTGTTAGCTGTAGTCTCCTCATCTGACTTTGAGAGGAACATAATAACCTACAAAACAAGCAAGTAGAAATAAGTCTCCCCAATATGCCTCCGCGAAAGCTATTGCATTACCACTTTTACGTGAAAGGTACCTTTCCAAGACCACTCTTTTTCAACTGCTCTCTTCTATCATACTGCTCAAGATCAATTGGATACTACAGGATCACCACAAAGCATATCAGTCATATAACATCACGGCAAACGAACAAAAAACTAACTTGAATCTAGAAACCACGTTCATACATCAGTAAGGATCTTTAGGATTGCAGCACGAATGTTTATATTGGGCAGGCTTCCATCTGGAAGGGGCTCAAGCCAAGTCCTCAAAAGAGTCAATACTCCATGATCTAAAAATTCTTGCTGAAGTTGCTTCCTGCAAATTGAAAATTTGAAAGTGTGAGTCTAGAAATATTAGCCTCCAAAAAGACAAATTCAGTTACTACCACAAAAAATAAAATGACAAACTCACTCACTTTGATAGGACGTCTATGAGAAGAGGAAGCTTTTTTAGTTTATTTATAGCAGGTTTAGACTGTCTATTCAGTTCCGCATCCTCTTCAGCAACAACTTCAAGCTCAGCCATAACATTCTCTACTAGCAATGCAATTTCTGCTGCACTCTTTTCAGTTTTCTTTTTCTTCTTGCCTCCCTTGAAGAGCTTCTTGATTTCATCATCCTCTTCCCCTTCTTCAGCCTGAAAAGCATCAAATTAGAGCAAATATGACATCACCATCACCAATTGGCTTCACAGGCGCTGACGCGCTCAGACAAAAGCAAGAAAGCTGAAAACCAGCACGCTTTCTATTGAAATTTACAACGCCTCATGCATAAGGAAACTGCAATTTTAGGACGTGAGGATGAAAAATATAGCAGGAGCGAACTATAAGGACAAAACTCTACCTGTGGAGCACTGCTGGGAGACCGTGGTTCATTGTCACTTCCATACCTGTCAGCTGGATCCACACCACTATCATCAATGAAGTTATCATCATCCAATGTCTTCGGACCTTCTTGGTCATCCTACACATTTGAAAACAAAGACATCAGAAACATGTCATTAAAACTAAACACATTCAACCCTAGTAACTCATACAGACTAAACTAGCAATATCAGTAACTTTTTCCGGGCAAGGAACTTCAATAACTCAATTTTTTAGTTAGGAATCCCAAAAACGAAAAGATAAAGAGTTCCTTGTGATACATGAAGAGTTACAAAGCTATTGGAAAGATGATAACAACAAAAATGATAGGTCAATAACCTCAGAGTCACCACCAGCAATGGTATCCCACATCTCCTTCATCTCCTGATCACCCTCCTGGTCCTTCAACCTGCTTCCTCCAGCATAACCCCCATTTTTTCTCAACTTAAACTTCTTCTCGCCTTTGTCTCTCCTCTTCTTCTCCTTCCTTTTCTCTTCACTAAACTCCATACCAAATCTCTTCCTCTTCCCACCACCGTCGTCCGACTCATCACGCACAATGCCGGCCATGTCATCATCAGCAGCACCGCCATAAGCATCCTCATCCCCTATCCCAATATCCGGTGTGCTCTCTCTAGCCGAAGTTTTCTTAATCAACCGCTTCCTGGGCTTAGATTTGTTAGGATCATCATACACTGGGGTAGGTGACCGTTCTCGCTGTCTCTGATTCCATGCATCGTCATCGTCCAGATTGTCGCCAAGGAAGTGTTCCTGTTGCTCATGATCAGATCGGACATCCTCATCAAAGTCTACCAACGCCTCTCCTTCCTCATCTATGTACCTGAATTATTAAAAAATCCCGATTAATTCGCCATCTGTAACCCAATTCAACTCATCATCCAAAAGGGTCATCCAAAACGAGACATGCCCACAAAAAATCATAAATATCCAAAAAGTTTCCAGATAAAATCATCATTAGATACCATAATTTCACTCTTCTTCAAAGCAAAAGATCTACAAGAATAGCAATGAATTCATTATTGGAAACCCTAATTCAACTCATCACACCAAAAAGGGTCATCCAAAATCGATATAATACAGAACCACAGGAAAACAGCACAAATTTACCAATCAATTCAATGATCAGAAACCTAATTCACCTCATCGTCAAATTGGGTCATCCAAAAATACGAAGGACCCACAAATAAACAGACAAATCTGGATCAATTCATCATCAGATAAAAACTAATTAAACTTATCACCAAAATGGGTCATCCCAAAACGACTCAGACCGACCAAAAATCATAAAAATCCCCATCAATTTCATCATCAGAAACTCCAATTCATCTCATAGCCAAAAAAAAAATCACCAAAAGAAAACCACAACGATTGAAATCAAAGCGAAACAATTGAAACCTAATACTTTGTTATCACGATTCAGAAAAGAAAAGAAGAAGAGACTCACGGATCGTTGTTGTAACTCATCTTGAACGCTACTTCCCTGTAGACAACGGTGCAGAGAGAAAAGATAACTTGATAGTATGTCTCTGAAAGTAATCTATTAATATATATAGTAGATGATTTGTGAAGTGGGGGTAGCTCGGTGAAGTAGATTTTTGCTGAGCGAGATGAAAAATGTTTTAGGCTATGAAACGAAACGAGTATTGATATAGCGGGGAGGGAGAGAGGGAGGGTTTGGACTTTCTATCTTTAAATTTATTTATTTTTTGGTTAACTTCTATCTCAGCATTCGTCAAAATCTCTTACTGCGCTCATAGAGGAAAAGACTTTGGTAGTCCCTAAAATATGCTATAGGAGTAATTTTGTCCCTTAACTATATCACTAAGTATAAAATATCCCTTATTTTTATAAAAGTGGACAGCTATGGTCTAACACTTAACAGAGTTTATAAAACTAACGTAAAAAGCTTCAAATAGTATTAAAAATAACGCCGTTAAATATTCTGTTAGTATCCCATTGCTTCATGACCTTGTAAGTTCAAAACTGAACCTTTGAAATCCTCTGCTTCTAGTGCAAGATTATTCGCCAACTTTGTAACCAGAGAAGATAAAAGTTACAGAATCAAATACCCTTTCAAGGTTTAGGAACACACATTTGAATGTGTTTGTTATAAACATAAAAAAAGTTCTTTAGTTTCTTAATGAATGCACGAAGCTTCACACACACAGAGTTAGTGCAGAGTTTTCACTTAAATTTTCGAAGATAAACTTTACCCATAACACCACGAACTCAAATAAATAATTTATTCCTAATTCCATGTCCAGTTTCGTGGTAAAAATTCAAAAATATCAATTTCTAGGTTTCTTTCAAAATCTCACAATTTCTACTAATTTTCATGTTTAAATCCACATATAATTCATGTATTTCACTAACATAATGTGGGAATTACTTACCTTGCAATGGTTGATGAAAATATCCCCTTGAAGCTCTCCAAAAATCACCCAAACCAAGAGAGAATGAAAGAGAATGGGCCAAATCCCGTATAAAATCAAGTCTGCTCAGGCCCGTCCTTCTTCGCGATCGCGGGAACATCTTCGCGACCGAGAAGGCTAATAATCACTTCCTCCAAAATTTCTCTATGCGCTCGCGACCAAAGGGCCGGGTTCGCAAAGGCTTAACGCCTGGCAGGCCCCAGCTCCCCTTTCTCCTTGCGTTCGCGACCGCCAACTCGCGTTCGCGTAGGCTTCCCCAGCATCTGCTCCGCTTTCGTGTCTCCTTCATCGCGTTCGCGATGGGCAAAATCCCAGTAGCCCCCAAAATCCTTCTTCGCAAATACATAAGACCCTTCCCGTTCGCGAAGAAGGAAACCAGACACCAGCAACAACAATAACAAAACAAGGAGAATTTATCCGAAACCACCCCGAAACTCACCCGAGGCTCCCGGAACCCTGTTTGATCACGCCAACAAGTCCCAATACCTTATCCAAACTTATCCAAAGGCTTTAAATACCACGAATAACACCAAAATCATGAATCGATGATCAAAATCCTTCTTTCAACTTTCAAACTTCCAAACTTCGACGAACGCGTCCGAATTATATCAAAACATTCTGAAATGATGCTAAATTTCGCGTACAAGTCAGAAATCACGATACGAACTTATTCCAAGGCTCGAAATCTCAAGTGAACATCGATAACACCAAAGTCTACTTCAAAACAAACATAACAAATTCTTAAACTTTCAAAATGCCAACTTTCCACAATAAGCGCTGAAATGCTTTCAGACCACCTGATACTTTACCCGAACATACGCCTAAGTTCGAAATTATCATACGAACCTATTGGAACCTTCAAATCTCGACTCTGAGGTCTTTACTCAAAAGTCAAACCTTAGTCAATTCTTCCAACTTAAAGCTTCTAAAATTAAAATTTTCCTTCTGAATCAACTCCGAACTTCCCAAAATTCAATTCCGACCACAGGTACAAGTCATAAAACATGATGTGAAGCTACTTGAGGCCTCAAATTTCCGAACGATGTGCTAGATCTCAAAACGACCGGTCAGGTCGTTATAAAGTAGCGAGGTTTTAGTTGTTTAAATTATGATTTACGTAACAGTGCGGGGATCTGGGCCACATGAAGAGATTTTATCCTAGGCTTCAGGGCAAGGCAGTACAGCAGGGTCATCAGCCTATGATTACAGCACCAGCTGCCTCACCAACCGTCCGGCCGCTAAAGGCGGAGAGCAGGTGGGTAGGGGCCGTCCTAGAGGTGGAGGCTAGTCAGGTGGAGGCCAGTTAGTTGGCGCTCCAGCTAGGTTCTATGCTTTTCCAGCCAGACCAGATGCAGTAGCCTCAGATTTTGTGACCATAGGTATTATTTTTGTCTGCGGTAGGGATGCTTTGGTACTATTTGATCCAGGGTATACATATTCATATGTTTCATCCATGTTTGCTCATTTTCTGGGTGTTTCTCGCGAGTCCTTGGGTACTCATGTATATGTGTCCATGCTAGTGGGCAATTTTGTTGTTGTGAATAGGATCGTCCTGTATCGTGACTTTCTGTGGTTATAAGACTAGAGCGGACCTTCTATTGCTTGATATGACCGATTTTGAGGTCATCCTGGGCATGGATTGGTTATCTACATATCACGCCTTCCTTGATTGCCATGCCAAGACTGTTACCTTGGCGATGCCAAAGTTGCCTATATTAGACTGGAAGGGTTCGTCTTTCAGCATATCTAGTTGGGTTATCTCTTTTCTGAAGGCTCGACATATGGTCGAGAAGGGTTATTTGTCTTATCTAGCTTATGTTCGGGATACTACTATAGAGACTTCGGCAATTGATTCAGTGCCCATGGTCCAAGAGTTCTCTAATGTGTTTCATTCTAATCTACCAGGCATGCCACCCGATCGTTATATCGATTTCTGTATTGATTTGGCTCCAGGTACCCAGCCTATCTCTATTCCACCATACCGCATGGCTCCGAAAGAGTTGAAGGAGTTGAAAGAATAGCTTGAGGAGTTGCTAGCAAAGGGGTTCATCAGACCGAGTGTGTCGCCTTGGGGTGTACCAGTGTTATTCGTGAAAAAGAAAGATGGGACTATGCGGATGTGCATTGATTATCGCCAGTTGAACAAGGTTACCATTAAGAACAAGCACCCGTTGCCGCGTATTGATGATTTGTTTGACCAATTATGGGGTGCCAGGGTGTTTAAGATCGACTTGAGATCGGGGTATCATCAGTTGAAGATTCGTGATTCGGATGTTCCGAATAAGGCTTTCCGGACTAGATATGGCCACTATGAGTTTTTAGTGATGTCCTTCGATTTGACTAATGCCCCGATGGCGTTTATAGATTTGATGAACTAGGTTCTCTGGCCATATATTGACTTGTTTGTCATTGTCTTCATTGATGACATACTGATCTACTCGCGTAGCATGGAGGAGCACGAGCAGCATTTGAGAGTGGTGCTTTAGACCTTGCCGGAACAGAAACTATATGCTAAGCTCTCCAAGTGTGAGTTCTGGTTAGATTCTGTGGCATTCTTGGGGTATGTTATATCAGGCGAGGGTATTAAGGTAGATCCCAGGAAGATCGAAGCAGTTCAGAGTTGGCCTCGTCCTACCACAGCGACTGAGATCAGGAGCTTCTTGAGGTTAACAGGTTATTATCGCCGGCTTGTGGAGGGCTTCTCATTTATTGTAGCACCTTTTGCTAGATTGACCCAGAAGGGTGCTCCGTTCTGGTGGTTCGATGATTGGGAGGCGAGCTTTCAGAAGCTCAAGACAGCTTTGACTATGATAATAATTCTAGTGTTGCCTTCCGGTTTAGGGATGTATATTATGTATTGCGATGCTTCACGCGTTGGCCTGGGTTGTGTATTGATGCAGGAGGGTGAGTTATTGCATATGCTTCACGTCAGCTGAAGCCCTACGAGAAGAATTACCCCGTACACAATTTTGAGTTGGCCGCAATTGTTCATGCTCTCAAGATCTAGAGGCAATATCTTTATGGGGTGTCCTGTGAGGTTTACATGGATCATTGCAGCTTGTAGCATTTGTTCAAGCAGAGGGATATCAATTTGAGACAGTTTAGGTGGCTTGCGTTACTAAAGGATTATGATATTACCATCCTTTATTATCCGGGCAAGGCGAATCTGGTTGCGAATGCCTTGAGCAGAAAGGCGGAGAGTATGGGTAGTATGGAATTCATTTCAGCAGAGGAGAGGCCATTAGCTTTGGACATTTAATCCTTGGCTAACAGACTTGTGAGGTTGGATATCTCAGAGCCTATCCGAGTTCTTGCATGCATCGTTGCTTAGTCTTCATTATTCGAGCAGATTAAGGCTCGTCAGTACGACGATCCCCACTTGTTGGTTCTCATAGAGATGGTACTACAGGGTGGTGCCAAGGAGGTTGTTATCAGCGAGGATGGTGTTCTGCGACTCCAGGGTCGTCTATGTGTTCCTAATGTTGATGGATTGAGGGAAAAGATTCTAGAGGAGGCACACAATTCTCGGTGTTCTATTCATCAAGGTGCTACGAAGATGTATCGCGACCTGATGCAGCATTATTGGTGGCGGCGGATGAAGAAGGACATAGTTGAGTATGTGGCGAGATGTCTAAATTTCCAGCAGGTCAAGTATGAGCACCAGAGGCCAGGTGGCCTACTTCAGCAGATGATTATACCTGAATGGAAATGGGAGCGCATCACTATGGATTTTGTATTCGGGTTACCGCGGACTTTGAGGAAGTTTGATGCATTTTGGTTATTGTCGATAGGTTGACCAAGTCGGCACACTTCATTCTGGTTATGACTACGTATTCTTCAGAGAGATTGGCCCAGATTTACGTTCAGGAGATTGTTCGGTTGCATGGTGTGCCTGTTTCCATCATATCAGATAGAGGCCCTCAGTTTACTTCGCATTTTTGGAGGGCAATACAGAGTGAGTAAGGGACTCGGGTAGAGCTCAGCACAACCTTTCACCCGCAGACCGACGGGCAGTCGGAGCGGACGTTTCAAATCTTGGAGGATATGCTCAGAGCATGTGTGATTGACTTTGGAGGGCAGTGGGATCGATTCTTTCCTTTTGCCTAGTTTTCTTACAAAAACGGTTATCAATCCAGCATCGAGATGGCTCCATTTGAGGCTTTATATGGTCGGCAATATCGTTCGCCCATCGGATGGTTTGAGCCCGGTGAGGCTAAGTTATATGGTACTGATTTGGTGAAGTGCCTTGGAAAAGGGTAAAGTTGATTCAGGATCGACTTCGCACAGCACAGTGCGGACAGAAGAGTTACGCGGGTCAAAAGGCGTGTGACTTATCATTCATGGTGGGTGAGAAGGTTCTCTTGAAAGTCTCGCTGTTGAAGGGAATCATGAGGTTCGGGAAGAAGGGCAAGTTGAGCCCAAGGTTTACAGGCCCATTTGAGGTGGTGAGTGATTTAGGGAGGTTGCTTATGAGCTTGCTTTGCCTCCCAGTCTATGGGGGGTTCATCTGATTTTTCACGTATCTATGCTTCGGAAGTATCATGCCGATAGGCCGCATGTGTTAGAATTCAGCATGGTTCAGCTAGATGAGAGCCTGGGTTATGAGGAGAAGCTAGTTGCCACTGTTGACAGGCAGGTTCGCCAGTTGAGGTCCAAGAATATTTCTGCGGTAAAGGTTCAGTGAAGGGGTCAATCAGTCGAGGATGTGACTTGGGAGACCGAGGAGGACATGCGGAGCAAATATCCACACCTATTCGTCACTCGAGGTACGATTCTAGACCCGTTCTAGGACGAACGTTTGTTTAAGAGGTGGAGAATATAACGACCCGATCGGTCATTTTGATTTCTAGATACATGTTCCCCTAATTAAGACTCCCTGTATGTTCTTTTACTATTTTATGGATTACGGGGATGGTTAGTTCGGGTTTGGAAAGTTTGACTGAGTCAACATTTTGAGTAAATGGCCTCATAATCGAGATTTTACAGTCCCAATAGGTTTGTATGATGATTTTGGACTTGGGCGTATGTTCGAATCGGGTTTCAGATGACCCGGGAGCGTTTCAGCGCTTAATATTGAAAATTGGCGCATTATAGGTTTTTAAGTTCTTTAAATTTGGTTTGAAGTTGGTTTTGGTGTTATTGAGATCTGTTTGGGATTCCGAGCTTGGGAATAGTTTTGTATGGTGATTTAAGACTTGCACGCAAAATATGGTGTCATTCCGAGTAGTCTAAGTATGATTCAGCGCGTTCGGAGCAAGTTGAAAACTTGATGTTCATTATTTGATTCAATTTGATTTTGGGGTGCGATTCTTAGTATTGATGTTGTTTTACGCATTTCGAGAGTCCGAGCAGGTCCGTATTATGTTTATAGACTTGTTGGTGCGCTTGGACGTGGTCCCTGGTGGCTCGGGTGAGTTTTGGACCGCCCGAAGCTAAGTTCTAAAAATCTCGTGTGCTGGTTCTGGTTTCCTTCTTTGCAATCGCGAGGGCTGTGTCACGTTCGAGAAGAAGGAAAAGGTGAGGGGCTAGATTTGCTCTACGCGTTCGCGACCCCTTGCCCGCATTTGAGAAGGTTTGGGACCTGTGACCTCCGCGTTCGCATGAGAAGGCATGCGTTCGCGTAGGGAGATGGGCCTGGGAGAGGGGGGTGAATTCCTTCTTCTTCACGTTCGCGAGCTGGACCCGCGTTCGCGAAGCTCAGGCTTATCAGCCTTCGCGCTCGCATTTGTTTCCTCGCGTTCGCGATGGCCATTCTCCTGGGTCCTGGGCAGATTGCCTTCGCAATCGTGATCGCGGAGGTTCATTTAATGTCAGAACAGGCTATTTTGGTTCATTTCTTTCACATCTTGGGCGATTTTAGAGCTCTTTGAAGAGGGGTTTTCACCTAGCACTTTGAGGTAAGTAATTTCCATACAAGATGAGCTTAGCACATGCATTTTGGGTAGATTCTTAACACATAAATTGTAGAAATTATGGGTTTAGTTGAAAAACTTAGGTTTTGATAAAAATGGGATTTAACCACGAAATTGATTATGGAATTGGGTAAAAATTATATATTTGAGTTTGTGAGGTTGTGGGTAACATTTATCTCCAAAAATTTCCGGAATCCGGACACGTGGCCCGGGGGTGAATTTTAGAAATCTTCCAATTTGGTTTGGTAATCACTCTAATACTTAGATTATGAACTTTTGAGCACGTATTGATTAAATTATACAACATTTGACTATTTTCGGGTTGTTTGGCACTAAGTTGAGGATTTGGAGCAAATTTGTGGACCGGAAGTGAGCTTGAGAACGAGGTAAGTGTCTTGCCTAACCTTGTAAGGGGGAACTCATCCCCTTAGGTGTATCTTTTTGTGTATTACTTGTGTGGAAGCTACGTATGCACTAGGTGATGAGAGTCCGTGCATAGCTATATTTCATGAGATGTCGAGTAGTCTTAGATCCTCATCATGCTTTAATTGTATTGTTATGTTTATTATGCATATTAGTTGTATTAAATAAAGCTGAGACTAGGGATTTTAAAGTTGAAATTTTCCAATTTAGATTTCTTATTTTTGGGAAGAATTGAGGAATACATAATAACTCTGAGAAATCCATGTCCTCTCGCCTCGCAAGTTCTTTCGCGAGCGAGGTAAACTTCTCTACTCTCATGGTAGCGGACCGTTCACCTCGGCAGTATAATAGATGCATCTATGGTTCATGCCGTTCGATCCTCGGCAGTGCACACATTATTTTGGATCGGGCCGTACGACCTCAGCATATATCATGCGTGATAATACTCGGAGCCCGATTACACTTGATATTATTTTATGGCTTGAGAGGTCATAATTTATTTAATGACAGAAATTGATTTGGAGTTAATAGGTGTTGGTTGGACATTTTTGGAATTTTCTATCAGTTAAAGAATCATTTATTCACTGCTTGCTATTTTGTTATTATTATTCACGTATTCCATGCTTATTTAGAATTTTTGTACTTTATTTGTTGGCCCATAGTAAGTGTCGATGTTGATCCCTCATCACTACTTCTTCAAGGTTAGACTGGATACTTACTAGGTACATGTTGTTTATGTACTCACGCTACACTTTTGCACTAATCGTGCAAGATCTGAGGCAGGTGCATCTGGCAGTCATTCCGGCGCGCACCCCCGTTACCCCGAGGCTTAGTGGTGAGCTATTCTCTGAGGCCGTTCTGCAGCATCTGCAATCTCTCTTTTGTATTTACTTTCTGTCTACTCCATTTCATATAGTAGTGTAGTATTTTGTATATTCTACTAGTTGCCCATACACTCGTGACACCGGGTCTTGGGAAACATGCTAGTAGGCACTTGATGGCTTTTAAGTATTTATTTCACCACACTTGCTCTTTTAATTGTTTACGCTTTACTTTATTAAATTTTCGCTTCTTATTTACTTAACAAATAAAAATCCACTACTTTGAAATTATTAAAAAAAAATAATATATGCATGGCTAGTTCACCGTTGGCTTGCCTAGCGGCAACGTTGGGTGCCATCACGGCCTATAGGAGAAATTGGGTCATGACATGATGTAAGTTATAAAACTGGTCTAACGATTTTATATACTAACAGTATTCAATATTTTTTTTATCAGATTACTAATAATATGTATTACAAAAGTTTACCTATAATTACTTTATCGATGACTTGATTAGGTAAATAACCAATTTTCAAATTATTTATGACCTTAAGACGTATCTGTTGTTATATTTGTTTACCCGTAAAATGGTACAGTTGAATTTATACGTAGTTTCTAGATAAGTGAATTAATTTGATCCTGAAATAATAGAAGAATTGAATAAATATGCAATACTTAGCCTCGAGATGAAAATGAAACAACCGAAATAATAATTTCGGGAGCAGGCTTCCGGTGTAACAACAATGAAATCGAAAAGAAAGAAGATAAAATTGTATAAAGCGTTGAACAGATTATAGCATAAGTTGATAAGTGGAGATTTTGACTACTTGTTAGCGCCTTTTTAGCCTAAAAGCATTGAATTGTGTTCTCGGAACTGATGAAATGTGCAGAAATTGCAGGAATGTTGGAAGTTGAACTCCCGAGAAGAAATCCGACTCAAAAGGAGTAATCTAAACACAAGATAATAAAAGGCACAGAAGCTTACAAAGTGCGGACCGCAAAATTTCATATGCAGCCGCAAACAGTGAAGGAAATCGCATCAAACTGCGGACCGCACAGGAATTGTGTGGCCGCAAAAGAAGAGCTTGAGATAACTTCAAAGGGTGTGCAAATTTTCAAGTCTTGAGTCCCTCAGGATTGCGAACCGCACATGTGAGCACGTGATTTTTGCCCGAATAATAATATTCCTACAAAAGTCACAAATGGATTTTTCTTTTAAGTGCTTTTATTTTTTTAGGAATTTATAGTAATTGTTGCATTTAGTTACATTTTGGTGCATGTTTAATATTTTTTTTTAAAAAATCATGGAAAATACCCTAAAATGTTCAAATTTCATACATTGCATTTTTAGGTTGATCTTTGCATTTTTAGGTTTAAGTTATTAATTAATTGCATTAATAGACAAAAAATCAAAAATATTGGCCATTTTTTTTTTTACATTTTTAGCTTTTAATCTCAAAATAGCAATTTCCTTGCATTGGCTTTAAGTTAATTACTTATGTTTAGGTTAAAAAATATAATTTTACAAATTAAATTTTAGTCTAGGATTTTTAATTAAATTTAGTAGTTTAAAAATCAAGAAAAAGAGTAAAATAAATAAAAAAAGGGGAAACTTTGAACAAAACTCGAAATTTGGCCAATTTAATGTCCGAGCCCAAATATTTCAATACCCCTCCCCTTTCACTTAAACCCATCCCCACGCCCCTACCCAGCCCAAACCCGACCTGTCCCATCACCCACCCATATAAAACCTCAATTATAACCCGAAAAAATCCTAAACCTAATCTCTACTGTTGACATCCAATTTTGTCCCTCCTTTCTTCCAGTTATTTCTTTAAGCTTCTAATATCACTAATAATATAAGGTAGTTATTCTAGTATATTTTAACACAAACTATGCCTATTTGTTATTATTATTATTAAACTATTATAGTTATTATTATTATTATCACCAAAAGACACATTTTTTTTCTCTTTATATAATTAATTAATAATATTTGTTTAATTAAACATCTTATAAATATTTACACTTGTAATGATGCTTTACTTAACAATTAGTGTAAGTTATCTTGTAAATTTAAATTCTAGCTACCATAATTATTTTAAGTAATATTAAATAGTTTAACTAATAATATTATGTAGTATTATATAATGTGATCATTAGAATTATATAATCCAAGTTAGAAACTTAAAAGAGATATATAGAGGAAGAAAGGAAAGACCATCTATTCTGAGCCATTTTATAGCCCAAACACATCTAACTCAAACCAACCTATTTTTCAGCCGATGAGCCCAACTAAAATTAATCAATCTTAGCCCAAATTTTAGGCATCAAAAACCCAAAATACACATTAAACAAATAGGTCTTTCTCTCCCTCCCTCTCTGTCCAGCGCACAGTCCCCCTTCTTCCATAGCAGATTTTTACTTTGTCTCCGCGTTTATTTGTGGCTAAAGAATTGGCCTTTATCAGCCTCGAGCAGAGGTTGTCTGCCCCATTTTTGTGCAAGTCTCTCAAACGCTCATCTCTCTCTCTTCTTCAACGGGTCAGTCAACAGATGAAGCCAAAAGACTTTTGAAATTTTGATTCTCAAGTCTGAAGAACTGATTTCTCAAAGATTTGGTTTGATTTTCAGAATGGCTCTTATGGCCGTTTGAATTTCAAATCCCACCAAGAAATTAAGCCCTAGATTTTTCAATATAAATAGTGGTGTTTTGAGGCCCTTAGAAAAGAGGGTTGAGCCGCCCACTTTTACCCAAAGTTGAGAGTTTTCAGCCGCCTCTATTACTGCATTTCTTCTCCTGTAGCGAGTTCGAGGTCGGAGTTCAATAGTGCATCCAAGACCCCGCCTTAGTTCGCTGCCCTGCAAAAGGTCCGTAACTTTGAAATTCCTCTCTTTATTTTATCTTTTTTTTAGATCCAAAACAAATATTTGAAACGTGAGTTACAGTTTGTTTTCTATGCATAAAGTGTGTCTTAAGGCTCATTTGTGTATAGAAATCGTTTGGGATTGCGCACTCTAGCTTATGTTAGTCAAACAGGAAAATACGATGTCGAATAAGCACTTACGAATTAATTATCTACATGTTTAGTTTAAATGATGTTGTATTTAGTAGGGAATTTGTTTCCTCTTAATAGAACTAATGTCTAAAACCATGATACAGGACCTTTTGTTGAGACATTTTGTTTAGATTTAGGACACATCTTCTGAAGTAGATCCGGTTATGTGTATTGTGTTATATAACAATTTAATTTACCTAGTGTCTTTGATACTATAGACAGATCTTGGCTTATACTCATTTTTAAATTTAAAAAAAGAAGTTAAAATTCCTGCATTTTTCACGAAATATGAGTCTATTTCATGTTGAAGTATTAATGTCTTCTCTTTAGTTGCTTCGAGCAGCAGAAAGATGGAATTTAGATTTGCTTGAAACTTAGAGATCTTATTTATAGGTTTAGAGAAATTATTTGCTCACATCTAGAACCCCTGCTTATAAGAGTTTAAATTTAGACTCACTACTTGATGAAAATAAATCTTGAACTTATCATTACTTTATTAGAACCTTTTTGATACATGTGTTCTTTTGTCAAGACACTAGTAGTGAAATTCAGAATTTATGTATCAGTTTTCTTTTGAGTATATTTATGTAGTTTTGTTGCTTTGTTTTCATCCAGTTAGTTAGTGTAAAATATACAAAGTCCTTCTATTAGTGTATTTTTGCTGAAAGTAATGGATTTCTTATCTCGTTGTGAGCTTATGATTTAATGCAAGTTAGTAGTTTAATTCGTGCCACTGTTATTCCTTTCTCGTTTCCGTCATATTTGTTTAAGATTTTCTCTTTTGTAATTCTTGTTTTCTCTTTCTTTGCTTTTCATATGCACTTGGAGCAATATGAGTCTTAATGCAAGACTCACCACCATATCCCGAGCACGGAGCCATCACATTACGTGTCGTCCATAAAATACATTGGATAGCAGGAAAACAAGCGAAACGCTTGGGGACGCCTATGGCGTCCTTCTTTTGTTTCTATCACTCATTTTATCTTAATTTTTTTGTAATTATCGATTTATTTTTTGCGTTTTCTTAATTTTGGAATTTTATGTTGGAGTCTTATTTAATCATATTCTCACCCTAATTATAGGTATAGTACTTATTTTGTCACTTGGAATACAACGTCCATCTTAAATACTAGCTACAACATTAATAAAGTTTTGCTATCCTAACATTTTCCTACTAACTACTTAATTCTTGAGATAGCATTTCAAAATAGGGACGTTCTCGAAGTTCTGTTCTTAAACCTTCTTTAGAACCTATAAGTTTAGGTTTAAAACTTGTTAGCAGCAAATGGCTTCTTGGTAAAGCTTGTTCTTCGAAAGGTGATGTGGACGTTGTCCTAACCAAAGTCAGATTCTTCTTAAACAAATTTTGATAGCTTTCATTCCAATCTTTTGAGTCAAAGGTAATTTTTTTAAACACTTAGATATACATATATGTAATATTAATTTCAGATAAATTAACCTAAGTTTCACTGGTTAACCGTATTAAATGGATCATATAGAGTGCTAATACCTTCTCTATAAGATTAACTAGAACCCTGACCCATAATCTTAAAGGTTAAATAGGCCATAAAAACAGAGTTATCTTTAAGCACTACTTAGTTAAAATTGGTGTCCTAATTCATCGTTAAAATAATTAGGTGGCGACTCTCTTTAATTAGTTAAACCTCAAGAATTACCATTATGTTATACTCTAATTTGACCCGTGTTAAAATGGGGTATAACATCTACAACACCCCAAACAACACCCACCTTATCTCCTCCGCCTCTCTGCCACGAACAACCACCCCAAGCCACCGGAAAATTCCCCCCCTTAACCAATCACGTGGTTATTCTCTTACCCCCTTCCACGTGGCCTGACAAGTAACCGATTTTGGCAGTTGAATATTCCCTTCCTCTTTCTCATCCGCATTTTTTTTTGCTCTCTCACACGTGAATTTCTTTTAACGGTAGATGATGGATGAAGGGTTGGATATGATTAATGAAAATTAATCATACCCTTCCATTTGCCTAGATTTTTACCGAAAATAAGGAGGTTTTCGGGATTTTGGTGGGATTTTCGGATTTTTGAAAGGGTTTTTGAGATTGCTTGTGGAAAAAGATAGAAGGTTCAAGACCCCCTATATATATGGAGTTATTCTTCAAGTTCAAGAGGTTTTTTTCAGGGAGGGATATTTTCGGAGAGAAAATTAAAGAGAAATCAAGGGAAAAAGCTAGGTTTGGGAAGTTGTTTTTTTTTTCTTTCTGATTTTCCTCTTTCTTCTTTCATTTTTAGATTCTTATATATATATATATATATATATAAAAAGAAGATGTTCAGTGTTCTTTAGTCCTTTTGGTTTTGATTACTGTCGAAAGGGTCGAAAGTATATAGATGTTCACTCTCTTCTTTTCGATTTGGTTTTTTTGGTTAAAAAATGGAATCCGGTTGAGGAGTTGTTGAGTCCGCTGCTGTTCGAGGTGTTGATCTCCGTCCGGTTCTTGTTGCAGTTCTTGTATTTGGAGCTTGGAGTCAAGATTTAGTAATTGTTTGCTGCTTCTGTTCTTTTCAAAAAGATTTTGCCACAACAGGTCCATTTTCCTACTGTCCTATCTTTCTTAACTCTCTTACTGTAAATAAAGCCTTAATATAGATTAATTTAGTGATAGCTATGGTCTGTTTCATTAACCTGGTTTGGTTTGCATAAATTGAAACATTTAGGCTTAAGTTTCTTTTTCTTAATTCTTCAAATGGTGTTCCTGTAGGGGTTTGGTCAAAATGTCGATTCATTTTGTCCTTGTGTTATTGATTCAACTTCTGCGAATTTCCTTGTCCTGTTAATTCAATTTCTTAATTTTTCAAAATGGTGTTCCTGTAAAGGGTCGTCGGAATGGTTGATTCATTTGTCCTTGATTTGCTGATTCATCTTCTGCAAACTCGTTGATGTAGTTGGTAGGTTTACAGTTTGAAATTGCTCTTTTTGTTATTTTTCGAGGTTTTCAAATGTATAGAAGTTAGCTTTATTGCTCCCTTTGAACTGAATGAAGAAAAAATGCTGTTTGATTGATTTTATGTCGGCAAGATTTTCAGTGATTTTTGTTCTGTTTATGCAACAAATCCTCTGCTGCTTTCCCTAGCAGAAGATTTCTCTGTTTTCTACCAATGTTTCGATGCGTTTCAAAAGGACTTGTTCTGATGTTGTGTGTTTTTGGTGGATTTCATATAAGCCGATTTTTACATCCTATTTTGCTCTTGAGACAACCTCTTACTTGATACCCCAGAAAATTTTATTGATTTCTTCAAATTAAATATCTTTGAAGGAATGCGACGGTTGCAATAGTAATGTCCAAGAAGGAATGCAACGTTACTTTTTTTTCCCTTCTCCTTTTGTCCAAAAACTCTAATACTTGGTCTCATTCTCTTCTCCTATTTTAGCCATTTTGGAGTATTGACATTTTGAAAAGATGTATGAAGAATATATCATTCGCTGTTCAGCGTATACAATTTATATATCTCCTATATATTTTTCTGTGTTCTACATATGGAACTTGGTTTATTCTCTTCCCTTTTTTTTCTTTCTATTCTTGTTTCCTCAATTCTTTATTAACAGGTTACGACATACTGGTTTCTTGATAGCCATAACTTGCTTTGGGGGTTTTAGAATTGTTGAAGAACAACGAGTTTGAAGAACTTAAATCTGAAAATTTTTGCAACACTTTATTTCTTGCAGTTTTGACCGTTCAATCTTTTCATTTTGTTCCTTTTTTTTTATGAAACCAAAGGACGTGAAAGACCAGAAAAAAAACAACCAAAAAAAAAATTACATCTAAATGGGAGTGTGTTTGTTTGTAAGAAATTAAAGGTTGTGGGTGTTGGATAGAGCTGATTGGAATCACGCCTAAGCTTTTCAATGGATTTTCCTAATTAGAACCTCCGCAACCAATCCCATGTCTTAGGAAATTAATCAGCCTTTTTTGGATATTCATAGGATTGCTTTAGGCGCGCATTAAATCTAGCATCGTGATTGTGTTCACGTTCGCTTGACATAATTACGATCCTAAAAACAAAATCGGGGTATGCGTTCGCTCAACTTCGACCAAAATTTCGTAATAATAATGAAGCGTGATTAATCGTGGACACGTACGCGTGACATGATTTTTGTTACGCGCCCAAATGAAATGAGTACACGTACGCGTGACTCGTTTTAAAATAACTTCATAATTACGAATAAATCAAGCAATTAAAAGCGGTTAAGGGTGGATGTACAGAGGTTTAAAAATAAGTAATTAGACAATTTCATAAGCCAGGTATATGATTAAAGCGACCGTGCTAAAATCACGGAACTCGGGAATGCCTAACAGCTTCTCCTGAGTTAACAGAATTCCTTACCCGGATTTCTGTGTTTCGCGGACAGTAAAACAGAGTCAAACTTTCTCGACTCGGGATTTTAAACCGATGACTTGGGACACCATATATTATCCCAAGTGGCGACTCTTAATTTGAATAAATAATCCCGTTTCGATTATTATCACTTTAATTAGAAAAAATTCCTTATATCCCCTTTCGGTTAAAATGAGGTGTGACAACACAGGAATTGTGCGGCTGCAGAAGAAGTGCCTTGCGGCCGCAGAAGTAAAGGTGCGGACCGCAGAAGATTAGGTTGCTGTCGTAGTGCTAAATTTGCGGACTGCAGAAATACTGCCTCGCGGCCACAGTATCCCTGCTCCTGCAAGATGAAGATTCTGCGGACCGCACATGGAATTGTGCGGCCGCAGAACCTTCTGAGGGGCATTTTTATCCGAAATTGTCAGCCTTGTATAAATAGAAGAGTTTCACGAAATTAGGCCAGGTTTTGAATATTTTAAGTACTTTAGACATTTCTCTTTGATTCTTTAGGAAACTTTAGCTTATTTTGGTAATTTAACATTAGATTTCTTTATTTTAATCTTCCAATATGAGTTTTATTATCTTTTCTTCTTTGTTTTCTTCTACATCCACTATGAGTAGCTAGATTCTTACTAGGGTTGTGACCCAACCCTAGTGTGTAAACCTTATGGGTGATTAATTTTATGCTTATTTATGAATGGGTGGTTATTATTTATCTTAGTTCATGCTTCAATTGTAGAATTAATGGTTGCAAACATTGATTCATGCCTATTTGACTTAGTCTCTTCTTGAGAAAGAGGGACCTAGTCTAGATTAACTTAGCTAACAAGGAATTGGGTGAATTGAGAGATTGATTAACCCAATTAAAGGGTTCACCTAGAGATAGTAACAACCTAACTTGAGCTCTTATCAACCATTTTGGTAGATACTCATTTGGTCTTGAGAAAGCCAAATTGGGCAAAACCACTCTCTGACCGAGAGGTATTGAGTGCGCAACATAGTGTTGTGAGCTATAATATACCCAGTCAATAAAATGAGCATAAAAGTCTTTATCATATTAGGCAAACACCTAGGTCATGGTCACAACCCTAGGCCTTTTATATATTTGGAAAACACTCAAAAACAATCATCTCTAGTTTTATATCTTTAGAGTTGCAATTATTAGCTTAATTTTAGAAGTAGAAACAAAACCTATCTGTGGAAGTGCAATCTAGATACTTCACTTGCTCATTCCGAATATATACTCCTAACTCCCATCTTAGCTCCATGTGGATTTGACCCCGACTCTTTGTCGGGTTTTATTATTGCAAACGACCGTGTCATACCTCTTTAGAGGCATGCATTTGGACGTGATCAATTTTTGGCACCGTTGCCGGGGAGTTAAACTGCGTTAGCTATATATTTGGGTTTGTGTGTGGATTATCTTTTTTTCCTTCCATGTTACTAATTTGTGTGAATCAATTGTAGGTACAATTATGGTGGTGAAGAACAATGAACTCGGAAACCCGCCTTTGGGGGTGTGGACGTTGAGGATGACCAAGTTGAGAGGTTCCTCTTGAACCTCAAGCAAATAGAAGAGGTTGGGCTCCTCATGACAATGTCCCAGTTCCACCCCCACCTCCACCACGAGCGGCTCCACACCGCTTGTTGCCGAATGAAGGGTATGCAAGTGTAATAATCCCTCCTCGAATCAGGGCAGGCAACTTTCAAATCACCAATGTAATGCTCACTTTGCTAGAGCAACGAGGTTTCTTCATCGTGGCTCCAAGTCAAAATTCATACAAAAACTTGAAGGGGTTCGTGGACACTTGTTGGGGGAGTAAACAAACAAACTTCTCCAAGGATGCTTTGAGGCTAAGGCTTTTTCCCTTCTCTCTATGGGGGAAAGCCTTAAATTGGTTGGAACAATTGCCAAACCATTCCATTCATACTTGGGATGAGTTAGCGGAGAAATTTATTGCTAAGTTCTTCTCTCCCGGGCATATGGCTACTCTTAGGGATGAGATTCTAGCATTCAAGCAAGATCCGAATGAATCGCTACACGAGATATGGGAGCGGTATAGAACAATGGTCAAAGAGTGTCCAATAACAATATGACGGAGAATATGATTCAACAAACTTTCTATCGTGGGATTAACACGACAAACCAATGTGTGGTGAATCAGCTTGCCGATGGGAATTTCATGACTACGCCATATGCGAAAGCTTGTGATATTTTGGATGAAATGGCGGATACATCATCGGCATGGCAATCCCGGGCTAATGCTCCACAAGGTGATCCGAACGTGATTCACCTCCATAAAGAGTTGCATGACCATGGGCAAGCCATTGTCGAATTGACTGCCACTATAAGTCAATTAGCAAAGGCTCAACTTCAACAAGTGCAAAATCCTAAGCAAGTCAATTCCATGGAGGGAGTAAACCTGATGGTGAACGAAAAAAGGACCAAGGGTCCGCAAGTGCAAAACTGAGTGGAGAATTATGTGCAAGAAGATAGTGGGTTTGATCAAGATGAATCTTACAATGAACAAGAGGAGGAGGTGTGATAAGTGGGGATTTTGACTATTTATTAGCCCTTTTAGCTTTCGTTTTAGTCCAAAAGTATTTAATTGTGCTCCTGAAAATTGATGAAATATGCTTAATTGCAGGAATATTGGGAAATGAGCCCCCAAGATGAAATCCAACTCAAGAAGGAGTGATCTGAGCTCAAGGACAAAAACAGGCACAGAAGCTCAAAGTGCAGACCGCAGATTGTGAATAAAATCATATTAGAGATCTGTGCAAAGTGCGGTCCGCATATGACATGTGCGGCCGCAGAAACTGGGCAAGAGCAAAAGTTCAGAGACCCTGCATCTCAAGTTCAATAGAAGTGCGGACCGCACAATTATTGTGCGGCCGCAGAAGAACAGCTACACGGCCGCAGTCATTTGTGCGGTCCACGGAAGAGCAATGTGCGGCCGCACTCAGAAATGTGCATACCACAAAAAGAGAGAAGTGCGGCCGCAGTTCAGAATAATGCGGTCGCAAGTTTCTAATACTGTCAGACTGAAGCAAAGTGCGGACCGCACATGGAATTGTGCGGCCACAGAACCTCCAAAAGGGCCCTTTTGTTCAAAAATTCCAGCTCTATATAAATAGATGAGTTTCACCTTTTTACGTCAAGTTTTGACATCAGCAGCTACAGTAGACGGTTTTCTTTACTCTCTTTAGTTGGTTTTGCCGTTTTGAGCTTTTTGAATATAGATTACATCATTTTAATTATCAATATGGGTTTAATTATCATTTCTTCTTCTATTTCTTCTATCTTAAGTATGAGTAGCTAGATTTTTCACTAGGGTTGTGACCCAACCCAAGAGTGTAATCTTAACGGGTGTTTGATTATTGCTTGTTTATGGTTGGGTGTTTATTATTTAGCCTTGTTCTTGCTTTTAATTATAGAATTAATGGTTGCAAATATTAGTTCATGCCTATTTGACTTGGCCTCTACTTGAGAAAGAGAGACTTAGTCTAGGAAAACTTGGCTAACAAGAAATTGGGTAAATCAAGAGATTGATAGTCCCAATTAAAGGCTTGAACCTAGAGATAGTAAAACCTGACTTGAGCTTTGTATCAATCATTTTGTTCAATCCCCATTTGGACTTGAGAAAGCCAAATTGGGCAAAACCACTCTCTGACCGAGAGGTATTGAGTGGGTATTCGAGTGTTGATGGCTATAATACACCCCGACCAATAAAATAAGCTTTAAAGTTTACAACCCGTTAGGCAAATACCTAGGTGAAGGTCATAGCCTTAGGCCTTTTATATCATTTGGAATACAACAACAAAAACAACTTCTTAGTTTCAATTCTTACTCTTGCAATCTTAGATTAAAATAGACATATAACAAACACCAATTTGTGGAAGTGTAAATTGAGATAGTTTATACTCATACACTGCAATCTATACTCCTAAATCCCACGTATAGCTCCATGTGGAATTCGACCCCGACTCCTTGTTAGGTATTACTATTGCATCGACCATTTCATAACCTCAAATAGAGGTGTGACTTGGACGAGATCAATTTTTGGCGCCGTTGTCGGGGAGCTAAAAACAGATTTAGCTATATATTTGGTTTTGTGTGTGAATTGTCTTCTTTTCATTCCATGTAATTGATTTTTGTGAATCAATTGTAGGTGAAACAATGGCCTCCAACAATGATCAACTCAGAAACATGCCTTTGGGGGATGTGGACGTTGAAGATGACCAAGTTGAAGAGGTTCCTCTTGAACCTCAAGCAAATAGAGGAGGATGACCGCCTCAAGACAACGTCCCAGTTCCACCCCCACCTCCACCAAGAGCGGCTCCACAAAGAGTGTTTCCAAATGAAGGGTATGCAAGTGCCATAGTGACGCCCCGTATTAGGGCGGACAACTTTCAAATCATGAATGTAATGCTTACATTGCAAGAGAAACGGGGATTCTTCACCGGGGCTCCAAGTCAAAATGCATACAAACACTTGAAGGGGTTTGTGGACACTTATTGGGGGAGTAAACAAACAAACGCCTCCGAGGATGCTTTGAGGCTAAGGCTTTTTCCCTTCTCTCTACGAGGAAAGCCTTAGATTGGTTGGAAAGATTGCCAAACCATTCCATTCATACTTGGGATGAGTTGGCGGAGAAACTTATTGCCAAATTCTTCTCTCCCAGGCATATGGCTACTCTTAGGGATGAGATTCTAGCATTCAAGCAAGAGCCCGATGAGTTGTTGCATGAAATATGGGACAGGTACCGAACGATGGGCAAAGAGTGCCCCAATAATGATATGACGGAGGCTATGATTCAACAAACTTTCTATTGGGGGATCAATACTACCAATCAGTGCGTTGTCAATCAACTTGCCGGTGGAAATTTCATGACAATGACGTATACGGAAGTTTGTGAGAGTTTAGATGAAATGGCGGATACTTCATCGACATGGATAAGCAGAGGAAATGTTTCTCAAGGTGATCCGAACGTGATTCACCTACATAAAGAATTGCATGATCATGGGCAAGCCATTGCTGAGTTGACCACCATAATGAATCAATTAGCCAAGGCTCAACTTTAACAAGTGCAAAGTCCTAAGGAAGTCAATGCCATGTAGGTAGTTAGCATAATGGTGAACAAAAGAAGGCCCAAGGGTCCACAAGTGCAAAACCGTGTGCAGAATTATGTGCAAGAAGATAGTGGGTTTGATCAAGAAGAATCTTACAATGAACAAGAGGATGAAGTGCATACGTGAATAACTTTCAAGAGCAAAGAAACAACTCTCAGGGTGCAAATCAACAACAATGGCAACCTCAAGGTAATCAAAGTAATTGGAATTCTAACAACCAAGGTAATTGGAGTGGTGGCAACAATCAAGAGAATGGAATAATAACAACAATCAAGGAAATTGGAATGGTGGAAATAACCAAGGCAATTGGAGTGGCAACAACCAATGATATTAGGAGGCATCAACCAAGGGGGATGGAACAATAATCAAGGCAATCGGGGATCGGGCTTTCAAAGGCCCCCGATGTATCAACAACCGAGAAACCCGCCTCCTTATCCTTCCCATGGTCCAAGTTCTTCCAATAATGAGATGGGACGAATTGAGAATATGTTCAAACAAATGATGGAGAAGAATGCCGACTCTGATGCCCATCTATCCTCACACAACACATCAATTCGCAACTTGAAAGTTCAAATGGGGCAAATCTCTCAAGCTCTAAACACTCGTCCTAAAGGGGACATACCAAGTGACACGGTGGTGAACCCAAAGGGTGGGAACAACATGGGACATGCCATGGCCGTTACTACAAGGAGTGAAAAAGGTGGGGATGCACCCACCTCAAGTCAAAGGAAACTTGTGATGATGAGAAAGTGGTGCAAGAAGATGAGATACCGAACAATGTGGTGCAAGCAAATGATGAAGTGCGGATTGATATTGATGACAATGTGGAAGAGACTCAAGAGGAAGTGAACCCGTCTAGGGATCACATTGTTGACATACGGGAACCGGTAGTGCAAAAGTCTAAGGCACTAATGCCTAAGCCTCCTCCTCAATATCCGCAAAGGCTTGCCAAACAAAATGGCGAGAACCAATTCAAAAGGTTCATTGACATGATGAAGAGTCTATCAATCAATGTTCCATTAGTTGAAGCCTTGGAGCAAATGCCCGATTATGCAAAGTTTATGAAGGAATTGATGACAAAGAAGCGGTCGATAAATTGTGATACTATAAAAATGACTCATCAAGTGAGTGCAATTGTGCATTCAATGGCTCCCAAATTGGAAGATCCCGGTTCTTTCACAATCCCTTGTATCATTGGAAGTGCCGAGTTTGCTAAAGCTCTTTATGATCTTGGGGCAAGTATCAATTTGATGCCCTATTTGGTTTTCAAGACTTTGGGAATTTGGAAACCAAGACCCACATCTATGAGATTACAAATGGCCGATCGTACCATTAAGAGACCATTGGGAGTGATTGAGGATGTATTGGTTTGTGTTGATAAATTCATTCTTCCGGCGAATTGTCATTCTTGATTGTGAGGTTGACTATGAGGTACCGATTATTCTAGGGAGACCTTTCCTTGTTATGGGGAAGGCTCTAGTTGATGTTGAAGCCGGATACCTTCCGGGTTGGTGATGAAAAAGTGCGTTCCATGTGTGTAAGTCTATGAAGCAACCCAATAGCAATGACGTGTGCTCTTTCGTGGACTTGGTGACCGATGTGATTGTGGATGAAATAAGTGCTGTGATTAATGTTGATGATACATTGGAGGTCGTCTTGCTCAACTTTGATGATAAAGAGATGGAGGGCTTCGTGGAATGTGTGAATTCTTTGAAAGGAATGGGGTCATACACTTATGATCCTGTCCTTGGATCTTGAAAATAGGACAACTCCTCCAACAAAGCATTTAATTGAGGAGCCTCCCATCTTGGAGTTGAAGCCATTGCCTCCACACCTTCGGTTTTAATTTCTTGGCCATTCTTCTACTTTACCATTTATTCTTTCCTCTTGTTTGACTAACGTGCATGTAAAATCTACATCGGCAGTGCTACAAAACAGGAAGAAGGCTATTGGATGGACAGTGGCGGATATTCGGGGGATAAGCCCCGCATTTTGCATGCACAAGATTAACTTGGAGGAAGGTGTCAAACCATCTATTGAACATCAAAGGAGACTCAAAGAATCCATGCAAGAGGTTGTCAAAAAGGAGATAATCAAGTGGTTGGATGCCGGGGTTGTCTACCCCATTTCTGATAGTTCGTGGACTTCTCCGGTTGAATGTGTCCCAAATAAATGGGGCATGACGGTGGTCATCAATGATAAGAATGAGTTGATTCCTACAAGAAGGTGACCAGGTGGAGAGTGTGTATGGACTATCGTAAGCTCAACAAAGTCACAAGGAAGGACCATTTTCCACTTCCTTTCCTAGATCAAATGCTTGATAGATTGACCGGTCGTGCTTTCTGTTGTTTCCTTGATGGGTATTCCGGCTACAACCAAATTCTTATTTCTCTGGAGGATCAAGAGAAAACTACCTTTACATGTCCTTATGGTACTTTCCCTTTCTCGCGAATGTCATTTGGATTGTACAATGCACCAGCGACTTTTCAAAGGTGTATGATGGCGATCTTCACGGACATGGTGGAGGATTACCTTGAAGTCTTCATGGATGACTTTTCGGTGGTCGGAAATTCTTTTGATGATTTCTAGAAAACTTGGATAAAGTGTTGGCAAGATGTGAAGAAACAAACTTGGTGCACAATTGGGAGAAATGTCATTTCATGGTTTAGGAAAGGCATTGTTCTTGGCCAAATCTCAAAGAATGGCATTGAAGTCGACAAGGCAAAGATTGAGGTGATTTCTAAACTTCCACCTCCAACTTCGGTGATAAGTGTGCGGAGTTTCTTAGGCCACATGAGATTTTACAGGCGTTTCATCAAGGATTTCTCTAAAGTGGTGAACCCGTTGTGCAAGCTTTTGGAGAAAGATGCTAAGCTCCACTTCAATGATGATTGCATGATAGCCTTTGAATTGCTAAAATTCAAGTTGACTACTACTCCCATTATCACCGCTCCAAATTGGAGTGTTCCTTTTGAGCTCATGTGCGATGCAAGTGATGTAGCGGTAGGGGCTGTTTTGGGGCAATGCATCAACAAGATTTTTCATCTGGTTTATTATGCAAGCAAGACCATGAATAGTGCCCAAGTCAAATACACCGTTACTGAGAAAGAGCTTCTTGCCATTGTGTTTGCTATTGAGAAGTTCCGCCCATACTTGGTGGGTGCAAAAGTGACTGTCCATACAGATCATGCGGCACTTCGTTACCTTATGAGCAAGAAAGATTCCAAAGCCCGGTTGATGAGATGGGTGCTTTTGTTGCAAGAGTTTGATATAGACATCCAAGATCGAAAAGGAAGTGAAAACCAAGTGGCGACCACTTGTCTCATTTGGAGGAGGAACTCTTGGCTATCTCAATGAAAGAAGTGCCATGGTTCGCGGATCTAGAAAATTTTCCTGTAAGTGGTATCATCCTGGATGAGTTCTCTTCAAACCAAAGAAAGAAGCTCAAACTGGATTGTCAAGACTATTATTGGGATGGACCGTACCTTTTCCGGATTTGTATGGATAGAGTGATTAGAAGATGTGTACCGGAGGAGGAACAATGTGAAATTTTTGAGGCTTGTCATTCTTCGCCGTACAGTGGTCACTGTTGATACCCAATCCCTCATATATTTAAAATGCATATATACTTTCAAAATAGTGCATGAGCATCAACCAGTATTTTTCCATAATTTTCCTGTGATTTTAAAAGGATTTTAATTAATTTATTCTAGCATTTTAGTATATAAATAATTACTAATTGCATTACAAAAGATTTTATGATA
The DNA here is from genome assembly GCF_001879085.1 of Nicotiana attenuata. Classification (NCBI taxonomy): domain Eukaryota; kingdom Viridiplantae; phylum Streptophyta; class Magnoliopsida; order Solanales; family Solanaceae; genus Nicotiana; species Nicotiana attenuata. Next base: position 73,932,217 of record NC_031994.1, read on the forward strand.
ATTTTATTTTCTTAATTTTATCATTTATATTTATACTGAGCTTTGGTTTTCACAAATTCCCATATGCACATGTTAGGGTTATAATGGCAATAACTTTGCAATAATAGCCCATGTGTGCATAATTACCTTATTTCACGAGAAAATAACCTTTTATATTTTTATAATGCTAAGTAATTATTTTAAATCATCTTCATGCATAAAAATCATTTTTATCATTTAATTAGCTATTTTAACAAAATTGTTTTGTTAATAAATTGGGTATTTAACAAATAGCCTCTTTAATTATGTTTAAATTCGGACCCCCAGCCCAATTCAAATTAAAACCCCAGCCCAATTCATCTACCCTAGCCCACTTAAGTCTAACCCAAACCATAGCCCAATTCCCTATCTAACCTGCCCCAGCCCGGAACTAATCTTGGCCCTTGACGGTCCAAAACCCTCTTTCCTTTTTTAATTAACCTAACACTCCAAAACCCTACTCATTTCTTTTACCCCGCCGCCCCCAAATCCTCTCCTCCTCTCTCCTCTCTGAGACACTCTCAAACCCTAGGGCGCCGTCACTACAAAATTTCCTCAAACCCCTTCGATTCCTGACCAGATATGGGGTCATCTGGTGATTTACGGCCTTATTTGGCCTCATACCTCTACTGGTTGTTCGATTTTGCTGTTATCTGAAGGAATCTCGAGGAGAATCAACCCAGAGTCGACCTAGACTCTTCATTTTTATATGAACCTGCCTTGTGTTCATCACTGCTTGTGAGTATTGTTATCTTTGTGTCTATGTTTTGAAACTCCGATTCTGGGCTAGATTTTTCCTCACCTCGTCCCATTTTCTCAAAACCCTCATCTCTTTCTACTTGAATATGTTCAGATCCTTGTAGATCTGAAACAACTTTGAATTTATCCGGTAGTTTCCTTTAAAAAATCTTCTGTTTTCCTTACTATTAATCGATTTCAATATTTTCTAAAACTAGGGTTTCACTTCGTTTTGTTTCTGCAAAACTTTTCTAAAGTTTCTATGTGTTTGAATCCGGTTATCTTTACTAGTTCTACTGATTCTTTCATGCCTATGTTCTAGTCCTTTGTTTGTTTAATTATTCGCTTCAATATTTGCCCGTTATTCCTTGTTCGTCAATTAGCAGAGATTAATTGATGATTATTTGACTATTTAGGGTTCGAAATTATTGTGTTTTGCTGAGATGGCTACTCCCTGTAATTTTTATCTACTTTCCTTATTTGTGACTCCTAATTGATACTACTTGCCTTAATTAGTCTATTGGCATGATTTCTAGGTGTTGATTTACTCTAATTGATTTATAAAAAGGCCTATGACTCGTTTCTTGCCTTATTCAAACCCTAATTTGGCTGATAATTGATATCTCCCTAATTTGAAGGGTCTATCCCGGAATCCTGCCTGTTAATTGGTCCTGTTAAGCCCTAATTGATTGATTGATTGGTCTCTTTGCCTTATTTGTGAACTCTTGATTTCCTTTACCTTATTTGCTTCACTTTACTCGATGCTATATACACCCCATTCTATTTTTTAAAACACACACACACACACACACACAAACTCTTGCTCTCATTCAAACCTTTTCTTTTACTTGTGTTTGCTACATTGTCTAGCTGGCTGAAAGCCAAGGCTAGACTATTTGATTCTGCATACTTTCAACTTCCTGTTTGCTATTTCCTAACTGGTATGTCTCCATTCCTATTATCATTCAATATGCTATGGAGTTGAACCTATGTGCTTTCCTGTTTATTGCTCTCAATCAGAATGACCACTTCTGTGTAGTTCACTCCTGTCTTTCCTGTTTATTGCTCACAATTAGCATGATTACTACTGTGTATGTCTTTCCTGTTCATTGCTTTAAATTAGCGAGACTACTCCTGTTGCTATGTCCTATTCAGTATGTTGTGGAATCTGACTATTATAAGATGTCAACCTGTCTTTGCTTGTGTTATGTTTCTGATAACTAGCATGCCCTTAGCTCTCATGAAATTGTCTTGTTCAATATGTCTATATGGTTCACACACTTTAGCATGTTCTTATTTGATACAGGATGCTTATCTACTTGTTTTCTCAACTAGCATACTTGCCCTGTTTTATATGTTCCTGACTTCTATGTTCCCAACCCCTGCTACCTTTCTCTGTGTAGTTGTTTGTTTATTATTCCGTTCCCAACATACTATCTGACCACCTAGTGATGATTAATGAACTAAGTCAAATCTAGGCAATGTGAAACTTTGCTTGAAGTGGTTGTAATCTGTTTCTGTCTACTGTTTGATTGCTGGAATCTTTGTTTGAATTCTAAGTGTTGAAATGACTCTGTTTGTTCTTATTTACTCCTAAAATCCAAACTATTTTCTTAAAACTATCTCCTATTTTTATGTACTATTTTCAACTCCTACTCTTAGAATATCTAGGGTCCTGCCCTCCAGTGTGAGCACTGCCTAGAAGTCCATGAGACTCCTCCGAACTCTGACACACTGGGGCTGGCTTTTCCAAACTTGTTCACAAAACGGTTTCTTTAAAAGGGTTTCGGGTGTGAGCATTGCCCGGGGTCCCTGAGGCCCTTGGGAACGTTGACGCACCAGAAGGCTATTGGTGTACTATGAGATACTGGCATATTTCAGACTTGGCTGAAGGACTGGTTTCCAGGTTTACTTTTGGGCCTATCCAGGCTCCCTATAGTATAGCAATTTCATTCTGTAATTCATTTATATCTGGTCTGTAATAATAATTCCTGTAAAAATAGATACTGGGGTTATTAATAAAACCGGGAAGGGATTTTTATATATAACTTTGTGGGGGATCGGGTAGAAACCATGGCTATAAGACTATTGTGAAATATTTATTTGCATTAGAAACCATGTTCATAGGGTTTATCTCATTATGTTGAGTTCTCATCCTAGAAATCCTACTTCTAGGCCGTTTATCCATTCTGCAATAATCATGTTTTAAAAACCTCTATGTGTGCATTAGAAATCATGTTTCTGGGATATTTTGTTGCACTCACTTGGCAATTAATTGACACCTTTATTCGCCTAGATATCATGCCTATAGGAAAATATATATAAAATCAGTTTCATCGCTTAACCGTCATGCCTATACGAAATTAGTATAAAAATAGTTCCAACACTTAGATATCATGCTCATAGAGATAAACATGTAAAATCAGTTCTGTAATGCTTATGATCATTTTCAGCACGTAGACATCATGCCTATAGGGTCTAAACGGATAAAATCTGCCTGTTTAAACTAGTCACTGGTTTATAATACGTTTAGATTTCATGCCTATAGGATCCTGCCGGTTATCACCTAGGCAAGCCTGTAGGATAATTAAAACCCTGAAGTTGCCAAAAACTGTGTTTGTTTGACTGCTTATAAACTGCCCAGGTTCAGGAAGTAATAAAATCAGTAGGCAAACTGATTAGGTATTTACTGCCTCGCCTTAATGAAACTGCTGCATATTTTGTGCTCATCTAGATATCCTGCTATAGGACTTTAAATCGTTTAAAACTGTATGTTTGAGGCGTGCAATTGTTTGCTTATTTGTGGAGGTCAATGTAAGCCCTTTAACTGCTCCTTATGTGATAGTCCTACCTGTTTTGTTTGATGCCTAGTTTTCTCTTTTTAAGCACCATAGGTAAGTCTAGAACCACCTTAAGTAGAGGTCCTAAGCATCTCCAGGGCCCTAGGCAAGGGACGGGTAATGCACGCATAGGGTACGTATTCGATGCTATTAGAACGCTTAGATAATAATTAAGGGGAGGGTAATTGGGTAGCAAAGGATATGATGACCTGTGCGCTAATGCTATGCATAACATCTCTATTTGAGGAAAGTTTACCGAGTATTGCACAGAAGTGATCCTATAGGCTAATAAACCTAGGACCCCCTTTATTCCCGTTTAAATAATCTCTATTTGTTTAAATTGCTTATGACTAATTCACTTAAATTGTGTTTGGCTGGGACCCACCAATTGTGGACCTCGAGGAGTGCCTAACACCTTCCCCTCAAGGTTATTTCAAGCCCTTACCCAATCTCTGGTAATGCAAATCGGTTTATGAGTTATTTGCTTTAGGTGCCCTAACGCACCTTAAATCCGTTAGGTGGCGACTCTTCAAATTCCATACCCCTTTCCAAAAGGAAATGAGTTGTCCCAAAAAATGTTGAAACCCGGACTCCGCGAGGAAAAAGGGGGCGCGACAGCACGGCGACTCCGCTGCGGAATATTCTTAGGCTCTTACCATAACAAACTTGTTTTTGTGAATTAGTCTTAAACATGCTTTATTCTTTTAATACATGTGCACCCTTTCCCTTTCCCCTTATTTGGATTTAGTTACCTATTTTTCAAGCATTTATGATTTCCTTTATTATAAAAACTGACTTGTCTCCTTGTTTTCTTTCTTAACTGCGTCTTTCAATTATTAAATACTGCATTTATCTTTCTTTTAACGTGCAAATACGTGACAACATGCTATTTATTGTTGCATAAATCATGCTCAATATCATATTCCACTCGTGCGTAATCAATCCTATAGCAACGCTTGATGAGTGTTTGCGCCCTTCCTATATATCACCATTTAAATCCGAAAAGGCGTATTTGCGGTAAAACTAGTCGATCAGCGGTGCAGTCGACGGTTCCGTGCCTTTCCCCCTCAAGTTGTCCACTTGAGGGTACTAGTCTAGACCCCCTAGAAACCTTACTCTGATTAATTGTGCATGCATCATGGTGAAACCTAGCTGGGTTAATATGTTGTCCACATAATAACCCTTTAAGACAAACCTCGTCCAAAAGTCCATCGGGTTTTCCATAATCCCAACAGACGCCACCTCGATTGCATGCATTAATTTTGGAGAAGTAAATGCCAATATGCTAATCATTGTTGTATAAATAGTCGGATCTGGAGGGGGGGAAAGGGCCTAACCATATTTGTTTTGCAGAAAATGAGGCACGAAGTCCCCAGGTTCGGCATGGTCGGTAACATACCACCATTGTTGCTAGATTGGTGGGAAGATCTTCCATCAAGTGATAAGAATCATGTGAAAAGGGTCTTGGGAAATTTGCCTTCTTTGGACCTCCAGTCGAACAACATGTTGATCGAAGCTGCCACAATGTTCTGGGACAAAGAAAGAGTCGTGTTTCGCTTTGGAAACATAGAAATGACCCCTCTCTTGGAAGAAATAGGGGGATTCGTTGGGCTACCTTGGGACAGTCCTAGTTTATTGGTGCCGAAAAATCGCTCTACTAGGGGGTTTCTGAAAATAATGGGATTAAAGAAGAATGATGACTTGGAGTGCCTAAAAAATTCTTACATACCCTTCGACTTCCTCTATGAACGATATAGTCACAGCAGAGCTTATCGCATTTTTGATGACGAATTCTCCATCACTTCCTTGGATTGGATCCACCGCAGGGTTTTTGTGTTCATCGTCTGTTTCTTGGGTATGTTAGTGTTCCCGATCCAAGGGGACAGAATCCACACCAGACTGGCCATGGTAGCTAAAACCTTGATGGATGGGATCGAGGGGAAGACATATACCATTGTCCCTATGATCATAACAGACATATACCGGGCCTTAGAGCGCTGTTAGAAGGGGTACAATTACTTCGAAGGTTGCAATCTGCTGCTACAAGTTTGGCTGCTAGAACATCTCCAAAAAGGTCAATACTGTCAAGAGCTTCCGCGAAGGCCGTGGAATGATCACATAGCTTTCCATCATCCTAAGAAAATGACCTATATCCCAGACAGGTTTGCTCAATCAGAAGATGATATAGGATGGGTACAGTTTTTCAACAATTTGACCGAGGATCAGGTTCAATGGATGTTTGAATGGTTCCCTACCGACGAGTTCATTATCAGATCCAGGGATGTTCCACACTTGGTACTGATCGGGCTGAAGGGCATATACCTTTATGCTCCCGTCAGGGTTATGAGACAGGCAGGCAGGAAACATGTCATACCGCGAGTTGCTAAAATGAGTCATTTCATAGCCGATTTTCAGGGTGACGCCATTCCATACAAAAGTGAAGCACAGCACATGTGGCACTTGAAGATTATCGTGGAAAAGGATACCATCGAGCCGGATCGGTATCACGCCGGTCACGTGTACTTTTACCCCTCATGGTTGGATGATAACATAGGGGGAATATTCGAGCCAAGGGTTGGTCCAGGAAACAGGGTCATATACGAAGTTGCCGAAGCACAAGTGAAATATAACAAACTGCGCAAAAGGGTTCACGAGTCCAAGGCCAAGCATCGAGAGCGACACAAGACCGACATGGAACTAATTAACGAATATAGGGAGATAGCTGTTAAATCAAGCGAAAGGTTGGAGTATCTGGAGTACAGTCTGATGGAATTAGAGGGAAAGATGAGGAGGAGAGTCACCGATTGCCAGAACGCTGAAGGAAGCGAAAGAGGACATTTAGCAAGGGCATACTTACTGCTGAACCTGCGCGAACTGGGGGATCTGATCGACAAGAGCATCCAGCCTGGAGAAGGTCCTTCTGGGACCAAGTAGATTAGATTTACTTGATTTTCAAATGTAATAAGGCCGAGTGCCATGAGTGACTTATCTTATTTAGTGTCGTTTTGGGGTTCATCTATTTTACATTAATGAAATGAGGCAGTTGTTGGCACTGAAATTCTCCAAATCTATTTGTCGCTAGGCCTACCTCGGGCACAACGAGGCTCCCAAATTAGGACGCGAGTTTACATTCCCGCAATATGTGTTTAAATACTGCAAACATTTTCAGAATCCTTACTAACTTGTTTACCTTTTGTTTTTCTTTACTTTATTATTCCCATCCCCTAAGGTTGGTTCGCACATACTGGCATCATCAACATACCACACCAGATCTAGAGGCCCTCCACCTCCTCTTCCTCCTCCAAGTAATACGAAAAGCAGAGGAAAAGCTATGATGGATGACTTGAGTGGTCTTCGAAAAGAAAATGCTGAGAATATTGAAACTTCAGACGGTCGTAGTACTCCAGCCCAGAATGATTTGGTCCTACGACTGAAGCAAAAAATACTGGAGTTACAAGGAGAACTTGAGCAGGTCCGCATCCTAGCAAACCTCTCCCTCACTCTGAATGTCCCGGATGTCAACTAACAAAATGTTCAAAACCCAGCACCTCCTCAGAATACGCCAAACCAACGTCCACAAAATCCTCCCGCACCCCATCAATACGCCGCACCACCTCAAAATCCCAATCCTCTACCGGTACCAACTCCTCCACAACACCACCATCAACCAACCCAGTACCCACAAACCACTACATATCACATCCCTCAGAACACACCTCACCCTGTTCCCGATCCTCAAAACTCCACCAACGATCACATCTACACCCAAATCCTTGGCACCCACCAAAACAATCCCATATACGTGGAAACACTACCTGAATCCACTCAACCAATCTCTTATACACCGGAATCCACTGAAAAGGACATGCTCATCAAGAACATGGCCGAGGAACTCAAGAAGTTGACGAGTCGCGTTCAGGGTATTGAAGGAGGCAAAGGGATAGAAGGTCTGAACTACGAGGATTTATGCATACAACCAGATGTGGAACTACCGGAGGGTTACAAACCTCCCAAGTTTGAAATGTTTGATGGAACAAGTGATACCAAGGTTCATTTGAGAACTTATTGTGACAAGATCGTGGGGGTCGGAAAAGATGAAAGGATTCGAATGAAGCTCATCATGAGAAGTCTTACCGGAGATGCCCTGTCCTGGTACATAAGCCAGAATCCTAAGAAATGGGCCAATTGGGTGAGAATGGCATTAGACTTCATGGATCGGTTCAATACGGAGAATGCACCAGATGTTTTCTATATCCTGAACCTAAAGAAGAAGCCAACTGAGACTTTCTGCGAGTATGCTACTCGGTGGAGGTCAGAAGCAGCTAAGGTCAGAACGGCATTAGACGAGGAACAGATGAACAAGTTCTTTGTCCGGGCACGGGACCCACAGTATTATGAAAGGCTAATGGTCATTGAGAATCACAAGTTCTTCGATATCATCAAACTAGGAGAAAGGCTTGGTTCGATGTGAAGTTCCAAGTACAAGACATATCAGCTACACAAAATCTTCTATTGGGTCGCCCTTGGATACATGCCGCTGGGGCTGTGGCTTCCACGCTACACTAGGCCGTGAAGTTCGAATGGAACCATCAGGAGGTAATCATTCACGGAGATGGAAGTAACCCCATTTACACCAGTCAAACT
>NC_031994.1:73943072-74009956 GCF_001879085.1 Nicotiana attenuata
TGTAGGATAAGCCCAGCCTCCCTTTTGCATAAGGCTAAGCATTGCCTTCTCTTTGCATGAGACTAAGCCTTGTCTCAAATCTTGCATGAGGCTAAGCCCTGCCTCCCTATTTTGCATAAGGCTAAGCATTGCCTTCTCTTTGCATGAGACTAAGCCTTATCTCAAACCTTTCATGAAGCTAAGCCCTTCCTCCCTATTTGCATAAGGCTAAGCACTGCCTTCTCTTTGCATGAGACTAAGCCCTGTCTCAAATCTTGCATGAGGGTAATCCCTGCCTCCCTATTTGCATAAGGCTCAGCACTGCCTTCTCTTTGCATGAGACTAAGCCTTGTCTCAAACCTTGCATGAGGCTAAGCCCTGCCTCCCTATTTGTATAAGGCTAAGCACTGCCTTCTCTTTGCATGAGACTAAGCCTTGTCTCAAACCTTGCATGAGGCTAAGCCCTGGCTCCCTATTTGCAGAAGGATAAGCACCGCCTTCTCTTTGCATGAGACTAAGCCTTGTCTCAAACCTTGCATGAGGCTAAGCCCTGCCTCCCTATTTGCATAAGGCTAAGCACTGCCTTCTCGTGAGATTAAGCTTGGTCACCCTCCGCATAATTGTTGCTCTATTCTAGACCTTACATTATCTTCTTTCCTCGGGGCTAAGCTCTGCCCCAAAACTCTGCACAAGACTAAGCTTTGTCTTGTTGTCACCTTTGGTATCATGTCTCCGCACTTCATGGGCTGAAGTATAGCCAACTTGTCCAAAGGCGTCATAGTCCGAAGGCATCATCCTCATAGCCTGAAGACACCACGCCATGGCCTGAGGATCTCTCAAACTTTCATATCATTATTCAAAGGCATCATGGTTCGGAGGCATCATTTGCATAGCCCGAGAACATCATTTCATGGCCTACAAATCCCTTACCATGCAATTCATGGCCCGGGACATCATGGTCTAAGGACGTCATCCTCAAACGTCCAAGGACAATCTTCATGGTCCAAAGGGAATTTGCATCATGCTTAAATTCTCGCAGTAATCTACATATGGGCATACGTCGTGTTTTAAGTTTTGCAGGAAATCCAGGAGGTAACTATTCTTCAAACGGGAGCAGCCTTCGCTCCGGTTTCCGCTCGTGCCACTTGCACTCTGCCATTTAACTGATTCTCATCAATCACCCACACTCTATGACCGTTCAGATATCTACCCTATGATACATCCATCACACATCAGGCTCATATTCATGACTTAGCATAAAACCCATCTGATACTATCCTCCCCGAGAAGGGAACCTTTCTGAAACATGCTACCATTCCTACAACAATCCCATCGGCTTCGTTCACCGTTGGGTCCAGAACTACACATGGCCTGATTCCTGTATAACCAGGGATATGTAGGCAGCTCAAAGACCGGGGTTCGGCCTATATTTTTCAAAACACTCATTCGGTCAAAATCGGTCATCATTTCTTTACTCAAAAACTCTTCCATCCTTCCCGGGTAAAGAGGGGCAGCTGTTGATACCCAATTTTTCCCTCATATATTTTAAAATGCATATATACTTTCAAAATAGTGCATGAGCATCAACCATCATCTTTCCATAATTTTCCTGTAATTTTAAAAGGATTTTAATTAATTTATTCTAGCATTTTAGTATATAAATAATTACTAATTGCATTACAAACGATTTTATGTTAATTTTTTTTGCTTAATTTTATCATTTATATTTATACTGAGCTTTGGTTATTTCACAAATAGCCATATGCACATGTTAGGGTTATAATGGCAATAACTTTGCAATAATAGCCCATGTGTGCATAATTACCTTATTTCACGAGAAAATAACCTTTTATATTTTTATAATGCTAAATATTTATATTAAATCATCTTCATGCATAAAATTATTTTTATCATTTAATTAGCTTTTTTTACAAAATTATTTAGTTAATAAATTGGGTATTTAACAAATAGCCCCTTTAATTATGTTTAAATTCGGACCCCCAGCCCAATTCAAATTAAAACCCCAGCCCAATTCATCTACCCTAGCCCACTTAAATCTAACCCAAACCATAGCCCAATTTCCTATCTAACCCGCCCCAGCCCGAAATCGATCTTGGCCGTTGATCTAAAAGATCAACGGTCCAAAACCCTCTTTCCTTTTTTAATTAACCTAACACCCCAAAACCCTACTCATTTCTCTAACCCCTCCGCCTCCAAATCCTCTCCTCCTCTCTCCTCTCTGAGACACTCTCAAACCCTAGGGCGCCATCACTCCAAAATTTCCCCAAACCCCTTCGATTCCTGACCAGATATGGGGTCATCTAGTGATTTACGGCCTTATCTGGCCTCATACCTCTACTGGTTGTTCGATTTTGCTGTTATCTGAAGGAATCTCGAGGAGACTCAACCCAGAGTCGACCTAGACTCTTCGTTTTTTTATGAACCTGCTTTGTGTTCATCACTGTTTGTGAGTATTGTTATCTTTGTGTCTATGTTTTGAAACTTCGATTCTGGCTAGATTTTTCCTCACCTCGTCCCATTTTCTCAAAACCCTCATATCTTTCTACTTGAATCTGTTCAGATCCTTGTAGATCTGAAACGACTTTGAATTTATTTGGTAGTTTCCTTTAAAAAATCTTCTGTTTTCCTTACTATTAATCGATTTCAATATTTTCTAAAACTAGGGTTTCACTTCGTTTTTTTTCTGCAAAACTTTTCTAAAGTTTCGATGTGTTTGAATTCGGTTATCTTTACTAGTCTACAGATTCTTTCCTATGTTCTAGTCCTTTGTTTGTTTAATTGTTCGCTTTAATATTTGCCCGTTATTCCTTGTTCGTCAATTAGCAGAGACTAATTGATGATTATTTGACTATTTAGGGTTCGAAATTATTGTGTTTTTCTGAGATGGCTACTCCTTGTAATTTTTACCTACTTTCCTTATTTGTGACTCCTAATTGATACTACTTGCCTTAGTTAGTCTATTGGCCTGATTTCTAGGTGTGGATTTACTCTAATTGATTTATAAAAAGGCCTATGACTCGTTTCTCGCCTTATTCAAACCCTAAATTGGCTGATAATTGATTTCTCCCTAATTTGAAGGGTCTGTCCCGGAATCCTGCCTGTTAATTGGTCCTGTTAAGCCCTGATTGATTGATTGATTGGTCTCTTTGCCTTATTTGTGAACTCTTGATTTCCTTTACCTTATTTGCTTCACTCTACTCGATGCTATATAAACTCCATTCTGTTTTTGAAAACACACGCACAAACTCAAAAAGAAACACTCACACATACACACACAAACTCTTGCTCTCATTCAAACCTTTTCTTTTAGTTGTGTTTGCTACATTGTCTAGCCGGCTGAAAGCCAAGGCTAGACTATTAGATTCTGCATACTTTCAACTTCCCATTTGCTATTTCCTAACTGGTATGTCTCCATTCCTATTATCATTCAATATGTTATGGAGTTGAACCTATGTGCTTTCCTGTTTATTGCTCTCAATCAGAATGACCACTTCTGTGTAGTTCACTCCTGTCTTTCCTGTTTATTGCTCACAATTAGCATGATTAGTACTGTGTATGTCTTTCCTGTTCATTGCTTTAAATTAGCGTGACTACTCCTGTTGCTATGTCCTATTCAGTATGTTGTGGAATCTGACTATTATAAGATGCCAACCTGTCTTTGCCTGTGTTATGTTTCTGATAACTAGCATGCCCTTAACTCTCATGAAATTGTCTTGTTCAATATGTCAATATGGTTCACACACTTTAGCATGTTCTTATTTGATACAGGATGCTTATCTACTTGTTTTCTCAACTAGCATATTGCCCTGTTTTATGTGTTCCTGACTTCTATGTTCCCAACCCTGCTACCTTTCTCTGTGTAGTTGTTTGTTTATTATTTTGTTCCCAGCATATCTGACCACCTAGTGATGAGTAATGAACTAAGTCAAATCTAGGCAATGTGAAACTTTGCTTGAAGTGGTTGTGATCCTGTTTCTGTCTACTGTTTTATTGCTGGAATCTTTGTTTGAATTCTAAGTGTTGAAATGACTGTGTTTGTTCTTATGTACTCTTAAAATCCAAACTGTTTTCTTAAAACTATCTCATATTTTTATGTACTATTTTCAACTCCAACTCTTAGAATATCTAGGGTATTGCCCCTCAAGTGTGAGCACTGCCTAGGAGTCCATGAGACTCCGCCGAACTCTGACACACTGGAGCTGGCTTTTCCAAACTTGTTCACAAAATAGTTTCTTTAATAGGGTTTCGGGTGTGAGCATTGCCCGGGGTCCCTGAGGCCCTTAGGAACTTTGACGCACCAGAAGGCCATTTGGTGTACTATGAGATACTGGCATATTTCAGACTTGGTTGAAGGCCTGGTTTTCAGGTTTACTTTTGGGCCTATCCAAGCTCCCGATAGTATAGTAATTTCATTTTGTAATTCATTTATATCTGGTCTGTAATAATAATTCCTGTAAAAACAGATATTGGGGTTATTAGTAAAACCGGGAAGGATTTTTATATATAACTTTGTGGGGGATCGGGTAGAAACCATGTCTATAGGACTATTGTGATGATATTTATTTGCATTAGAAATCATGTTCACAGGGTTTATCTCATTATGTTGAATTCTCATCCTAGAAATCTTGCTTCTAGGCCGTTTATCCATTCTGCAATAATCATGTTTTCAAAACCTCTATGTGTGCATTAGAAATCATGTTTCTGGGATATTTTGTTGCACTCACTTGGCAATTAATTGACACCTTTGTTCGCCTAGATATCATGCCTATAGGAAAATATATATATAATCAGTTTCATCGCTTAATCGTCATGCCTATACGGAATTAGTGTAAAAAATAGTTCCAACACTTAGATATCATGCTCACAGAGATAAACATGTAAAATCAGTTCTTTAATGCTTGTGATCATTTTCAGCACGTAGACAGCATGCCTATAGGGTCTAAACGGATAAAATCTGCCTGTTTAAACTAGTCACTGGTTTATAATACGTTTTGATTTCATACCTATAGGATCCTGCCGGTTATCGCCTAGGCAAGCCTGTAGGATAATTAAAACCCTGAAGTTGCCAAAAGCTGTGTTTGTTTGACTGCTTATAAACTACCCAGGTTTAGGAAGTAATAAAATTTGTAGGCAAACTGATTAGGTATTTACTGCCTCGCCTTAATGAAACTGCTGCATATTTTGTGCTCATCTAGATATCCTGCTATAGGACTTTAAATCGTTTAAAACTATTTGTTTGGGGCGTGCAATTGTTTGCTTATTTGTGGAGGTAAATGTGAGCCCTTTAACTGCTCCTTATGTGACAGTCCTACCTGTTTTGTTTGACGCCTAGTTTTCTCATTTTAAGCACCATAGGTAAGTCTAGAACCACCTTAACTAGAGGTCCTAAGCACCTCCAGGGCCCTAGGCAAGGGACGGGTAATGCACGCATAGGGTACGTATTCGATGCTATTAGAACGCTTAGATAATAATTAAGGGAAGGGTAATTGGGTAGTAAAGGATATGATGACCTGTGCGCTAATGCTACGCGTAACACCTCTATTTGAGGAAAGTTTACCGAGTATTGCACAGAAGTGATCCTATAGGGTAATAAACCTAGGACCCCCTTTATTCCCATTTAAATAATCTCTATTTGTTTAAATTGCTTATGACTAATTCACTTAAATTAAGTTTGGCCGGGACCCACCGTTGTGGACCTCGAGAGGTGCCTAACATCTTCCCCTCAAGGTTATTTCGAGCCCTTACCCAATCTCTGGTAATGCAAACCGGTTTATGAGTTATTTGCTTTAGGTGCCCTAACGCACATTAAATCCGTTAGGTGGCGACTCTTCAAATTCCATACCCCTTCCCAAAAGGAAATAAGTTGTCCCAAAAAATGTCGAAACCCGACTCCGCGAGGAAAAAGGGGGTGCGACAGTCACCATGGTGGAGTAAGAACAGCGGCCAAAGTGCTAAGTTGCGGTTTCTATTGGCCCACTCTTTACAAGGATGCATGTGATCTAGTCAAGCGTTGTGATGAACGTCAAAAGGCCGGTGGAATCTCAAAGAAAAATGAAATGCCCCTCACCACCATTTTGGAGATTGATTTTTTCGATGTGTGGGGTATTGATTTCATGGGTCCTTTTGTGAATTCTTGTGGAAACACCTACATCTTGGTCGCGGTTGATTATGTGTCCAAATGGGTTGATTCCGTTTCTTTAACCAACAATGAAGCGAGAAGTATGGTGGTGTTTTTGAAGAAGAATATTTTCACAAGATTCAGTACTCCAAGGGCTATCATAAGTGATTGGGGGGGGGGGGGTCGCATTTTTTTGACAAATCTATCAACACCTTACTCACCAAGTATGGTGTCACTCATAAAGCCACGACTCCCTATCATCCACAAGCAAGCGGTCAAGTGGAACTCTCCAACCGAGAGATAAAGAGTATTTTGTCCAAAACAGTGAATGCTAACTGGACAGATTGGTCTAAGAAACTTGACGATGCTTTATGGGCTTATAGTACAGATTACGAAACACCTATCGAAATGTTTCCATACCAGTTGGTGTTCGGAAAAGCTTATCATCTTCCGATGGAACTTGAGCACAAAGCCATGTGGGCTTTAAAGAAGTTGAATCTTGAGTGGGATCTCGCCGCCAACTTAAGGGTGGCACATTTGAATGAGTTGGATGAGTTCTGGTACCATGCATACACAAGTTCGTCCTTATACAAAGAGAAGATGAAATACCTTCATGACAAGTACATTTGGAACAAAGAGTTTAAAGAAGGTGATCTTGTGTTGTTGTTCAATTCTCAGTTATGGATGTTTCTCGGAAAGTTAAAGTCTAAATGGAGTGGCTCGTTTGAGGTAGTGGGTGTGACACCCTTTGGTGCATTGGATTTGAAGAATAAAAAAGATGAGGTGTTTAGAGTCAATGGTCACCGGGTGAAGCATTATCTGGGAAAAGTTGGTGATGGCCACGTCGTGGCGGTAATTCATTTCAAGTGATGGTAACCTGCATCGTACCGCGACGTTAAATCAAGAGCTTCTTGGGAGGCAACCCATGTTACTTTTTCTTTTATTTTTCTTTTCTTCTTCTTTAGATATGTCTTATTTTGTGCTAACTAGATTTGAAGTGTGTTGCAGGAATGAGTGTGCTTTACAGGAACTGTGCTCATAAAAATTGGCTAAGTAGGGAAAAAGTGCGGACCGCACAATTTTCAGTGCTACAGCAGAAGGCAACTGCGGCCGCACAATTCTTGTGCGAACCGCACAAACTGAGATGGAAAAATCCAAACTCTCTAAAGTTTATTTGTTAGAGAACAGTGTGCGGCCTGCAGATCAACAAAGGGAATTGAAACCCCAGGTAACAAAGTGTGGACCACAGAAGGAATTCTGCGGCCGCACTTATCTCTTAATCCCTTAGCTCGACCCTTTAGTATAAATAGTAAGCCTAAGGCTCCTGTTCAAACTTTACATTCTCTGAGAAATCAAAAAGGCTAAAATTTTGCACATATTTTATCTAATCATCTTCCACCAAATTACGCATCTGTGATCATTCATTAGCACCGCTTCATCTGTGGTATGTTCAAATCATTTCTAGGATTCTTCAACTTTCTTAGTTTAAATTACAATTTTTTAGTTATTTTAGACCATTTGTCAATTTCATATCCACGTGGGGTTTAGATTGTGTTGGGTAAACTGTTAATTGTTATTTAGGGAATGGGTATCTTGTTTATGATGCTTAATTGCTACTACCATGTCCAATTTGTGCATAAAATCGAAAACCTAAAGGACTCTGCCTAATTTCATTTTGAAATGTGCGGCCACACAAAGAATTGTGCGATCCGCAGAAGTATAGTTTAGGGCAGTTCATTAGGCAAGATTTTGCGGACCGCATTTAAAATTATGCGGTCTACATAAATTCAACTGCGGCCGCAGAAAAGTGTGTGCGGCCGCAGATCAGGGCAATCTCTATCTTCAGAGAGTTGCCATTTTAATGTACCCATTGTGCGACCGTACTCAGAAATATGCGGACCACACTTCACTTCTGCGATCGCACTCAAAATTGTGCGGATCGTAGTTTTATCTCTGCGGCCGCACTTTCAAATTGTTCGATCTGCACAACCCAACCTGCGGCCGCACTTGAAATTGTGCGGACCGCACTTCCCCACGCTACAACATGCTTTGTTCTATGACTTTCTATTTATCTGCACTTGAACTAGAACTGACTCATGCTGTTGTTTGTTATAGAAAATGGTTAGATCACGTGGTCGTGGTGATACACCAAAGGGAAGGGGTGAACCTTCCCGAGGCCGAGGCAAGAGTACCTTACCCCGCGCCCTGCAAAGAGCTATATCCAAAAAGGTAATAGCCGGCCAAGGTAGAGCTGCAGAGCTCGTTGAATCACGTTCTTATGTCCTGTCTAGGGAAGCATCAGAGGGCGAATCAGTGCAAGAGAAGCCTGCTGTTCAATCACAACCACAACAGCTTCAAGGAAGATTTCAACTTTGAGATGAACCTTCCACCTCTGAGAGCACTTTCGAGGGTTCGGAAGGTGATAGTTAGGCTTCAGATCCCTCTTCTACACATGCCCCCGACGCACCAACTACTACAGTAGATGTGGATGATATCTCGAATGATATCCGAGGAGGTGATACCAGAGTTGCCGGCCTTGAGAGGTCGAAGAAGAAAGAGATTTGGGAAGATAGATTTGTTAGTCTGGCTGCCTTCACAAGCTTCCGAGAATGGTGTCCGGTGAGATCGCTCACTCTTGATCGTCAGTTCATATTGCAAGACCTTGACAGATACAACCCGGCGGTGTAGAGATAGTTCCAGGAGCGGAAGAGGTGGACGTGGCCACCCAGAGTGTAGTGGACGCCAAGGAATATCTGGTTTGTGAATTCTACGCCAATGTGGCGCACAAAAAGAAAGGGACCAAAGTGACAAAAGTTAGGAACCTGAAGGTGAGATTTGACCAGACCACCTTGAACACCTACTTGGAGTTGAGTATGTTGAGCCGTTGCAGTACTTGGAAAAGCTAGCTATGGGAGATGCAGCTCGCCCATGGCTAGCTGAGATTCTTGCCTAGGACCACTACCACCGTGGATCACAGTAGGGGTTCCTATTTACAGGAACACCCTGAACTTCAAGGCAAAGGGATGGAAAACTTTCGTATGCAGCAGACTAGATCCGTGCCAGAATGAAACAAATCTCCTTATTCAGCAAGCAGTGCTAGTCGCCTCTATCATGGCTGGGTACCAATCAATGTGGTTGTCGTGATGTCGGCCAACATGTTTGTGTTCGCCAAGCAAGGTGACACCTCCTAACTGTATCCTAACACTATCATTGAGTACCTTACGGATGCGGGGGTGGAGCTGAGGGACTTTGACACCAAGGTTCGGGCAAAGAAGCCTTTCTCTTGGTATTCTCTGATGGACCAGAGGAACCCGAAGAAAAAAGGTGAGCCGACTACTATCGTAGGCCAGTCTGATGAGCCTTTAGTGGTAGCTACAGAGTCAGCAGATATGCCTTCTACTTCAGCAGTGTCTTCTACCAATGCAACAGCTATGCCTCCACCTCCTTCTTCAGATCCTTCAGCATTAGTGCCTTCCACATCGGCTTTGAAGCCGGTGCCCATGCCCTCTCATCCACTATTTGCTCTACGATTCTCCCAGACACTGGCGAGCATCAACAACTAGATGTAGACAGCAACTACAAAGCTATCTGACTTATTCAGTGTTGTTGCAGCACAATCATCCTCCCCGGCACCCCAGATTCCTCCGACAGTGGAGGATACATTAAAGAAGATTTTGGAGAACCAGCAGACCATCATGAACACCTTGGTAGCACATAGAGCAGTGATTGAGGAGCTTGAGAAGTAGGTAAAGAAGATGAAGAAATCCCAGGCATCCAAGAAATCAGTAGACAGACTGAGGGGAGAGGTGACCAGGATAGCAGCCGCTGGTGACCTTCCATTTGATATGCTGATGGAGACAGATCCAACAGCACCAGCAGATCCAGCAACACCATCAGATCCAGCAGCACCATCAGATCCAGTGGCACCAGCTGGCCAGTCTGAGGAGCCAGACCTGGCAGCAAACACAGCTGAGGCGGTGTGCCAGATGTTCACCCACCCAGTTACTCCCAGAGCCGAGGATGATGAGATCCAGTTAGAGAAGACTGAGGGCGGTGACACTGCTATGGACACGGAAATGTCCAAGGCCACATAGGGAATCCTCTTCACTCTTACCCTTCTTTTTCTTATTTTGTTAAGTATTGGGGACAATGCTTACTTTTATTCGAGGGGTGGAGTTTTATTTGATATTTGGATGGTTTCTAGACATTTAGTTTGTAATAACTAACAATATTTTTTTCTTTCTCTTTATCATGTATATATTCTCTCCCCTCTATCTCTCTCTATTGATGTATATATTCTCTCTTTTCCTCTCTTATTATGTATATTGATTATGCTTTCAGTAGTTTGCTTTATAGCTTCTTTATTCTGTTTTTTTTATTAGTCAATGTTTGATTTGGTAGCTTCTTGTTTCATTTAATAGCTTCTTTTTAATCTAGTAGCTTCTTTTTATGTTTGAGTGTACAATAAGCCTTTAGTTTTCTTAATGCCACGGTTTTTTCCAAAGGTAGTTTTTGTGTGAACCCGGTGACTCTTCCCAACGATGGATGGCGTGACAACCTTTTTAAGGGATTGAGTTCGTTTTTGGTGTTTAGGTAAGAATAGTAGTAATAATGAATAGAAATACCTAATTGAATCAGACTCGAAGTGTCAATCATGCTTCACTTGGTACCAACACACTTAACTACGTGGTTATGATTAAAAACAAGCTTTTTAGAGAGAAATAACTCTAGTTAGTGACCTTCTGACTCTTGTGTTGACTTAAGCAATCATCGAGTGGTTTAGTCGAACCATAGTGATTTTCAATCTTCAATATGGTCGTTGTGGGACCTCGACTCTATCCTCTTTAACAATCCAGCTGTGTGAGAGGTGAGATATTTTTGTTGCAAGTCCAAGTACCCGTGCGAATGGTCTAGAACTTGCCCCGAATGTGTTTCAAGGTGAAATTTTAAGTTTTGCTTGGCTTGAGAAGTGATTGTAGGCTCTCCTTGACCCACTTGAAATTTTCCATGGCCCACTAATGTTGTTATCCCTAGTCAACCCGTTTGAGCCTGAAAACCTTTCTCATTTGATAACCATGTTACAAGCCTCTACCCATTTTGTTGTGACCCTCTCTTGGCACCCGAGCTTTCCTTAACACTCTTGAGAAATAATTGGCTAAAAGCATAAGTTTGGGGGAGAGACGAGGGGTTTGAAAAGGTATCAAGGCACAAAAATAGAAAAGAAATGAAGAGAAGGTAAGGCAAGAAAAAGAAAGAACAAAAAGAAAAATGCAAAAAGAAAGATCAATTTTTGAAAATTGAAGGGAATCAAATAAAAGTAATGATGCAAAGCATGGAGAAACAAAAGAAGGAGAAAACGAATATCATGACCGAGAAAGAGTGATGTTAAGTCTCTCTAGTTCCCCTAAAGAAAAGAAAATGCCTCAAAGATTTGGCAAAACATGAGCCGATAAGAGAAAATGGAGTGCTTAAGGAAAGATGAACCCATTCTATCATAACATATCCAACCTTAGTCCACAAGACTCCATTGCATTCAGAAAAAGCCCTACATGATTTCAAGCCGAGTGAGCTTACATTAGTGGTGATCTACATGAGGGGCAAGCATATGGTACTTAGAGCCGTACATGCGACATTCTTTTGAGAGAGATGAGCGAACCTATCACAAATATTTGAATTAAGTGCTACATTCTTAAGTGAGATATGCTAACGGAGAGTAGAGGAGGAGGAGTTTGGGATCCACAATGACCGACATGAAAGAGCGAACTTCCTTGATGAATAAAGTCAACTCTTGATTCTCAAGTGTCACATTAGAACTATTTGTGCTTAAAAGTTCAACCCGTTGCCTTGCTGATAATTCATAAGTGTTGTGGATAATTGTTGGTCCCAATGATGTGTGATTGATGAATCTTTGATTAGCTGGAACAGCTCATAACTTGTGGAGGTGGGAATTACCTTATTTGCTTGAGGACAAGCAAAAGCTCAAGTTTGGGGGAGTTGATAAGTGGGGATTTTGACTGCTTATTAGCCCTTTTAGCTTTTGTTTTAGTCCAAAAGCGTTTAATTGTGTTTCCCAAAACTGATGAAATATGCTTAATTGCAGGAATATTGGGAAATGAGCCCCCAAGATGAATCCAACTCAAGAAGAGTCATCTAAACTCAAGGACAAAAATAGGCACAGAAGCTCAAAGTGTGGACTGCGGCCGCAGATGATACCGCAGATTATCATCTGCGGCCGCAAATTGTGAAGAAAATCATATCAGAGATCTGTGCAAAGTGCGGTCCACACATGAATGTGCAGCCGCAGAAACTGGGCAAGAGCAAAGGTTCAGAGACCCTGCATCTCAAGTTCAATAGAAGTGCAGACCGCACAATTATTGTGCGGCCGCAGAAGAACAGCTATGTGGCGCAGTCACATTTGTGTGGTCCGCAGAAGAGCAATGTGCGGCCGCACTCAGAAATGTACGGACCGCGGAAATAGAGAAGTGCGGCCGCAGTTCAGAATAATGCGTCCGAAAATTCCACCTCTATATAAATAGAAGAGTTTCACTTTTTTTACGTCAAGTTTTGACATCACCAGCTACAATAGACAGTTTTCTTACTCTCCTTAGTGGTTTTTGCAATTTTGAGCTTTTTGAATATAGATTTCATCATTTTAATTATCAGTATGGGTTTAATTATCATTTCTTCTTCTATTTCTTCTATCATAAGTATGAGTAGATAGGTTTTTCACTAGGGTTGTGACCCAACCCTTGAGTGTAATCTTAATGGGTGTTTGATTTATTGCTTGTTTATGGTTGGGTATTTGTTATTTAGCCTTGTTCTAGCTTTTAATTGTAGAATTAATGGTTGCAAACATTAGTTCATGCCTATTTGACTTGGTCTCTACTTGAGAAAGAGAGACTTAGTCTAGAAAAACTTGGCTAACAAGAAATTGGGTAAATCAAGAGATTGATAGTCTCAATTAAAGGGTTGAACCTAGAGATAGTAAAACCCAACTTGAGCCTTGTATCAACCGTTTTGTTCAATACCCATTTGGACTTGAGAAAGCCAAATTGGACAAAACTACTCCCTGACCGAGAGGTATTGAGTGGGTACTCGATTGTTGATGGCTATAATACACCCCGACCAATAAAACAAGCTTTAAAGTTTACAACCCATTAGGCAAACACCTAGGTGAAGGTCATAGCCCTAGGACTTCTATATCATTTGGAAAACAACAACAAAAACAATTTCTTAGTTTCAATTCTTAGTCTTGAAATCTTAGATTATAATTGACATAGAACAAACACCAGTTTGTGGAAGTGTAAATTGAGATATATCATACTAATACATTGAAATCTATACTCCTAAATCCCATGTATAGATCCCTGTAGAATTCGACCCCGACTCCTTGCTGGGTATTACTATTGCATCGACCGTTTCATAACAACAAATAGAGGTGTGACTTGGACGAGATCAAAGTGCAATATGTGAACAACTACCAAGGGCAAAGAAACAACTCTCAAGGCCCGAATCAACAACAATGGCAACCTCAAAGCAATCAAGGTAATTGGAACTCTAGCAACCAAGGTAATTGGAGTGGTGGCAACAATCAAGGGAATTGGCATAACAACAACATTCAAGGAACCTGGAGTGGAGAAAAAAATCAAGGTAATTGGAGTGGCAATAATCAAGGAAATTGGGGAGGTAGAAATCAAGGGGGATGGAACAATAACCAAGGCAACCAGGGGTCGAGTTTTTAAAGGCCCCCGATGTATCAACAACCGAGCAACCTGCCTCCTTATCCTTCCCATGGTCCAAGTTCTTCGAACTATGAAATGTGGCGTATTGACAGTATGTTCAAGCAAATGATGGAGAAGAATGCCGATTCCGATGCCCAACTTTCCTCACACAATACATTAATCTGCAACGTGGAAGTTCAAATGGGGCAAATCTCTCAAGCTCTAAACTCGTCCTAAGGGGGCACTATCAAGTGACACGGTGGTGAACCTAAAGGGTGGGAACAATACGGTGCATGCCATGGCCGTTACTACAAGAAGTTGAAAAGGTGGGAAGGCACCTACCTCAAGCCAAAGGAAACTTGTGGAGGAAGAGCAAGTGGTACAAGAAGAGGAAATCCCAAACAATGTTGAGCAATCTAATGATGAGGTTCGGTTAATATTGATGATAGTGCGGAAGATACTCAAGAGGAGGTGAAATCGTTGCCTAAACTAGAACCGGTAGTGTAAAAGGTTAAGGCACCATTGCCTAAGCCTCCACATCCAAACCATCAAAGACTTGCAAAGAAAAATGGTGAAAACCAATTCAAGAAGTTTATCCAAATAATGAAAAGTCTCTCAATCAATGTGCCATTAGTTGGATCCTTGGAGCAAATGCCTGATTGTGTAAAGTTCATGAAGGATCTTGCGACAAAGAAGTGGTCGATGAATTTTGAAAATATAAAAGTCACTCATCAAGTGAGTGCAATTGTGCATTCAATGGCTCCCAAGTTGGAGGATCCTGGTGCTTTCATGATTCCTTGTACAATTTGAAGTGCCGAGTTTGCAAAAGCTCTTTGTGATCTTGGAGCAAGTATAAATTTGATGCCCTATTCGGTTTTCAAGACATTGGGAATTGGGAAACCAAGGCCCACCTCTATAAGATTGCAAATGGCCGATCACACTATGAAAAGACACTTGGGAATGATTGAGGATGTCTTGGTTCGTGTTGATAAATTCATTCTCCCGACGGATTTTGTCATTCTAGATTGTGAGGTCGATTATGAGGTGCCGATTATTCTTGGTAGACCATTCCTTGCTATGGGGAAGGCACTTTGTGTTGTTGAAGCCGGAGAACTTACTTTCCAGGTTGGTGATGAAAAAGTGGTTTTCCATGTGCGTAAGTCCATGAGGCAACCCAATAGCAATGAGGTATGATTTTTCATGGACTTGGTGACCGATGTGATTGTGGTTGAAACAAGTGTTGTGATAAATGTTGGTGATATGTTGGAGGCCGTCTTGCTCAACTTTGATGATGACGAGATGGATGGCTTTGTGGAATGTGTGAACTCTCTGCAAGGAATGGGGTCGTACACCTATGAACCCCCAAAACTATCCTTGGATCTTGAAAATAGGACAACTCCTCCTATAAATCCTTCAATCGAAGAGCCTCCTATCTTGGAGTTGAAACCATTGCCTCCACATCTTCGGTATGAAGTTCTTGGCCCTTCTTCTACTTTTTCGGTTATTCTTTCCTCTTGGTTGACTAACGTGCAGATAGATTCTATATTAGCGGTGCTACAAAAGAGGAAGAAAGCTATTGGATGGACATTGGCGGATATTCGGGGGATAAGCCCCGCATTTTTCATGCACAAGATTAACTTGGAGGAAGGTGACAAACAATATATTGAACATCAAAGGAGACTTAATGAAGCCATGCAAGAGGTTGTCAAAAAGGAGATCATCAAGTGGTTGGATGCCGGGGTTGTCTACCCCATTTCCGATAGTTCGTGGACTTCTCCGGTTCAATGTGTCCCAAAGAAGGGGGCATGAGGATGGTCACCAATTGTAAGAATGAGTTGATTCCTATAAGAACGGTGACCGGGTGGAGAGTGTGTATAGACTATCGTAAGCTCAACAAAGTCATAAGGAAGGACCATTTTCCACTTCCCTTCCTAGATCAAATTCTTGATAGATTGGCCGGTCGTGCTTTTTATTATTTCCTTGATTGGTATTCCGGCTACAACCAAATTCTTATTGCTTCGGAGGATCAAGAGAAAACAACCTGTACATGTCCCTATGGTACTTTCTCCTTCAAACGGATGCCATTTGGTTTGTGCAATGCACCTGCGACTTTTTAAAGGTGTATGATGGCTATCTTCACGGACATGGTGGAGGATTACCTTTAAGTTTTCATGGATGACTTCTCGGTGGGCTGGAACTCTTTTGATAATTGTCTCGCAAACTTGGATAAATTGTTGGCAAGATGTGAAGAAACAAATTTGGTGCTAAATTGGGAGAAATGTCATTTCATTGTCGAGGAAGGAATTGTCCTTGACCACAAAATCTCAAACAAATGGAATTGAAGTTGACAAGGAAAAGATTGAGGTTATTTCTAAACTTCCACCTCCAACTTCGGTAAAGGGCGTGCGGAGTTTCTTAGGTCACACGGGGTTTTACCGGCACTTCATTAAGGATTTTTCTAAGGTGGTGAACTTGTTGTGCAAGCTTCTCGAGAAAGATGCTAAGTTTAACTTCAATGATGATTGCATGAGAGCTTTTTAATTACTAAAGTTCAAGTTGACAACAACTCACATCATCACCGCTCCAAATTGGAGTGTTCCTTTTGAGCTCATGTGTGATGCAAGTGACGTAGCGGTGGGGGCTGTTTAGTGGCAACGCATCAACAAGATTTTTCATCCGGTCTACTATTCTAGTAAGACTATAAATAGTGCCCAAGTCAACTATACCGTTACGGAGAAAGAGATCCTTGCCATTATGTTTGCTATTGAGAAGTTTTGCTCGTACTTGATGGGTGCTAAAGTGATTGTCCAAGTGGATCATGCGGCACCTCGTTATCTTATAAGCAAGAAATATTCCAAAGCTCGGTTGATGATATGGGTGCTTTTGTTACAAGAGATTGACATTGACATCCAAGATAGAAAAGGAAGTGAAAATCAAGTGGCAGACCACTTGGTTTGGAGGAGGAGGGGAGGCCGCATGATGGCCTTGAAATCAATGACTCCTTCCCCGATGAGCAACATTTGGTTATTTCAATGAAAGAGGTTCCATGGTTCACGGATCTAACAAAATTCCTTGTGAGTGGTATCATCCCAGATGAGTTCTCTTCAAACAAAAAGAAGAAGCTCAAACGGGATTGTCAAGACTATTATTGGGATGAACCGTACCTATTCCGGATTTGTATGGATGGGGTGATTAGAAGACGTGTATCGTAAGAAGAGCAATGTGAAATGCTTGGGGTCTGTCATTCTTCGCCATATGGTGGTCACTATGGTGGAGAAAGAACGACGGCCAAAGTGCTAAGTTGCAGTTTTTATTGGACCACTCTTTACAAGGATGCAAGTGATCTAGTGAAACGATGTGATGAATGTCAAAGGGCCGGTGGAATCTCAAAGAAAAATGAAATGCCCTCACCACCATTTTGGAGATTGATATTTTTGATATGTTGGGTATTGACTTTATGGGTCCTTCTGTGAGTTCTTGTGGAAACACCTGCATCTTGATCACGGTTGATAATGTGTCCAAATAGGTTGAGGCCGTTGCTCTACCCA
This sequence comes from Nicotiana attenuata, assembly GCF_001879085.1. Lineage (NCBI taxonomy): Eukaryota > Viridiplantae > Streptophyta > Magnoliopsida > Solanales > Solanaceae > Nicotiana > Nicotiana attenuata. Next base: position 73,960,460 of record NC_031994.1, read on the forward strand.
ACAATGAGGCGAGAAGTGTGGTGGCGTTCTTGAAGAAGAATATTTTTACAAGGTTTGGTACTCTGCTGGCTATCATAAGTGATGGGGGTCACATTTTTGCAACAAAGCCTTCGACACCTTTTTTACCATGTATGGTGTCACTCATAAAGTCACGACTCCCTATCATCCACAAGCAAGCGGGCAAGTGGAAGTCTCTAACCGGGAGATAAAGAGTATTTGTCCAAAACAGTGAATGCTAACCGGACGGATTGGTCCAAGAAACTCGATGATGCTTTATGGGCTTATCGGACGGCTTACAAAACACCTATCAAAATGTCTCTGTATCGGTTGGTGTTTGGAAAAGCTTGGCATCTTCCGGTGGAACTTGAGCACAAAGCCATGTGGGCTCTAAAGAAGTCGAATCTTGATTGGGATGTCGCCGCTAACTTGATGGTGGCAAATTTGAATCAGTTGGATGAGTTTTGGTACCATGCATACACAACGTCATCCTTATACAAAGAGAAGATGAAATATCTTAATGACAAGTACATTTGGAACAAAGAGTTCAAAGAGGGAGATCTGGTGTTGTTGTTCAACTCACGGTTGAGGATGTTTCCCGGGAAGTTAAAGTCTAAATGGAGTGGCCCGTTTGAAGTTGTGGGCGTGACACCCTTTGGTGCATTGGACTTGAAGAACAAAATGAGGTATTGTGAGTCAATGGTCATCGGGTAAAGCAATATTTGGGAAAAGTTGGAGATGACCACGTAGTGGCAATGATTCATTTCAGTTGATGGTATTTTGCGTCGTGCCGCGACGTTAAATCAAGCGCTTCTTGGGAGGCAACCCATGTTTCTTTTTCTTTTCTTTTCTTCTTTTGTAGTTAGGTGTTATTTTTGTGCTAACTCGATTTGAAGTGTGTTGCAGGGATGAGTGCTTTATAGGAATTGTGCCTAGAAATTTGGTTAAGTGTGGAAAGAATTGCAGACCACAATTGTATTGTATGGACCGCACAATTATGGTTGTTGCAGCAAAAGGTGCTCTGCGGCCGCACAATGACATTGCGGACCGAAACTGAAGGTGGAAAATGACAACTCTTTGAAGTTGGTCCGTTAGAAAAATGGCCAATCTGTGGCCGCAAGACAAAATCTGCGGTCCATAGCAAAATCTGCGGCCGCACAACAAATTATGCGTACCACAACAACAAAAGGGCATTTGAGCCCCAAGTAACATAGTGCGGACCACAATTGGAATTCTGCGGCCGCACTTGCTTCTGCTTCACTTGGCAGACATCGAATAATATAAATAGAGAGGTTAGGGCATTGTTCACTTTTTCCCTCGTTGAGCTTACAATTTGCACAAATTTGAAATTTCATCTTATATTGTCTGCCTATACGCCTAGCCACTGTTGATCACTCATCTCGTGCACTCATTCATATCTGGTATGCTTCATCATCTTGTTAATTTCTTTTAATTTTTAGATTTTAGTGAAAATGTAGACCATTTGTTTGATTGAATCTACTTGAACAACCATGTGGGGTGAATATATAGTGGGTAGACTGGAAATATTCTCTAAGGAGAATGGGTAAATAGATTTTCATGCTTAGATGTTGTTTCCATGTCAAAAGTTTGCAAAAATTTCAAGCCCTAGGAAAAAAATGATTGTTTGTCGTAATTGGTTGAAATTTGCGACCGCACAAGAAATTGTGCGGTCCGCAGAAGTTAAAGTATAGGGTACTTTAGTAAGGCATGATTTTGCTGCCATAATGAAAAATGTGCGGACCACAGAAAACCCATTCCGGTCGCAGAACAACTCATATCCTGTGATCAGAGAGTTGTCGAATTGGTGACTCTGATGTGCGGCCGCAAGGCAATTTGTGCGGACCACAGAAAACTAGTCGCGGCTCCAAAACAACCAACTCTCTATTATCAGAGAGTTGGCATATTAGTGGTATCTGATTTGCGGCCGCAATGAGAAATGCGCGGACCGCAATCCATTTCTGCGGCCGCAATAGAAAATTGTGCGGTCCGCAATGCCTATTTTGCGGCTGCAATAAAAATTCTGCGAACCGCAACTCCCTACCTGCAAGCATGTTTTCAACTATGTTCTTCACTGTCTTCTCTGGTGTGTTCTTGTCTGTTTAAACTTGAATCGCAACTAACAACTGCCTTTGCTTGGTACAGAAAATGGTTCGATCTCGAGGTAGGGGTGATACACCAAAGGGGAGGGGTGAACCTTCCAGGGTTCAAGGAAAGAGTGCTTTACCCCTCGCCCTACAAAATATAATCACAAAGAAGACTATAGATGGCAGAGGGAGAGGTGCAGAGCCCTCCGAGTCCAATTCTTATGCCCCGTCTAGGGAAGCATCGGAGGGCAACTCAGTTCAAGAGCAATCAGATGTCCAATCAAAGCCACCAGGGAGGTATCAACTCCAGGATTAGCCTTCCACATCTCAGAGCACTTCCGAGGGTTTGGAAAGTTCTAGTCAAGCTTCTGATCCATCCACTAAACCTATCCCTGAGGCACCAGATGCTACAGTTGATGACATCCCCGATGATGGCTGAGGGGGAGATGCTACAGTTGCCGACCTTGAACGGTCGAGAAAGAAAGAGCTATAGGAGGACCATTTTGTCAGTTTGGCTGCTTTCTCTAGCTTCCGTGAGTGGTGTCCAGTGAGGTTGCTCACTCTTGAGCGACAGTTCTAGTTGAAAGATCTAGAAAAGTACAACCCTACAGTGTTGAGGCAGTTTAGAGAACGCAAAGAGTGGATGTGGTTTACCCAGAGCGTGGTGGATGCTAAGGAGTACATTGTCTGGGAATTCTACGCCAATATGGCGCACATAAAAAATGGGATAAAAGTGACAAAAGCGAGAAACCTCAAGGTACGATTTGACCAGTACACATTGAACAGATACTTGGGATTTGAGGATGTCGAGCCCACAGAGTACTTAGAGAAGTATGCACTTGGGGAGGCAGTCCGTCCTTAGTTAGCAGAGATGCTAGCAGCTCCTGGGCCACCACCACCATGGATCACACTAAGGGTTCCTATTTAGAGGAACACTCTGAACTTTGAGGCGAAGGGGTGGAAAACCTTTGTATGCAGCATACTAGATCCGTGCCAGAATGAGACCTATCTTCCAATTCTGTTGGCAGGTCTAGTTGCATATATCATGGCCGAGTACCCGATCAATGTGAGTGTCGTGATGTTGGCCAACATCTCTGTGATCGCTAGTCAAGCTGACTCATCTTACCCGTATCCCAACACTATTACAGAGTATCTCACGGATGTGGGGGTAGATCCGAGGGATTATGATACGAAGGTGCGGCTGAAGAAGACTTTCTCATGGTACTCTCTGATGGATGCTACGAACCCAAAGAAGAAGGTTCAACCTCCTACCACTGCGGGCCAGTCTGACGAGCCAGCTATGGTAGTTGCGGAGACAGTTGATGGTCCATCCACTTCGAGCGAGCCTTCCTCTAGCAGTGATGCCTCCACCACCATTTTCAGTTCCCAATGCATTTCCTGCCACAGGTATCACCTCGGCTTTGAAGCCGGTGCCCATGCCTACTACTCCACTTTCTGCGCTGCGAGTCTCCTACACACTGGCGAGCATCAACAACTGGATGCAAACAGCCACTACAAAGCTGTCTGACATATCTAGTACTGTTGCGGCACAGTCTTCTGTTCAGGCACCCCAGATTCCCCCGACTATTGAAGAAGCTCCTGGAGAACCAGAGCACTATCATGCAGACTTGGTACAACATGGGGCAGTGATTGAGCAGCTACGAAAGGAAGTAAAGAAAATGAGAAAGTCTCAGGCTTCCAAAAAGTCAATTGACAAGCTTCGAAGACAGGTGACCAAGCTTGCAGCAGTCGGAGATCTCCCATTTGAGATGCCGATTGATCCAGCTCTTACAGCACCAGTAGCACCATCAGCTCCATTGGCATTAGCTAGCCAATCTGAGGAGCCAGACCTGGCTGCCGACACTGCCGAGGCAGTGCGTTAGATGTTCACCAACCCAGTCACTCCCAGAGTTGAGGATGATGAGTTCCAATTGGAGGAGACTGAGGAAGGTGACGTTGTTTTGGACACAGAGATGTCCAAGGAGCCATAGGGAGTTTTCTTGGAGGGGGTGGAGACATTTGATCTTATTTGATGATTCTGAGACATTTGGCCTGTAATTAACTTGATACTATTTTCTTTTTCTGTCTCATTTATGTATATATTTTCTCTCCTCTCTCATTATGTATATTCGTTATGCTTTCAATAGTTTTTGCTTCGTAGATTCTTTATGTTTGTTTTCTTATTAGTTAGTGTTTAATTTAGTAGCTTCTTTTTTAATTAGTAGCTTCTTTTTGATTTAGTAGCTTCTTTTTATGTTTTAGTAGATAATAAGCCTTTGATATTTCTAGTTTCGCGGTTCTTTCCAAAGGTAGTTTTTTGTGTGAACCGGTTGACTCTTCCCAACGATGGATGGCGTGACAACCGTCTTAAGGGAATGAGTCTGTTTTGTGTTTAGGTGATAATAGTAGTAGTAATGAATAAAAAGACCTAATTAAGTCAAACTCGAAGAGTCAAACATGCTTCATTTGGCACCAACACACTTAGCTACGTGCTTATGGTTAGAGACAAGGTTTTTAAAAGGAAATAGTTCTAGTTAGTGACTTTGTGACTCTTGTGTTGACTTTTATACCATCGAGTGGTCTAATTGGACCATAGTGATCTTCAATCTTGAATGTGGTTATTGTGGGCCCTCGACTCTATTCCTCTTTAACAATCTAGTTGCCTGAGGGGTGAGATGCTTTTTTGCTAATCCAAGTACCCGTGCGGAAGGTCTAGAACATACCCCACATGTGTTTCAAGGCGAAATCTTAAGTTTTGCTCTGCTTGAGAAGTGATTGTAGGCTTTCCTTGGCCCGTTTGAATTTTCCATTGCCTACCAATGTTGTTATCCCTAGTCAACCCATTTGAGCCTCGATCCTTTCTCATTTGATAACCATGTTACAAGCCTTTACCCCTTTTGTCGTGACCCTCTCTGACACCCGAGCTTTCCTTAACACTCTTGTGAAACAATGGGCTAAAAATGTAAGTTTGGGGGAGAGACGAGGAACTTGAAAGAGGTATCAAGGCACAAAATGAGAAAATAAATGATGAGAAGGAAAGGGAAAGAAAAGAAAAGAACAAAAAGAAAAATGCAAAATAAAGTGAAGTGAAAGAGTTGAAGGGATTCAAAGAAACATAATAATCCAAAACATGGAGAAATTAAAGAGGGAGAATATGAATGTAATGATCAAGAAAGAGTGATGTTAAGTCTCTCTAATCCCCCGTGGAAAAGAAAAATGCCTCAAGGAATTGGCAAAGTGTGAGCAGAAAAATTAAAAGATGGAGTGCTTAAGGAAGGTGCAACCACTAATCCATATTGTATCAATCCCTAATCCAAAAGCCTTCATTACATCCCGAAAAAGCCCTACTTGATTTCAAGCCAAGTGAGCTTACATTAGTGGCGATCTACATGAGGGGCTAGCCTATGGTACTTGAAGTCGTACTTGCGACATTCTCTTGAGAGAGATGAGTGAACTTTCACAAATCTTTGGATTGAGTGCTAAAATTCTTAAGTGAGCTAGGCAAACGGAGGGTAGAGGAGGAGGAGTTATGGATCCACCATGACCTACATGAGAGAGCGAGCTTCCTTGATGAATAAAGTCAACTCTTGATGCTCAAGTGTCACATTAGAACTATATGTGCATAGATGTTTAACTTGTTGCCTTGTTGATAATACATAAGTAGTGTGGGTAATTGCTAGTCCAAACTGATGTGTGAATGGCTCACCTTTGACTGGCTGAAATAACCCTTAACTTTGGAGTGGGAACCATTTTGTTTGCTTGAGGACAAGCAAAGACTTAAGTTTGGGGCAATTGATAAGTGGAGATTTTGACTACTTATTAGCGCCTTTTAGCTTTTGTTTTAGTCTAAAAGCAGTGAATTATGTTCTCGAAACTAATGAAATGTTCAAAAATTGCAAGAATGTTGGAAGTTGGACTCCCGAGATGAAACCCGACTAAAAAAGAAGTAATCTAAACACAAGCCAATAAAAGGCACAGAAGCTTACAAAGTGCGGACCATAGAAATTCATCTGCAGCCGCAAACAATGAAGGAAATCCCAGTAGACTTTCTAGCAAACTGCGGACCGCACAGGAATTGTGTGGCCACAAAAGAAGAGCTTGAGATCAACTTTAGAGGGTGTGCAAATTTCCAAGTTCTGAGTCCCTCAGGATTGCGGACCGCATAGGAATTGTGTGGCCGCAGAAATAAAGGCGCGGATCGTAGAAGATTAGGCTGCGGTCGCAGTGCTAAATCTGCGGACCGCAAAAATACTACCTCGCGGCCGCAGTTAAGAATTGTGCGGCTGCAGTATCCCAGCTCATGCAAGACGAAGAATTCTGCGGATCGCACATGGAATTGTGCGGCCGCAGAATCTTTGAGGGGCATTTTTGTCCGAAATTGTCAGCCTTGTATAAATAGAAGAGTTTCACGAAATTAGGTCAGGTTTTGAATATTTTAAGTACTGTAGCCATTTCTCTTTGATTCTTTTGGAAACTTTAGCTTATTTTGGTGATTTAACATTAGATTTAGTCTTTCAATATGAGTTGTATTATCTTTTCTTCTTTGTTTTCTTCTACATCCACTATGAGTAGCTAGATTTTTACTAGGGTTGTAACCCAATGGGTGATTAATTTTATGCTTGTTTATAAATGGGTGTTTATTATTTAGCTTAGTTCATGCTTCAATTGTAGAATTAATGGTTCCAAATATTGATTCATGCTATTTGACTTAGTCTCTTCTTGAGAAAGAGGGACCTAGTCTAGGTTAACTTAGCTAACAAGGAATTGGGTCAATTGAGAGATCGATTAACCTAATTAAAGGGTTAAGCCTAGAGATAGTAACAGCTTAACTTGAGCTCTTATCAACCGTTTTGGTAGATACCTATTTGGTCTTAAGAAAGCCAAATTGGGGAAAACCACTCTCTGACCGAGAGGTATTGAGTGGGCAACATAGTGTTGTGAGCTATAATACACCCCAGTCAATAAATGAGCATAAAAGTCTTTATCCCATTAGACAAACACCTAGGTCATGGTCATAGCCCCAGGCCTTTTATATATTTGGAAAACACTCAAAAACAATCATCTCTAGTTTAATATCTTTAGAGTTGCAATCATTAGCTTAATTTTAGAAGTAGAAACAAAAACCTATTTGTGGAAGTGTAATCTGGATACTTCACTTACTCATTCCAGATATATACTCCTAACTCCCATCTTAGCTCCCTGTGGATTCGACCCCAACTCTTTGTTGGATTTTATTATTTCAAACGACCATGTCATAGCTCTTTAGAGGCGTGCATTTGGACGTGATCAGTTTGCCAGAAATTTTGTGTCCATTACAATGATAATAGAGCTTACTATTTATAGATACACCTAGGGAACAAGATCCTAGGATCATACCCTTCTTTAATGTCAATTATGAGGTCCATTGAAGAATGTGTAATGGCGGGGATGAATGACAAATTCTTTATAATGGCCAATGTATTAAATATTGTAGAATATTCTCCATTAAATGCTCAACTGGCAGGCATTTATTTCATCTTTATGAGCATCATTCTTTCAAGTAACAGATGGAATAGTTGTCTTTGGTTTTAGCTATCCTCTGCCTTCGGCTTCACGTTCACTCCCTTATGCAATCACTTAACATAGTATATTTTACCCTATACAGATAGTCCCCCTACTTTTTGGTGACATAACTTTGTGTCACCCGGAAGTTGGTAGAAACATTCTTTTTGGCGAGAATTTCACTGACCCTCTCTGAAAAGCTTCTGACGGTTGATTAGACGCACGTCTCTCCGCATTTACTGCCCCGAACACGCGTCATCCCACCGTTCAACATAATTTGTCGGCTATCTAGGTAATTATGGCCATGAGTTTAGCCGCCTAAACCTTTACTTATACGCATTAACTTCCATAATTTACTCTTTATAACACTCCGATTATTCTAAGACTTTCCTTACTCAACTCATTTTTTGACTTCAACCTTTCTTTAACGTCCTTTTTATAGAGAAAAAAACTCTTCCTCTGATAAAAAATGGCCTCCTCTTCAAGAAAATTTAGTTCTTCAAAGAACAAAGGCAAAGCTGATGTTGTCTCTCCCCCTACGGTGAGTACCGTCATCCCAAAGAACCTGATTACCACCAAAGACTTCGAAGAGAAGTTTCCTTCTGCTAACCCTCGTACATAGGTCGTTGGCAGATACCATTCTTCCATCAGTCCTTCCAGTATTCCTACTTTGAAGGAAGATTGTCGTTGCTAGGACTTAGACATTATCTCTCCTGATCTGGCAGAGGGGGTAACCCTACCTAAGGAGGGTCTTACATACTTTTACATGTATCCCTTTACTTTAGGAGCGTTTTTCCTGAGTGAAGAGCTTGACTCCGTCATTGCGAAGTTCTATCTCCGCTATTAGGTGTGTTTGGCTCAAGTAAGTCCATCCGTGTGGAGGACGATTGCTTGTCTTCGATGATTGTGCCAAGAAACGAGAGAGGAGCTATCCCTAGCACACATGATGAAACCCGCACGTGGAAAGAACTGGCCCTTAAATACGGGTGGAAGGCCAAAAATCATGGTAACTTAGACTTATCTCGTCTTTACTTTTTGTGTGAAGAAATTGATTAATCATTTCTCTCTTTGCCGAATTCAGGTCTACCCCAGGGCTCGATTGTCGTCCCCTAGGAGGACATTTTGGCTGATCCTGCTAATGCGGCGAGGCTGCTTCAGGAGGCGCTTACTCGAACAGGTGTCTCCGGGCCTGCTCCGGGTGCAAGTGTTTCTTCCCGGAGTCCCCTGGCGGAGAACAAACAACCAAAAAGAAGGCGTTCCTCCGCTGACAGGGAAAGAATGAGAGGGCAAAGAATATTGCCCCCGAGTCATCACCGGAAGTCATGGTGACGAGCCTTCCGCCCGGGCCGGCCATAGATACCGTGATGATTGACGATGATGGAGAAGCTAGTGATGAAGGGGCTTCTCTACATAGAAGACGATGATCCTCATCAACTCAACAGAATGCTCAACCTGTTGAGTTAGTTACACCAACTGAGGATGATGTTTTGGAGCTCTATGGGGAGTTTGAGATGGTAGAAAATGCCAACTCCTGTTGCCCTATCCCAGTCACTACGCCGGGTACCCTGAGGCTGAGTACCGGGCCCCTACTGTCTTCATTTGATGAGAAACCAACAACCAACACTATATTTGCCGCAGCTGATTAGATGCACGTCTCTCCGTATTTAATGCCTCGAACATGCACCATCCCCCGATTCAACATAACTTTTGCCGGCTATCGAGGTAATTATGGCCATGAGTTTAGCCGCCTAAACCTTTACTTATACGCATCAACTTCCATAATTTACTCTTCATAACACTCTAAATTTTCTAAGACTTTCTTTACTCAACTCATCTTTCGACTTCAATCTTTCTTTAACTTCCTTCTTTGAGAGAAAAAAAACTCTTCCTCTGATAAGAAATGGCCTCCTCTTCAAGAAAAGCTAGTTCTTCAAAGAACAAACACAAAGATGCTTTCCCTACGGTGAGTACCATCGTCCCAAAGAACCTGATTACCACCAAAGACTTCAAAGAGAAGTTTCCTTCTGCTAACCCTCGTACATGGGCCGTTGGCAGATATCATTCTTCCATCCGTCCTTCCAGTATTCCTACTGTGAAGGAAGATTTTCGTTGCCAGGATTTAGACATTATCGCTCCTGATCTGGCGGAGCGGGCAACCCTACCCAAGGAGTGTCTTACATACTTTTACACGTATCCCTTTACTCTGGGAGCATTTTCCCTGAGTGGAGAGCTTGACACCGTCACTATGGAGTTTTGTTTCCGCTATCAGGTGTGTTTGGCTCAAGTAAGTCCTTCTGTATGGAGGACGATTGCTTGTCTTCGGCGCTTGTGCAAAGAAATGGGAGAGGAGCTATCCCTAGCTCACATGATGAACCTCTATTCCCTAAAAATCTTCCGTAGGGGAATGATAAACTTCAGCAAATGCGGCCACCATAGTCTATTATCTAGCATGGATGATGACAATGACTGTGGGTGGATGGAACGGTTCGTTGCAGTTTCTACCAATTATCATTCAGGCAACGACTTCATCCTTTCCTTCGCACTCGTAAGCTCCTTGTTTAATTTCTCTTTCGTTAGAAATTTTTTCATATCCATATTGATCCTCCTTCTTTCGCCATTTCAACAACCCGATGGGTTCCACCTAGGGTTGAAGTCTTGGACCAGCGGGTCCAGAAAATCTTGGACGTCACTATGCCCGAAACCCGCACGTGGAAAGAACTGACCCTTAAATACGGATGGAATGACAAAAATCATGGTAACTTAGACTCATCTCGTCTTTGCTTATTGTGTGGGGAACTTGATTAATCCTTTCTCTCTTTACCGAATTCAGGTCTACCCCACAGCTCATTTGTCATCCCCGAGGAGGACATTTTGGCAAATCCTGCTGATACGGCTGATAAGTGGGGATTTTAACCATTATTTGCTCTTTTTTTACTTGTGTTTTAGGCCTAAAATGCGTGAAGGTATTCCCGAAAACTAACATACTATGCTTGCTTGCAGGGATTGTTCACAATGAGCCAAAGTGGCCATGATCAACTCATAAAGGAGTCAAAACATGAACAAAGACCAAGACTGGGCCAGGAGCTATGGAACGCGGACCGCGACAGAAAAGTGCGGCCGCAGAAGTGTCAACGCGGACGCGGTCATTAATTCGCGGACCGTGAAATGGAGAATCAGAGAGGTGGTTTTTTGGCACAGACATGGAAGCGGACCGCATCAGAAATCGGCGGACGCGAAAATACCACTGCGGCCGCGATTGGAATTTCACGGACCGCAGTTGCTAAGGTTCAGAGAGCTCACAAGTTTCGCGGATGTGGTGATAATTATGCGGACCGTGAAACAAGGTTCAACCCAGTCCTAGATGTGAAGAAACACGGACCGCGATCAAAATTACGCGGCCGCGAAACCTCTGCAGGGGTATTTTTTCCAGAAATTTCAGCTTAGTGTAAATAGATCTTTTTCACATTTTTAGGAAAAGTTTTGTTTTGCTGAGCACGTGAGACGGCCAGATTTACTGTTTTGGGAAATTTTGTATTAGATTCAACTTTTAACAGTAGCTTTTCATATTTTAATCTAGAGTTATGGATTCTATCTTCATTTCATCTTTGATTTCTGCTATTTCCATGAGTAGCTAAACCCATAGCTAGGGTTGTGACCCAACCCTAGTATGGGTATTTGATGGGTCTTGAATTTTAGGGCTTGAATGTGTATGGGTTAGTTGTATTTAGCCTAGTTCTTGCTAGAACTATGGAATTAGTGGTTGCAAACACTGATTCATGCCTTTATGACTTAGTCTTTACTTGAGAAAGAGGGACTAAGTCTAGGAAAACTAGGCTAACAAGGAATTGGGGTGAACTCAAGAAATTGATAGCCCCAATTAAAGGGTTAAACCTAGAGATAGTAATACCCGACTTAACTAACATCACTTGTATTGCATGAATACCCATTTGGACTTGAGAAAGCCAAATTGGGCAAAATCACTCAAACTACCGAGAGGTATAGAGTGAGTACTCGGGTGTGATAGTTATACTACGACCCAAATTAATCACATGATTGCCCTAGGTTCTTGCTACCTGTTAGATATCCACCTAGGCGGAAGTCACTACCCTAGTCCCTTTTAAACCCTTGAAAATCAACACCAAAAACATTGTACTTAGTTTTAACTATTGCATGCTATAGAATAGAAGTAGAAGTAGAAAACAAACCAACCATGTATGGAAGTGTAGTTAAGAGCAAAACCCACATCTAGACTCGGATATAAATCTAACTCCAAACAAATTAACTCCTTGTGGATTCGATCCCGACTCTGTTGGGTAAAACTACATCGACCATCCTCGCTACTCAATAGTTGTGCAGGCTTGGACTCGATCAACGGCGAGGCTACTTCAGGAGGCGCTTACTCGAATAGGTGTCTTCGGTCCTGCTTTGGGTATAAATGTTTCTTCTCGGAGTCCTCGGCTGAAGAACGAGAAACCAAAAAGAAGGCGTTCCTTCGCGGCCAGGGGAAAGAATAAGAGGGCGAAGAATATAGCCCTCGAGTCATCTCCGAAAGTCGTGGTGATGAGCCCTCTACCTGGGCTGGCCATAGATACTGAGATGATTGAAGATGATGGAAAAGCTACTGATGATGGGGCTTCTCTGCATAGAAGATGACAATCCTCATCAACTCAACAGAATGCTCAACCTGTTGAGTTAGTTACACCAACCGAGGATGATATTTCGGCGCTCTAGGGGGTTTGAGATTGTAGAAAATGCCAGCTCCCGTTGCCCGATCCCAGTCACTACGCTCGTACCGTGAGGCTGAGTACCGATCCCCTGCCGTCCTCGGTTGATGAGAAAAAGGCACTACATTTGCCGCAGTTATTTCTCACATTTCAACGCCATCAGCTTCATCACCTTCTTCACCCACTCTTCCACCAGCAATTGCTATGTCATCTCCAGCGGCCGCATCGTCCGAGAAGAGGATGTTCCTCTTCTCCAGTCCCCATTCATGGGAATTTGGGGGAAAATTATGCCGCCCCCTCAGAAGATCTGAAAAGGAGGAGGAGCATTACTCTCTCGGTCTCCACCGAATGCAATATGTTGTCCCTGCCGGTGGAACTTGCTAACTATCTGAAGCCCTTGGGTTCATAAAAAGATTGGGAAAAGATACATGCTCTCTCGGGAGAGTTCTTGTTGAACAATGCTATGCACAACGCCGCAGCGGTATATTCTTCATTTCCTTTTGTCATTTCTTCTATCTTTGATTTAGTTCTATTTTGAATCTGCCTTTCTTGTTTCGCAGGACAATTTCCTTGCTTCCAAGGGCCTCGAAAGGTTGATTCAGGAAACGGAGGAACTTACCTCCGAGCGGGACCAACTTTTGGCCGAGCAGGACCAAAGTGTTGCTCGCCTCTAAGAACTGGAAGCCAAAGCTGTGAAGGTTGTTATGTTGGAGGCTCGTTTCCAGCAAAGCGAGCAAGAAGTAGAGACCCTTAGCTAAGAGCCGAGTGCATGAGGTGTACTACCGTAGGGCGCCATCAGCTTGATGCCGAAATTGCTAAGGTCCTTGAGTTGGAATTAGCCGCAAAAAGAGGACTTCCGACCACGCCTGATGCTACCGATTCTTCTGGTTCCGGTTCTGAGTTCTCGGGAATTGGAGAGGAACCGTGAGGTGACTATGTTGAGGGCCAAAATAATGAAGGTCAAGATATCGAACCGGTGGCAGATCTACCCACTTCTCCTTGGGGCATGGATGCTTCTCTTCCTCCGGGTTTTGGAGATGCAGTAGTTTAGCTTTTCATTTCTTTTCCCATCTTTTGTATCCATGCCGTTTTGGAACTTTTATTGTGAATAATAACATCTTTTGCTCAAGTGTTGCATGAGTCTTTCTGCGTTCTTTTGTTTGAACACTTATGCGAGTTTTAATCTTTGCATTCCTCCTGCTTAAGTGTTTTGTGCAAGTTTATTTCTTGCGTCTTTTTTCGTTTAACTATCTGCACAAGTTTGTGTTTTGCGTCTTTTTTTGCATGGCTTCGGGTGCATTTTTTCCCAAAAGCATTTGGATTCCGGGCATATGTTCTTCCGAAATCAACCCTTTAACGTGATGGTTTTCATAAGAGAGGGTCCTCTTATATTTACGGTGCTCTTGAAGAAGACGTCTCTTGTTTATTACGGCACTAGCATTTGAAGTACTTGTTTAACTTTCAAATGACAAAATCAATTCATCATTCAGACAAGAAACAAGATAGAAATAAAAGGACTTTACTTTATTTCTGTCATTTTCAAAAGTACATAAGAATTTGTTGTGCTAAAAAAGACATTGTCATTTCTTGTGGCTAATTTGTACAACGTGTTTCTACGGGGCTGGTCACGTAGTCCCTAGTCTCGATGATACAGCTATGTTTATGGTTTTCATATTCTGTTCGACGTGGCAGTCATTGTATCCTCGTATCCCCCCCCCCCCAGTTTTCGAATGCGAAGAATGGGAATTTGAGCACTGGAAGTTTTGCATCTTCGATGATTCCACTAATGAATTGCAAGATAATCTTCAGTTCGGTAAAAAATTCACTTCTCCTTAGGAATTTATGCTATCGAGCCAAAGACTATCTAACAATCCCTTAATGGTTTGCACTTGTGAACGGTCGGGTAACCCTCATTCGATATCAAACTTAACTTCCCGGTGGGAATTTTGCTACCGAGCCAAAGATTATCTAACCGCTCTAGAGTGGTTCTTTGTTTGTGTGTCTTGCTATTAGAAGGTCTTATTAGTGTTGTTGAAGCCTTCTTCGTAGTATGCTTTCCGTTGTTTCCTCGTTGAAAACCTTGCCAGAAAAACCCGATTGGGACAAAAACTGGACGAAGGGAAAAAGAGTGCAGCACATACTTTCAGTGATGTTCTTCAGCAATAATATCTCTTAAGGTGTGCCACATTCCAGTTGCTTGACAACTTTTCTCCATCTTGATCCTCCAACTCGTATGAACCTTTCCAGGTGATAGTTGAGACCCGGTAGGGGCCTTCCCATGTCGGACCTAGCTTCCCTGCATTGAGTTCCCTGGTATTTTGAGTTACTTTCCTTAGAAAGGTTGGCTCTTCTATTATAATATCTTTCTATTTCTGCTTTGGGCTGCCATCCTTATATGCGCCAAGTCCTTGCGCTCATCGAGTAGCTCCAAGTTGACTAACATTGATTGGTGGTTTGTCTCTTCACTTGCGTGGAAATATCTCAAGGTAGGCTCCCCTACTTCCACCGGGATTAAGGCTTGTACTCCGTACACAAGGGAGAAAGGAGTTTCTCCTGTGCTCGATTTGGCCGTTGTTCGATATGCCCATATTACTCCAGACAGTTCCTCGGGCCATTTACCTTTAGCTACTTCCAATCTCGTCTTGAGATTTTGTATGATCACTTTGTTCATTGATTCCACTTGACAATTTGCACTCGAATGATAGGGAGAAGATGTGATTCGTTTAATTTTCAAGTCTTCAAGGAACTTTGTGATCTTTGCGCCTATAAATTGTGGCCCGTTATCGCAGGCTATCTCTTTTGGTATTCCAAATCTGCATATTATTTTCTCCCACAAAAAATCCATCACTTCACGTTAGCTGATCTTCTGATAAGGACCTGCTTCAACCCACTTAGAAAAATAGTCAGTCAAAATTAAAAGAAATCTTACCTTGCCAGGGACCGGCAGCAGCGGTCCGACAATATCCATTCCCCACTTCATGAACGGCCATGGAGACAGAACTAAGTGTAATGGTTCTGCTGGTTGATGTACCAGTGGTGCGTAGTGTTGACATTTATCATATTTTTGTACGAAAGCTTTGGCGTCTTGTTCTATCCGGGGCCAGTAGTATCCTGCCCTTACCAATTTTAGTACCAAGGAGTCTGCGCCCGAGTGATTTCTACATATCCCTTCGTGGACTTCTCGCATAACATAATTAGCTTCGGAAGCTCCCAAGCATCGGGGCAGAGGGCCTTGGAAAGATTTCCTGTACAGTTGGCCTCCTTTGAAGCTTTATCGTGTTGCTTTGGCGCGCAACGCCCGTGATGCCTTGGAGCCTTCGAGCAAAACTTCTCGTGTTCGAGATAATCAATGATCTCGTTCCTCCAGTACCAGACCAAATTAGTCGTATTCACCTCATAGTAGTTATCTGCGTCTAGAACCGAGTGCATGAGTTGTACTACCATCCTGGAATCCAATCCTTTCATTTCTATTGATGAACCGAGGTTAGCTAATACATCCACTTCTGCATTTTCTTCCCTCGGGATATGCGCAATTGACTATTGCTAGAACCGAGCAAGCAAAGCATGAACCTTCACTATGTATTATTGCATGCGATCCTCTTTGGTTTCGAAGATCTCGTAGACCCGATTTACCACTAGCTGGGAGTCGCATTTGATTTTTATGACCTCGGAATCTAGTCACCGGGCCAATTTGAGTCCTGCAATCAAAGCTTCATACTTTTCTTTGTTGTTAGTCAAAGGGACCGTTCTTATGGCCTGCCTTAGGGTTTCTTCCAAAGGCGTGATCAATACTATGCCGAGCTTGGACCCCTTTATGTTGGAGGCTCCATCCGTAAATAGGGTCCACACTCCCAATGTTGATTCTGACACCATCACTACTTCTTTGGTTGCCAGAGCCAGCAATCCCGGATTGAAATCGGCCACAAAGTCGGCTAGAACTTGTGACTTAATCGCAGTCCTAGGTCTATATTCTATGTCAAATTTAATCATTTCAACGGCCCATTTGGCCAACCTACCCAAGAGTTTGGGTTTATGAAGGATATTGCGCAGGGGAAAGGTGGTCACCACAGCTATCGGGTGACAATGAAAGTAAGGCCTCAACTTCTAAACGGCGACTACGAGAGCTAAGGCCAGGTTCTCCAAATGCGGGTGGCGAGTTTCTACTCCCGTTAAAATTTTACTAACTTAATAAATGCGAGATTGCATACCTTCATCCTCACAGACTAAAACGGCGCTTACCGCTACCTCCGAGACTGCTAGGTTGATTAACAATTTTTCACCTTCCTCTGGCTTTGATAGTAACAGAGGGATTGACAAGTATCTTTTCAAATCCCTTAAATCCTGCTGGCACTCCCGGGTCCACTCGAAGTTGTTCTTCTCTTTAAGTAGTGCGAAGAAATGGTGCCATTTCTCTGATGACTGGGAAATGAACCTGCTCAAAGCGGCCAATCTTCCTATGAGTCTTTGAACCTCTTTTACGCTTGACAGCTGGTCCGGGATGTCTTTGATGGCTTTGATTTTATCAGGGTTTACCTCGATCCCCCTTTATGACACCAGAAACCCTAGGAATTTATAGGAGCTGACCTCGAACACGCACTTCTCGGGATTAAGCTTCATATTAAGCTTCCTTAGGATGTCAAAAGTTTCTTGCAAGTGCATAAGATTCTCACCTGCGTCCAAAGACTTAAAAAGCATGTTGTCTATATAAACTTCCATGGTTTTTCCTATATGTTTTTCAAACATCTTGTTTACGAGCCGTTGATAAGTGGCTCCGGTGTTCTTTAGCCCGAAAGGCATCAGATTGTAGCAATATGTGCCTAAATTCGTTATGAACGAAGCCTTTTCCTGATCCTCCGGGTTCATCTTAATTTGGTTGTCCCCAGAGTAAGCATCGAGGAAACTCATTAACTCGTGACCGGCCGTTGCATCAATCATTTGATTGATGTTTGGCAGCGGGAACGTGTCCTTTGGGCATACCTTATTCAAGTCCACATGCAAAATTTATTGTTCTTATTAGGAACTACTACTACGTTAGCTAGCCAGTCTGAATACTTTACCTCTCGGATCGAACCGATATCAAGTAAGCGAGTTACCTCCTCTTTGACGAATTTATTTCTGGCCTTGGCAATAGGACGTTTCTTTTGTCTTGCTGGAGGAACGCTGGGATACAAGCTTAGCTTATGTGAGGACATTTCCGTTGGGATACTTGACATATCCGCATGCAACCACGCAAAACAATCGACATTAAACTTAAGAAATTCAATAAATCCAGACCTGAGCTCGGGGTGCAGTCCTGTCTCCAAGTGGAATTTCCTTTCCAAGAACTTTTTAAACAATGCGACTTGCTCAAGCTCTTCCGCTATGGACTTATTGCGTCCGTCTCTTCTGGTACTTGGAAATATCTTGGCACTTGATAAGATTCTGACGCTTCTTCCAGCTGGTTAACTTTGCTTGACTCGGGAGCAGGCGCCGGTTCCTGTAATTGCTATGCCGCATGACCTTCCCTTTGCTACTGGAGATCGAAATCGCATTCATCTCCCTTGCTGCGGTTGGTTGCCTTTTTATCTATTTAATCCCCTTGGGAGTTAGGATTTCAACAACTGATGATACGTTAATGGCACGACTTTCATCTCGTGTAAACACGGTCTTCCCAAAATAATGTTGTAACCCATATCACCATTCACAACCTAGAAAAGGGTTGTCTTCATCACACCCCCCCCTCCCCCGCGTTTGTGGGCAGCAGGATCTCTCCTCGGGTTGCCACGCTTGCGAGGTTTAATCCAGCGAGGAGTTTTGTGGCCGAAATGATGTTTCCAGTAAGTTTGGCTTGCGCCAACACTCTCCATTGTATGATATTGGCCGAACTTCCTGGATCCACAAGAACACGTTTGATTTTAAAATATAATACATTTAAAGAAATTACCAATGCGTCGTTGTGTGATAGCAATAATCCATCTGCATCTTCCTCCGTGAAAGTGATGTCGTCCTCAGTGACTTCCTAGTGCCTCTTTCCATGGGTTACTGTTACCTTTGTCTATTTTGCCGCCTAGAAAGTAACCCGTTAATCTCGTTCCCCGAGAAAATCATGTTGATCGATTGGCGCGGGGGGTCTTCTCCTGTTTTTGAGGGCTCCGTGTTATCACGGTTGTGACCGTAATTATTTTTGGCCCGGTCACTTAAGAATTCCCTGAGATGGCCGTTTTTAAGTAGTGCTGCCACCTCTTCACGCACATGTCAGTAGTCCCCAGTTCGGTGGTCGTCCGTCTCATGGTATTTGCACCACAAATTAGGATACCTCTGGCTAGGATCAGACCTCATCGTCTTCGGGAACCATGCTTCTTTAATGTTCCTCATAGCCGATACCAACTCCACTACACTAACGTTGAAGTTGTAATCTGAAAGTCTGACATAGGAAGGATCTCGAGAACCTGATGCTTCTTTGTCCTATAGCGATCTATTGTTTCGGCCGCGATCAGTTCTTCTATCGGCAACGAACCTGTCTGCCGACCAGAAACCTCTACCACATCCTTCGACCCATTCATAGGGCAAAACCGGTCCCTCGAAGACCGTCTTTGTTTATCGAAATTGTCTTTTGATTTTTCTTTATTCTTCTCCCGGCCTTTCGTCGATGTCGTGAAGTCGAGCTGATCATCCTCAATCCTTATCTTTGACTCGTACCGATTGTGAACATCCGCCCAAGTCGTCGCTTGGAATTCGAGCAAGCTTTCCTTCAACTTCCGGGAGGCATCGGAACTTCTCGGATTTAAACCCTTGGTGAATGCTTCAGCCGCCCATTCATCCGGAACAACCGGGAGCAACATCCTTTCCTTCTGGAACCGGGTTACAAATTCCCGCAGCAACTCGAACTCTCCTTGTGTAATTTTGAATATGTCGGCCTTTCGAGCCTACACTTTTCTGGTCCCGACATGAGCCTTAATGAAAGAATCTGTGAGCATCTCAAAGGAATCTATGAAATGCTCAGGTAACAACAAATACTACATCAAGGCTCGCCTGGTGAGAGTCTCTCTAAATTTTTTTAGCGAAATAGATTTGATCTCGTGGGGAGCTAAATCATTCCCCCTCACCGCCGTTGTATAGGTGATAATATTCTCCTGAGGGTCAGAAGTCCCATCATATTTTGGCACGTCGGGAATTTTAAACGGCTTCGAGATCAATTCTGGTGTCGTGCTTGGTTTGTACAGCAACTGAATATACTTTCTGAGTCGGCCCTTTCAGCACCAGTGGTGCACCCCAGATTTAGTCCATGCGGGCGTTTACTTCCCTCATAAATCGTACGAGTTCACTTTTGAAGGGATCGCTCTCATTGTTGTGACCGGATCCCCTCCCCCCGGCCCCATCAAAACCACCTTACCCCTCGGGGTGTTGTTGTCAATACTCTCCATTGTTTGATTTGTGGGAGCACCGGAGGAATTGGACCTCGTCCGTTTGCATTATTGGAAGCACCCGATAACGTGATCACATCCAAATGCACGCCTCTAACGAGGTATGACATGGTCGTTTGCAACAATAAAATCCAACAAGCAGTCGGGATTGAATCCACAGGGAGCTGAGATGGGAGTTAGTAGTATATATTCGAAATGAGTACATGAAGTATCTAGATTGCACTTCCACAAATAGGATTTTGCTTTTACTTCTAAAATTAAACTAAGGATTGCAAATCTAAAGGTATAAAACTAGAGATGATTGTTTTTGAGTGTTTTCCAAAGATATAAAAGGCCTAGGGATGTGACCTTGACCTAGGTGTTTGCCTAATGGGATAAATACTTTTATGCTTGTTTTGTTGACTGGGGTGTATTATAGCTCACAACACTACGTCGCCCACTCAATACCTCTCGGTCAAAGAGTGGTTTTGCCCAAATTGGCTTTCTCAAGACCAAATACGTATCTAACAAAACGGTTGATAAGAGCTCAAGTCGGGTTGTTACTATCTCTAGGTTGAACCCTTTAATTGGGTTGATCAATCTCTCAATTGACCCAGTTCCTTATTAGCTAAGTTAACCTAGACTAGGTCCCTTTTTCTCAAGAAAAGACTAAGTCAAGTAGGCATGAATCAATATTTTTAACCATTAATCCACAATTGAAGCATGAACCAAGCTAAATAATAAACACTCTTTCATAAACAAGCATAAAACTAATCACCCATAAGGTTTACACACTAGGGTTGGGTCACAACCCTAGTAAAAATCTAGCTACTCATAGTGGGTATAGAAGAAAACAAAGAAGAAAAGATAATAAAACTCATATTGAAAGATTAAAATATAAAAAATCCAATGTTAAATCACCAAAATAAGCTAAAGTTGCCTAATGAAGCAACGAGAAACGGCTACAGTACTTCAAATATTCAAAACTAGACCTAATTTCGTTAAATTCTTCTATTTATACAAAGCTGACAATGTCGAACAAAAATGACCTCGGGAGGTTCTGTGGCTGCACAATTCCATGTGCAGTCCGCAGAATTCTTTATCTTGCAGGAGTTGGGGTTCTGCCGCCGCAAAATTCTTGACTGCGGCCACGAGGTATCATTTCTGTTGTCCGTAGATTCACCACTGCATTAGCAACTTGGTCTTCTGCAGCCGCACAATTCTTCTGCAGTCCGCAATTCTTAGGGACATGGAACTTGGGAATTTGCACACTCTCTGAACTTTGTTCCTAGCCCATCTTTGCGGCCGCACAATTCATGTGATGTCCGCAATATGCTCAAAAGTATGCTGGGCTTTCCTTCATCATCTGCGGCCGCGGATGAAATTCTGTGGTCCGCACTTTGTAAGCTTTTGTGCCTTTTATTGCCTTGAGTTTAGATTACTTCTTTTTGAGTCGGATTTTATCTCGTTAGTCCAACTTCCAATATTCCTGCAATTTAGCATATTTCATTAGTTTCGGGAACACAATTCAGTGCTTTTAGACTAAAACAAAGGCTAAAAGGCGCTAATAAGTAGTCAAAATCCCCACTTATCAACTCCCCCAAACATAAGTCTTTGCTTGTCCTCAAGCAAATAAAATAGTTCTCACCTCCAAAAGCTAAGGGACATTACAACTAGCCACGGGTGAACCATTCACACCTTTGTTGGGACCAACAATTACCCACACCACTCGTGCATTATTGACAAGGCAACAAGTTAAATATTTATGCACATATAGCTCTAATGTGACATTTGAGCATCAAGGGTTGACTTTACTCATCAAGGACTTTTGCTCTATCTTGTAGGTCATGATGGATCCTCCTCCTCTACTCTCTATTTGCCAAGCTCACTTAAGAATTTCAACAATCAATTCAAAAATATATGAAAGATTCACTCACCTCTCTTAAGAGAATGTCACAAGTACGGCTTCCGGTACCATAAGTTTGCCCCTCATGTAGAACACCACTAACGTAGCTCACTCGGCTCAAAATCTAGTAGGTCTTCTTTCGAGATGTAATGAAGTCTTTTGGATTAGGGATTGATATAATATGGATAAGTGGTTACACCTTCCTTAAGCACTCCATCTTTCAATTCTCGGCTCAGACTTTGATGATTCCTTGAGGCGCTTTCTTTTTCTTGGGGGACTAGAGAGACTTAACATCACTCTTTCTTGATCATTACATTCATATTTCTCCATGTTTGGGATTATTTCCTTTATTTGAATCCCTTCAACTCTTTCATTTATTCACTTTTTTGCGTTTCTCTTTTTGTTCTTTTCTTTTCTTTGCCTTTCCTTCTCATCATTTCTTTTCTCTTTTTGTGCATTGATACCTTTTTTCATTTCCTCGTCTCTCCCCCAAACATATATTTTTAGCCAATTGTTTCACATGAGTGTTAAGGAAAGCTCGGGTGCCAAGAGAGGGTCACTATAGAATGGGTAAAGGCTTGTGACATGGTTTTCAAATGAGAAAGGCTAAAGGCTCGAAGGGGTTGAGTAGGGATGACATCATTGGTAGGCAATAGAAAACTCAAACGGTCCAAGGAAAGCCTACAGTCACTTCTCAAGCCAAGAAAAACTTATGATTTTGCCTTAAAACACATTCAAGGCAAGTTGTAGAAACCTTTCGCACGAGTACTTGGACTAGCAACAAAGCATCTCACCCCTAATGCAACTAGATTGTTAAAGAGGATAGAGTTGAGGGCCCACAATGACCACTTCCAAGATTGAAGATCACTATGGTCCAATTAGACCACTCAATGGTATCAAAGTCAACACAAGAGTCACGAAGTCACTAAGTAAAGCTATTTCCTTTTAAAAATCCTTGTCTCTAACCATAAGCACGTAGTTAAATGTGTTGGTGCCAAATGAAGAATGTTTGCCTCTTTGAGTTTGACTTAATCATGTATTTTTATTCATTATTACTACTATTATCACCTAAACACAAAACGGACTCATTCCCTTAAGAAGGTTGTCACGCCATCCATCATTGGGAATAATCACCCGGTTCACACCAAAAAAAACTACCTTTGGAAAGAACCGTGGCATTAAGAAAACCAAAGGCTTATTATCTACTGAAACATAAAAAGAAGCTACCAAAAAGAAGCTACTAACTCAAACAACAACAACAACAACAACAACAAACCTAGTTTGGTTCCATAAATGAGGTCTGGGGAGGGTAGTGTGTACGCAAACCTTACCCCTACCTCATAGAGATAGAGAGGTTGTTTTCGATAGACCCTCGGCTCAAGAAATAATGAAAATAACTACTAAGAAAACAAGCATAAAGAAGATACAAAGCAAAAACTATTGAAAGCATAATGAATGTACATAATGAGAGAGAAAGAGAGAATATATACATCATGAGAGAAAAGAGAGAATATATACATAATGAGAAAGAAAAAAAGGAAATAGTATCAAGTTAAGTACAGGTCAAATGTCTGAGAATCAGAATAAGATCAAATAAACTCCATCGCCCCAAATAAAAATAAGCATTGTCCTCAATGCTTTCAAAGTAGGGTTGTACTTAACTGTAGGGTTGTACTTAACCCCATCCCCCAAATAAAAATAAGCATTGCGCTCTCTAAAATGTCTCAAGACTGTAGGGTTGTACTTTTCTAAGTCTTTCAAATGGAACTGATACTCAAGAGTGAGCGACCATACTGGCCACCATTCTCAGGAGCTGGAGTAGGCTGCTAAGCTGACAAACCGGTCCTCACATACCTCTTTCTTTCTCAACCTTTCAAGGCCGGCAACAATAGCATCTCCCCCTCGACCATAATCGGGGATGTCATCCATAGTAGTATTTGGTGCCTCAGGGATAGGTGTAGAGGAGGGCTCGGAAGCCTAACTAGCACTTTCCAAACCCTCGGAAGTGCTCTGAGATGTGGACGACTCGTCCTGAGTTGATACCGTCCTGGTGGCTTTGATTGGACAGTCGGCTGCTCTTGAATCGAGTTGCCCTCCGATGCTTCCCTAGATGGGACATAAGATCTGGATTTAGAGGGCTCTGCATTTCTCCCTTAGCCGACTGCAGCCTTCTTTGTTATTATCTTTTGGAGGGCGAGGGGTAAAGCACTGTTGCCTCGACCCCTGGAAGGTTCTCCCCTCCCCTTTGAAGTATCACCTCGGCCTCGAGATCTAACCATTTTATGTACCAAGCAAAAGCAGGTGTCAGTTGTAATTCAAGTGTAAGCATACAAGAACAGACCAGAGAGACAGTGAACAACACAGTTCTAAACATGCTTGCAAGGTAGGGATGCGCGGTCCGTAGAATTTCCATTACGGCCGCAGAATGGGCATTGCGGATCGCAAAATTTTTCAATATGGCTGCAGAAATGGATTGCGGTCCGCCCAATTCCAATTGCGGTCTGCACTCTGTTACCTGAGGGCTCAGAAACCCTTTTGTTGTTGCAGTCCACAGAATTTGCTGAGCGGCTGCAGAATTTGTTGCGGACAGCAGATTTTGTCTTGTGGCCACAGATTAGCCATTTCTCTGACAAACCAACTTCAGAGAATTGTCATTTTCCCCTTCAATTTGTGCGGTCCGCAATATAATTGTGTGGCCACAGAGGACCTTTTGCTGCAGCAACCATAATTGTGCGGTCCATACAATACAATTACGGTCCGCAATTCTTTCCACACTTAGCCAAATTTCTGGACACATTTCCTGTAAAGCACAATCAACCCTGCAACACACTTCAAATCCAGTTAGCACAAAAATAACACCTAACTACAAAAGAAGAAAAGAAAAGAAAAAAAAGAAACATGGGTTGCCTCCCAAGAACTGCCTGATTTAATGTCGCGACACGACGCAGATTACCATCATTTGAAATGAATTAACGCCACAACGTGGCCATCACCAACTTTTCCCAAATAGTGCTTCACCCGGTGACCATTGACTCAGAACATCTCATCGTTCTTGTTTATCAAGTCCAATGCACCAAAAGGTGTCACACCCACAACTTCAAACGGGCCACTCCATTTAGACTTTAACTTCCCGGGAAACATCCTCAACCGTGAGTTGAACAACAACACAAGATCACCCTTTTTGAACTCTTTGTTCCAAATGTACTTGTCATGAAGACATTTCATCTTCTCTTTGTGTAAGGACGAACTTGTGCATGCATGGTATCGGAACTCATCCAACTCATCCAAATGTACCACCCTCAAGTTAGCGGTGACATCCCAATCAATATTCAACTTCTTTAGAGCCCACATGGCTTTGTGCTCAAGTTCCACCGGAAGATGACAAGCTTTTCCGACCACCAACCGATATGGAGACATTCCGATAGGTGTTTTGTAAGCCGTCCTATAAGCCCATAAAGCATCATCAAGTTTCTTGGACCAATCTGTCTGGTTAGCATTCACTGTTTTGGACAAAATACTCTTTATCTCCCGATTAGAGACTTCCACTTGACCGTTTCCTTGTGGATGATAGGCAGTCGTGACTTTATGAGTGATACCATACTTGGTAAGTAAGGTGTCGAAGGCTTTGTTGCAAACATGTGACCCCCATCGCTTATGATAGCCTGCGGAGTACCAAACCTTGTGAAAATATTCTTCTTCAAGAACGCCACCACACTTCTCGCCTCATTGTTGGGTAGAGCAACGGCCTCCACCCATTTGATCACATAATCAACCACGACCAAGATGTAGGTGTTTCCACAAGAACTCACAAAAGGACCCATGAAGTCAATACCCCACACATCGAAAATATCAATCTCCAAAATGGTGGTGAGGGGCATTTCATTTGTCTTTGAGATTCCACCGGCCCTTTGACATTCATCACGTCGTTTCACTAGATCACTTGCATCTTTATAAAGAGTGGGCCAATAGAAACCGCAACTTAGCACTTTGGCCGCCGTTCTTGCTCCACCATGGTGACCAATATATGGCGAAGAATGACAAGACCCAAGAATTTCACTTTGCTCCTCTTCCGGTACACATCTTCTAAGTAACCCATCCATACAAATCCAGAAAAGGTACGGTTCATCCCAATAATAGACTTGGCAATCCTGTTTGAGCTTCTTCCTTTGGTTTGAAGAGATCTCATTCTGGATGATACCACTCACAAGGAAATTTGCTAGATCCGCGAACCATGGCACCTCTTTCATTAAAATAGCCAAAAGTTGCTCATCGGGGAAGGATTCATTGATTTTAAGGCCATCATGTGGCCTCTCCTCCTCCAAATGAGACAAGTGGTCCGCCACTTTGTTTTCACTTCCTTTTCTATCTTGGATGTCAATGTCAAACTCTTACAACAAAAGCACCCATCTCATCAAACGAGCTTTGGAATCTTTCTTGCTCATAAGATAATGAAGTACCGCATGATCCGTGCAGACAATAAGAAGTTGGTTGTAGCCGGAATACCCATCAAGGAAATAATAGAAAGCACGGCCGGCCAATCTATCAAGCATTTGATCTGGGAAGGGAAGTGGAAAATGGTCCTTCTTTGTGACTTTGTTGAGCTTACGATAGTCCATACACACTCTCACCCGGTCACTGTTCTTGTTAGAATCAACTTATTCTTGTCATTGGTGACCACCGTCATGCCCCCTTCTTTGGGACACATTGAACCAGAGAAGTCCACGAACTATCAGAAATGGAGTAGACTACCCTGACATCCAACCACTTGATGATCTCCTTTTTGGCAACCTCTTGCATGGCTTCATTGAGTCTCCTTCGATGTTCAATAGATGGTTTGGCACCTTCCCAAGTTAATCTTGTGCATGCAAAATGGGGGGCTTATCCCCCGAATATCCGCCAATGTCCATCCAATAGCCTTCTTCCTCTTTTGTAGCACCGTCAATGTAGAGTCTACCTGCACGTTAGTCAAACAAGAGGAAAGAATAACTGGTAAAGTAGAAGAAGGGCCAAGAAATTCATACCGAAGATGTGGAGGCAATGGCTTCAACTCCAAGATAGGAGGCTCTTCGATTGAAGGCTTTGTAGGAGGAGTTGTCCTATTTTCAAGATTTAAGGACAATTTGTGGGGTTCATATGTGTAAGACCCCATTCCTTGCAAAGAGTTCACACATTCCACGAAGCCATGCATCTGTTCATCATCAAAGTTGAGCAAGATGGCCTCCAACATATCAACAGCATTTATCACAGCACTTGTTTCATCCACAATCACATCGGTCACCAAGTCCACGAAAGAGCACACTCCGTTGCTATTGGGTTGCCTCATGGACTTACACACATGGAAAACTACTTTTTCATCACCAACCTGGAAATTAAGTTCTCCCATCTTCAACATCACAAAGAGCCTTCCCCATAGCAAGGAAGGTCTACCAAGAATGATCGACACCTCATAATCAACTTCACAATCAAGAATGAAAAAGTCCGCCAGGAAAATGAATTTATCAATATGAACCAAAACATCTTCAATCACTCCCAAAGGTCTCTTCATAGTGCGATCGGCCATTTGCAATCTCATAGAATCGTGAAAGCACCAGGATCCTCCAACTTGGGAGCCATTGAATGCACAATTACACTCACTTGGTGAGTGATTTTGATGGTTTCAAAATTCATTGACCGCTTCTTTGTCACAAGATCCTTCATGAACTTTGTATAGCTGGGCATTTGCTCCAAGGCTTCAACTAATGGCACATTGATTGACAAACTCTTCATCATTTGGATAAACTTCTTGAATTGGTTTTCACCATTTTGCTTTGCAAGTCTTTGAGGGTATGGAGGTGGAGGCTTAGGCAATGATGCCTTAGCCTTTTGCACTACCGGTTCCGGCATGTCAAAAATGTGATCCCTAGATGGGTTCACCTCCTCTTGAGTCTCTTCCACACTATCATCAATATCAATCTGAACCTCATCATTAGATTGCTCAACATTGTTTAGGATCTCCTCTTCTTGCACTACTTGCACTTCATCTACCACAAGTTGCCTTTGGCTTGTGGTGGGTGCATTCCCACCTTTTCCACTCCTTGTCGTAACGGCCATGGAATGCCCGTTGTTGTTCCCACCCTTGAGTTCACCACCATGTCACTTGGTAGTGCCCCCTTAGGACGAGTATTTAGAGCTTGAGAGATTTGCCTCATTTGAACTTCCAAGTTACGGATTGATGTATTGTGTGAGGGAAGTTGGGCATCGGAATCGGCATTCTTCTCCATCATTTGCTTTAACATATTCTTAATATGCCCCATTTCATTGTTGGAAGAACTTGGACCATGGGAAGGATAAGGAGGAGGGTTGCTCGGTTGTTGATGCATCGGGGGCCTTTGAAAACTCGAACCCCGGTTGCCTTGACTATTGTTCCATCCTCCTTTATTGCTACCTCCTCAATTTCCTTGATTGTTGCCACTCCAATTATCTTGGTTATTTCCTCCACTCCAATTTTCTTGATTGTTGTTGTTAGGCCAATTTCCTTGACTGTCCACCACTCCAATTACCTTGTTTGTTAGAATTCCAATTACCTTGATTACTTTGAGGACGATATTGTTGTTGATTCGGGCCTTGAGAGTTATTTCTTTGCCATTGGTAGTTGTTCACATATTGAACCTCCTCCTTTTGTTCATTGTAAGATTCATCTTGATCAAACCCACTATCTTCTTGCACATAATTCTCCGCTCGGTTTTGCACTTGTGGACCCTTGGTCCTTCTTCTGTTCACCATCATGTTTACTCCCTCCATGGCATTGACTTGCTTAGGACTTTGTACTTGTTGAAGTTGAGCCTTTGCTAATTGATTCATAGTGGTGGTCAATTCGGCAATGGCTTGCCCATGGTCACGCAACTCTTTATGGAGGTGAATCATGTTCGGATCACCTTGGGGAACATTAGTCCAGGATTGACATGCCGATGATGTGTCCGCCATTTTATCTAATATCTCACAAGCTTCCGCATACAGCATTGTCATGAAATTCCCACCGGCAAGTTGATTCACCAAGCATTGGTTGGTCGTATTAATCCCCCGATAGAAAGTTTGTTGAATCATATTCTCCATCATGTCATTATTGGGGCACTCTTTGACCATTTTCCTATACCGCTCCCAAATCTCATGTAGCGGTGCATTGGACTCTTGCTTGAATGCTAGAATCTCGTCTCTAAGAGTAGCCATATGCCCGGGAGAGAAGAACTTGGCAATAAATTTCTCTGCCAACTCATCCCAAGTATGAATGGAATGGTTTGGTAATCTTTCCAACCATTCTAAGGCTTTCCCCCGTAGAGAGAAGGGAAAAAACCTTAGCATTAAAGCATCCTGGGAGACGTTTGTCTATTTACTCCCCCAATAAGTGTCCACAAACCCCTTCAAGTGTTTGTATGCATTTTGACTTGGAGCCCCGATGAAGAAACCTCGTTGCTCTAGCAAAATGAGCATTACATTGGTGATTTGAAAGTTGTCCTTCCTAATACGGGGCAGAACTATGGTACTTGCTTACCCTTCATTCGGCAACACCCGGTATGGAGCTGCTCTTGGTGGAGGTGGGGTGGCACAGGGACATTGTCATGAGGCACTCGGCCTCTTCTATTTGCTTGAGGTTCAAGAGGAACCTCTTCAACTTGGTCATCCTGCAAAGGCATGTTTCCGAGTTCATTGTTCTTTGCCGCCATAGTTGCACCTACAATCGATGCACACAAATTAGTAACACGGAAGGAAAAGAAGATAATTCGCACACAAGCCCAAATATATAGCTAATACCGTTTTTAGCTTCCCCGGCAACGGCACCAAAAATTGATCACGTCCAAATGCACGCCTCTAACGAGGTATGACACGGTCGTTTGCAATAACAAAACCCAACAAGGAGTCGGGATCGAATCCATAGGGAGCTGAGATGGGAGTTAGTAGTATATATTTAGAGTGAGTACATGAAGTATCTAGATTAACAATTGGAAGCACATATACTATGTTGATATTAACAATTGAAAAACAAAAAGTTACCCACATTCCTCCCTTGATTATTTCTTGCCTGAATAATTCTCCCTCACAAGGTTTCTTTTATTTTATTTTTCTTTCCAACTTTTTATTTCTTAGGCATAGATATTGAATCAGCAAAAGGAGCACCTTTCTTAGAAGCAGAACTTTGACGTTCTATTTGATTTTGATAAGCTTTTCAAAGACTTAGCAAGGCTGACCTCTTCACGTTAGACTTGTGTTTCTCTTTAAGAACCTAGTAGAACTTGGCTTAGAACGTAGCATCAAAAGTTTAGTGCTTAAGATTAGAGATTTAGAGGCATTTAGGGTTTACAGAGGAAGAATTGGGGCTTACAATAAAGCATTTGGGGTTTACAGATGAAAGATCCTGGACGTAAGGATGAAATACGCGTTTAGTTTTTAAAATAGGAGGGACACGTGTTAGGTCATTAAGAGGAACGCAGATGCTATTGTATTTTATATGGATACACGTGTATTTGTATTAACCAATGAGTTAGGCCCACCGTTATGGTAATATTTCAACTGCTTTTTGTACAACCTTTTGTTGTTGTGTTCGTACAAAAAACTCTCATTTCTAATATATATATATATATGTGTGTGTGTGTGTGTGTGTGTGTGTGTGTGTGTGTGTGTGGTATTTTATGAGTCCTTTACTGTCAATTCATATTGACGCTGTCACGCCCCGAACCTGGGCCTGGACGTAACACGGCACTCGGTGCCTGACTATATGTGACCGAGCGAACCAACTGGCTGGCTGAATCAACATGTGATATCATAACATACTAAATGCGGAAGATAAACTAACACATGCTGACATGTTGAAAGTCAGAATGATAAAATTAAAGTGTGGAAGCACTAATACAAGTCTGAAACATGTCTGTAGCTAACATTGCTTAACACAAAAAGTTTGTGACTCTGTCTAACTGTTACTCTAGTCTATGAAGCCTCTAATGAAGTACTAAAAATACTGACTGTCTGAAAATACTAAAGACTGTAAGGTAATGATAATGCCCCGAAAGAACTGGGGATCACCAAATAGCTGGTACGAGAATCCTAGCACTCTGAATCATCAACATGTAAATCATTACCTGCATCCTGAGATGCAGGCCCCGGGCAAAAAGGACGTCAGTACATTTGAATTGCACTGGTATGTAAAGCAACTGAAAGAAAGAATTATAAATGCTGAAACTAATACTGAGCTGATAACTGAGAATTGATAATTGATAACTGAAACTGAAATGATAACTGATAACTGAACTGATAACTGATAACTGAACTGATAATTGGTAACTAAAATGATAATTGATAATTGAAATGATAGCTGATAACTGAACTGAACAAAGGAAGTAAGGATATGAATGCTCCCTCTTCTGAATGATGAACAACCTGTTTATCTGAATAAGCTACGGCCTCGGGCCTAATATATAAGTGCACAAGCTACGGCCTCAAGCCCAAGTATACGTATACATAACTACGGCCTCAGGCCCAAAAAATGCATAAAGCATAAACTACGGCCTCATGTTGATACCCAATTTTCCCCCATATATTTTTAATACATATATATACTTTCAAAATAGTACATATGCATTTATAAGCATGCATAAGCATTTTTTTATAATAATTTTTCTATAGTTTTAAGAGCTCCAAAAATCAATTTATTTCTTCTCTTTTATTTATAAAATATCCAGTAATTATCTTTCAAATTATTTTTGTGGTGATTTAGTCATCTAAATTATTTATTTATGCCAAAATAGTGTTTAAACATTTTCAGTGCATTTTTGTAATTATATTTATATTTTTTAGGCTAAATTGCACATCTTTGCAATAATAGCCCTACTAATGCATAATTACATTGTTGATGCACAAATGGTCTTTTATATTTTTAAAATGTTAAATAAATATATTAAATTATTTTTAGTACACGAAAATATTTTTTGGAGATCATTTATTATTTTTATAAATTATATAGTATTAAAATGGCTATTTAAAATCTAGCCTATTTTTATTTCAATTTCAGCCCCAATTACCAGCCCAATCCCAATTAAAATTACCCATGCCAAAACCCAGAAACCCCAGGCCCAATACCCATCTACCCCAACCCAATACCAGGCCAAATCCTGGCCGTTGATCGTTTTGATCAACGGTCCAGGTTTCCCCCTTCCTAAATTAACCTAAGTAACCCCTTCCCCAAACCCCTCTAACCTAATTCATTTTACACCTTACACCGTCGTCACCTAATCGTCTTTGCTCTCAAACGCTCTCAACCTAAACCCTAAATCTCCAAATGCCGTCACTCATCTATGGCCATCTCCGATGACCTCTCACCACCTCTCAGGCCTCCAATGGCCTCCCTCATGTCATTCTTGCCATCTCTAGGGCCCTCAAGGGACCAGGGCTAGTTGACTTGCATCTATGACTCCTCTCTCGCCTGTTTCAGGCCATTCCGGTGTGATTCCGAGTGAGATCGTCCTATATTAGCTACGATCTATGGTTTTCTAAGCAGGTTTCTTCATCTCTGTATGGTTCTCTTCGAAACCCTAATTTCTTTTCTAAACCTCTTATATCTGCACAGATCTAAGATGATTTGGCTTTGTTTCATGTGAGTTTTACAACAGCCTTAAGATTCTTTACAAGACTCGTATGATTGTCAAGTGATTTTCATCTTTTCCTAAAACTAGGGTTTCCGGAATTTCTTTTTAAAAATTGTTTAATGATTTTCTGTGTTTAATCTTCTGCTTCTCATATATTTTGACTGATTTTTATGAGTCTACTACAACCTTAGCCCGTTTGTACTGAAAACCCTAATTTTTGGGGTTCTTCGTTTGGTTTCTGGATATTGGTACATTTGATTGTGATCTTGCTTTGGGTTCTTGTGATTTCTCGTGATTTTCTGGTCCTAATATGCTTTTACTGAATTGCTTAGTTCAACGCTTTCACTGATTCTATATGCTTGATCTTTCTCACTGAATCAGTGTCGTTTAACTATGTGTTTTCTTAAAGCTATGTGAAATCCTGACTATTCATGTTCTACCTTATTTTATATGCTAAGCATGATGCCTCTTTTATGACTTTCTGAACCCTTGATTACTCTGAATCCCTTATTTCCTAGTTTAATTTTAACACCTTCCATTTAACTCTTGATTCTTACCTCTCTATTCGATTTGACTGGATTGCTTGCCTTAATTAATTTTTCCTGCCTTGTTTGTATTCCGCTGATTATTACTGATTTGTTTCCTTAATTAAACTGTTGGTCATTTACCCCTAATTACCTATTTTGTACCAAAACTTTACTTGATTCTTTTCCTTAAATACTTAGTATGTTTTACCGTTGATTTAACTGTCCCTTGATTAAGGGAAAGACTTTGCTGATTTATGTGTGACTTCCCTGATTTACTACTTAATTGATCTCTTACCTTATGTGTCAAGCTTTTGATTACTATATAACCCCCTCCCCCCCCTTACTTTAAGTTCAACAAAAATATTAGTTCAAATTACTACTCCTTACACTCTAAAAGTTCTCTTTCTCTTCTGCTACTTGTGATACTCACTGATCTAGCCGGCTGAAAGCCAAGGCTAGATATTGGAACTTCATTGGCTTTATATTCTGCACCCTTTTCTGGTATGTCTCTATGTTAGGTTTTGAAATCCAAACCCTATATGTTTCATTCCTGCACTAATTCATCAGTTATGAATCCAACTTGCATTCCTGCTTACTTCTTTGCTCAGCATGTCTAGACTCTGCCCTCTTCAATGTGTGCTCTATATTCTGCACTCTTTCCTGCTTACTTTTTACATAGCATGTTTAATCTTGTTCGAGACATGTTTTGCTTCCTGTATCAGAACTATTATCTATGTCCTAACTACTAAGATCCTAAGTGTTACATGCAGTTTCTGACTATATGTTTCCTCCATACCCTATACCTGCCCATAATGTGATTCTTATGTGCCACAATCCCTTATCCGTTCTGAATGACTCTTGTGACCAACTGATTGTCTGCTGCTTGATACTCTTCTCAAACTGTTTTTTACCACTAAGTTATTTCCTGTTTCTGAAAAACTTTTCTACTTATGAAGTCATCTCTGTACTATTTTTTTCAAAACAAAACTGTGTCAAGCACTTTCACTTTGTTCTTAGAATATTAGGTTCTGCCCCTCTGGCATGTGTACTGCCTTTAGATCCTTGAGATCTCTCTGAACTCTGGCATGTCAGAGCTGACCTTTCCATACTGCACCTAAATCAGTTATTGTTTGAGAAAAAGGTCTAGGTGTGAGCACTGTCCGGGATCCTTGAGGTCCTTAGGGAACTCTGACACACCTAGACATGATACTGTCTATGGAACTTTGGCATTTGAGGCTATTGGAGGCTTGGGAAGTCATTTGGGCCTGCTGCAGGCTCCCTATAGATTAACTCATGTTTATTTATGTATTTTTATTTAATCCATTGGTCTGTAATAATTATTGTAAACAACATTGGGGTGACTAGTGAAAAAGGGGTGGGTAGTTATATACATGTTGGGTCAATTGGGTGGATACCATGCCTATAGGATTATGTTAATTCGAATGTGTTTGTTATGTTTGCTTTACAATATTAGAAACCATGCCTATAGGATCTAAATGGCCTTATAATTAGATATCATGCCTATAGGGTGTAAAGTAATTGAAGTTCATGTTTTGTTACATCATGTATTCAAACTCGCTTCCTTAGAGATCACGCCTATAAGGATCTAAGTCAGCTCTTAATAATTAGATGTCATGCCTATAGGAGTTAAAATCAGTTCTAATAGAAATCATGCCTATAGGACTTAAAATCAGTTAAGTTGAAACAAATCAGTTTAATTCATGTTAGTTCATTCTGAATTGGTTTAGTCAACTGTCCGCTTCTTTAAATGAGTTTTCAAACAATGCCTTAATTTACTACCGCTAGAAAGCATGTCTATAGGATCTCAAGTGTCCGTTTTAAAACTGCTCACTGTTTTACTGCATCAATGTAGATATCACGCTCTTAGGACATCACTGTTCTGCGTTTAGGCAAGCCTATTGGGCGATTTAAATTCTGCAACTCTGAAACTGTGCTTTGTTATTTAAAACTGTTCAGATTTAACAGGTCTAAATCAGTAGGCAAGCTAAATAGGATTTCGACACCTTTGTCCTAGTTCAATACTGTATAACCCCTGCTCACTAGATATCATGTTCTAGGATTTTCTCTTAAAATACTTGACTGATGTTTGAAGACGTGCATTTACTTGCTATATTTGTGGAGGTGACTATGAGCCTGTAATTAGGTCCCTTTAAATGCAGTCCTAACTGTTCTTGATTGACGCCTAGACTTTTATCCTTTTAAAACCTTAGGGTGGTCTAGAACTGTCCAAAAAATAGAGGTCCTAAATACCTCCAGGGCCACAAGGAAAGGACGGGTAGTGCACGCATAGGACATTCTCAAGGTTGCTAGAACGCTTTAGGCTATGATCAAAGGGAGAGAATTGGGTAGTAAGGATATGATGACTACGCGCTAATGTCACGTGTAGCCCCTCATTGAGGAGTGATTACCGGGCATTGTGTGGGGTGATCCTGTAGGCTAACCAACCTAGGACCCCTCTTTCCCAATTCCCGATGTTTAAACTTTACTTTTTCTCTATATATGCAACTTGTTCAAATCTCTTTTTTTTGTCTCCTTATTTGAGTCATACAGATGCCTAAAATATGCCTTTATTTGCAAGTATGTGTCTAAACTATTAATTTGTATAAAGGACTAATTCATAAGTATAAGTTCGGCCGGGACCCACCATTGTGAACCAAGAGGGGAGCTTAACACCTTCCCCTCAAGGTTATTTCGAGCTCTTACCCTAAATCTCTGGTAATGCAAACTAGTCCATGAGTTAATTGCTCAAGGTGCCCTAACGCACCATAATCCGTTAGGTGGCGACTCTTCAAAAATCCAAATTCCCAAAAGGAAATGAGTTATTACCCCCATGAAATGTCGGAACCCGGACTTCTCCCCGCGAGGAGGGAAAAAGTGGGCGCGACACCTCAGGCCCAAACATTCATGAAGCATAAACTACGGCCTCAAGCCCAAGTATGCATAAAGCATATAAACTACGGCCTCAGGACCAAATACATGTGTTCAACATTTAGGAACCGAGAATCATACTGAAATACATGATGCTGAAATACTGAACCATATTGAGTTCTGAATAGAGCTAGACTGAGACATGTATTCATGAACTGATTATCAAAAATTGAAACTTCAGCTGTTTATGACATGCTGAGTAATCTAGACTGAGACTTATGGGCATCAAACACAAGTTTATATTGATTATGCATTGATTTCACAACGTTTAGAATGAAAGTCATGAATGAGTTACGAAGCTAGAGAATAGAAGTTCTACGACTATTCATGGAACTAAGGTATAATCACTTTCTGAGGAAACAAGTAATAGTCATAATGAATGAGACGTAAGGAGAATCATAGACATTCCCAAACGTAAAGAGAGTTAGCCTCACATACCTCAATTTCGCCCCTTAGTGATACTACAATGATCCACAATACTAAGAACCTCCAATCTACAATATCAATATCCAATGGAACCCAATATTAGTAACAAATTCCATAACTTAAGCCATTTAGGCTTATTATCAAACACCTTGTAGGCATAAATCTCTACATCTCATCACCATATAATTAGTTCATCTAACCACCACCATTCATCAACAATTTATCCCACCATCATGATTAACCAATTTATAACTTCCAACATCACATATATGACCATCCATCCACACCCAACCAACAAAGTTCCATTAAATAAACATCTTTCAATCTCTATAATAGTTGTGTAATTAAATTGGGAACCTATGGTTTCCAATCACCATACCAAGAGTTCCAATACTTATTCATACTGATATTCCCTTAATAAATCCATACATGTAAGTCTAAGGGTGTAGGATTACCTTTTTGGAAGAAATCTTGCAAAACCCTCCTTTGAGTTCTTGAAGAAATCCCTTGAAGATCTAAGTATTTTATGTGTAGATTTCATCAATACTAGTGTATAAATGATGGAATTCACACCAAGATAATGGGGATTGCTTACCTTGAAAATGGGAAGGTTTGGAGGTCTTGAGAGAGTGGAGGAAAATCCTAAAATTCGTCCAAATGATGTGGGGAAAATAACCCCCGAAGGTTTTATATCAAAATAGGGTCGGGTTGAAAAAAAAACAAGATTTGCACAGCCGCGGCGCATGGGGCAACGCGGTAATGAAAAATGTGTCTAGAAATGAAATTTGGAAGTGTTCTGGAAATCTCCACAACCGCGCCGCATGGGGCGACGCAAGGGGCGGCACGGTAGTTTAAAATTCTACCAGCTTTTGGTAATTTGGTCATAACTTCTGGTAGGAGTGTCCAAATGACGAACGGTTTGAAGAGTTAGAAACTAGACTCGAAGATATTTCATTTGATAGGTTGTGTATCACATAACACCTTATATATCTGTAGTTATGCTTGTCCAAAGTGTGGTCTTGTGCGTACTCATTTGGAATTTTAGTCTATCATGAAATTTTCAAACTTGACTTAGACTTAGGCCTCTACTTGGACCCCAAACCACTTATGATATGCCTCGTACACTAATTATAATATCCAGTTGATAACCATCACATTAATACTCATTTAATGCATCCACAACTGATTCAAATTTACGGGGTGTTACATTATCTCCCCCTTGGGATCATTCGTCCTCGAATGATTATCCTGGCTGTATCTTCGGCTAACTCCGGACCTTTAATGGGTCTGGTGGGAATATGAACTTTCATTAACATTTGCATACTAAACTGAATGAATACACAATTTCTGAACTGATGAGATACTAAATTGAATAGGTACTAGACTGAATGGCTACTAAACTGACTAAACACTGAAAGACATAGAGATTGTAATATAAGGTCTGAATGAAAAGGTTAGTTACCTTCAACATTTCTCCAAAACACATGCCCCCTAACAGAGCATAACACAAGCTCCATAGGGCATAATAATATGCATAACATGATACATATTTATGAATACTTGTCTGTTATGGATACGTGAATTCTGAACTAACGTGGATATATGAATACTGAACTGGCACGAATAATCAAGTGCTGAACTGACGTGAATATCTTATCACTGAACTCACATCAATATCTGAGTATTAAGCTGGCATGAATATCTGAGTACTGGACTGACATGAGTATCTGAGTACTAAACTAACTTGAATGTTCTAACATGAGATCTGAATACTGGAAACATAACTGTCGTGACATGAGATTTGAATACTGGAAACTTGAATGTTATAACAGGACACGTGAAATACTGGTGTACAACCGCTAATTATGGTGGAAATTCTAACTCATAAGCTACTTATCCGATCCTTCATAGGATCCTATATGGGCCGATGTATCTGGGATTGAGCTTTCCTTTCTTCCTAAATCTTATAACACCTTTCATAGGCGAAACTTTTAGAAACACCCAATCATCAACTTGAAACTCTAGGTCTCAATGTTGCATGTTCGAATAGGACCTTTGGCAACTCTGAGCTGTCTTCAAATGCTCTTGAATCAACTTGACTTTCTCTATAGACTGATTGACCAAATCTGGTCCCAACAACTCCGCTTCGCCAACTTCGAACCAACTAATTGGCAATTTACACCTTCGCCCATAAAAATCATGCTTTCAAAATGCGCGAGATAATCCTATTATAAGGTCCATATTTACCATCTCCACTAAAGGATGTGTGTGTTCTGAGATAAACACTTGGTTTTCTGCTGCTCGACTTTCACTTGCTGACAATTCAGACACTTGGCCACAAAGTCTGCAACTTTCTTTTTCATGTTGTTTCACCAATAAATCTCCTTAAGATCATGATACGTCTTTGGGAAAACTAGGTAGATAGAATACCTGGAATTATGGGCTTCTAACATCTTCCTCCCTCGCTAAGTCCATCTATGGTTGGAACACACAATCTATCCTGGTACCTCAAAGTACCATCATCTCCCCCTTGTTCAAAAGCCATCGTCTTATGCATGTGAATCCCTCTTTCAACTACAACAAGTAGGGATCATCAAACCTTTTCTCCTTCACTCGGCTACTAAGGAGGAACAGGTCCTGTTCTAGACAACAACATTACTATCTTTGGAGTATGCAAATTGAACTCCTAGCAGGGCTAAGCGGTGAACTTCTTTCACCGGAGTTCTCTTATCTACCTCAATCATGAATTATATTTCCCACACTTGATTATCTTCTTAAGACTTCCTGAAAACACTTATAGTATTATTGTGAACTAAGTCTTTGACATGTACTCTAAATTTTAGAGTCTCGTGCAATGGAACTACCCCCCATAACACATAAATAGGCATGATTTTATAGCTTTTCTGTGATTACTTTATCATCAATAACTAAGCTCGGTGATCAGTCTACTCACGTTGTGTTTCTTACACCTGCTACACATATTCCTTGCGGTAATTATACAATTTTCCCTTATTACCTAACTGATTTTCTTTTTCATATCCCATGCTAGTTATTCGATTTAAAATCTCTAAATGGACTTACTGAAAATTTTCACATTACCCCTTAGACCAAAGATCTTATACTTGCGGATCCTTCTCTTTTTGTTGGATACAAATAACTTTCCTTATTTTCTGCAATTCTTTGCACTCTACGTCAATGATGACTCATCTTCCAACTTACTTCTGAGCTAGGAAAAGACTAAATTATTCACATAACGGAAAACTAATTTATTCACAACTATCATACACAATCTTAATAATTTAACTCTGCTCACACTGTCAGTCTTGGAGAAACCACATTTCGATAATTTCTAAAGGCTATTCTTCTAAAGCTTGCTCTCTCACTGCTAGCTGATTTTTTTTCCACTGTCACTGCACTTCGGGTTTAACTTAAACTCTTTGGGTTCTAACACATGTTCGATATTTCAAACTGTCATCTACTCACTAGAGTTAATCTGGCTAAGTGAACCAAATCTTGCCTCTACTAGCTCTGCTGAAATTACTAATTCACTGTATTTACTCAAAACTTATTTACTATTCTTTTACTAACCACCTGCTAGCATCATATTTTCTTGCTCTGCTTTGAATAACTAAAGTGAAGTATAAGGTTTATCCTAACTTCCCTCATTATCTGACCATATTCTTTTATCGTACACTATCATTCTTTTTGAACTATGCACATGGATCACACTTAGGAAAATTTCATCTGTCTTGAACAAAATTGGAATATCTAACTCCAAACTTTCTATACACTTCAAAATCACTACAGACTATAAACCTCCGGCATAAACACATAGTCACGTCATGTGAAGGGGAACTGTCATATCTTTTATCTCACAATAATAACCACTTCGTATACAAATTCACTAACATGGTACTTTCTAGTTCTGATTTGAATAAATCTAAACAACTTAAAATCATTCCCTAAAATTCAATGTCGCCTGCTCTTGGTTTTCATTTCGTACATCATATTATTCTTAGCTATATTTCCCTTAGGGTCTTTTCTCACCAAAACTATAGTGATCAATTCTATGCCCGATGTGGTTGAATTCTTAACCTGTTACACTGTGGGGTCTAACATATGAGTACACTGCCATACACATCTAATAAATCACTTCATGCACCATCCGGTGAGTCTTGGGTCTTAATCCCTAAAACATGAGAAGATTTTGCTATAATCACTGTTACATACATTTTCTTTGAGCATTCATATGCATCACTGTATACACACAAGTCTCCAGAAATTTTGATACACTGAAAATTAGAGATTTGGTAACTGAGTAACAAATAACTGGCATACTGAATTGTCACGCAGAGCGCGACCGGCGCTCAACCGAGTAAACCCGACTAAGCAAGCCTGTTAAGTTTCATTCTACCCAAACTAATTCATGAATAAAGAGGAAATGAACTCCATTAATCATACTTTGTAATTATTTCATTAACAACTTCCATTTTGTTTCCATTAGCAGATTCAACCATAATATCCAAAATATTACAATTTTTATAGATATGAAGAAAAACATATTTGCCAAATACCAATATTTCTAATTTAATTTCCAATATCAAACACCACCCATAACCTGTCTACGGAGCCTCTAAGTACAATTGAAGAGTAATATGGAAATGCCGGCAACAAGGCTCCGGCTATGCCTCAAAATACAAAGTACACGATAACCAAATGACACAGGACCCCGAAATGAAGTGGGAATCACCAAGTTAGCTGAAAGGAGCGTACCGCTATCACTGATCACTGCCGCCTACTGTGGAACCACCTGCATCCATTAAAGATGCAGCGCCCCCAGCAAAAGGGACGTTAGTACTGTCGAATAGTACTAGTATGTAAAGCTAAAATCATCTTTCAAAATAGAATAACCATACAAGAAAATGAAAGCCACAGAAACAACAAGTCACAATCAATAATATCCAAATGCCCAATTGAAACATAACAATTTTAAAAATACGAAAGTAATACATATTTTTAGTTGGGAGATCTTTAGGACCGACAATACCACAGTTCACGATACCACTATCCACAATACCACTGTTCACAATGCCACTATGCATAATGCCACCGTACTCTTGGCACGGAGTCCGATCACGACCCGATCGGCTAGGTCATCTCACTGGAGACATTCTCTATCATCTCAATTCTCGTTTTTGATTTCAATTTTCTGCACAATACCACCATGTGTGCGGCATGGCATCCGATCACGGCCCGATTGGCTTGGCCGTCTTACTCAAGACATTTCCATTTTCCATCAATCATCTCATTCCACATTTCCCATATGCATTTCAATTTCTTTGGCACTAGTGGCCACAATAGTTATGTCACACTTGGCCGCATTTCATAATTCGAGTTCTTTCCACATAATTCACATTAATATCAATTTCGTCGACAAGCCTTTCAATTCAAGATATTAAGTACACACAGGAGAAATTATGAATCGTGGGCATATAGAGGCTTTCACATACTTTGGAAATTTAACACATATCCCATATCTTCAATACATCATCAAGTGACAAGATAGCATAATGCGAGCATTCAAATACATATTGCACAAAAATTCTTACGACACCAGCCCGTTTGGAATATCATTTTCTACATCAATCAAGGTTGAAACTTACATCAATCGTATGGACACCATGAGAGTTCAATTTCTAAGAAGAGGGGTTTTTAGCCACATATACCTCAATAGAGCTTTTAGGAAAATTCTACTTTTTGAAATCATCTTAAAACAGTTGAGTCGAGGCTCGTTTCGTAATCTGTTTCATATATTTTCTCATTTCATAGGCATCACTAGGTACAATTATAGACGTTATCCACACTCTATTTCCCCAGTTCATTTAATACGTTTTCAAATATCTTTATAGTTTATCAACAACTAGACACACTCAATCAAGACATTTAGTACACATACGAGCAATTAGGAGTATTAAGCATATCGAGTTTTCCTCACCTAATTGGTATACCAGTTTTCAGTTAAGGTACAACTCAAAACCATACCATTTTAATAAGCAACCCATACTTTAAACATCTATCGTTCAATATAAGGCTCGTTCGGAATAATTATGTTTATGAGTTTTTAGGGGATAACCCGGAATGTAGAAATTAGGGGTTTGGGCCGATCATACTTAAACTTACGGAAACATTATGGAATTCAATTCCGAGAGAGGAAGTTTAGCCAACATACTTGGTTGAGCTTTCCTTAAGTTACTACAACGCACCAACACCTCTAGCAATAATAATCTATAAGGAGATAGCGAAAATCGATTAATAATTAGAAAGATTTCCCATGGTGTAACTCTCTTAGGAATTTCATCAAACACTTAATCATGTGAAATAGACTACAAGGTTCTACAATGGAAATTCCTTCTTCCCTCAACCAATTTCAACAAGAACAACCCAAAATAGTTCATTAATCCCACATACTATAACTTAGTGTCACATGCATGGCCTATTTCTAACCCCGCAATATATTTTTGAACTCTTAATCTCTTATATGAAATCTTAGAAGTAGGACTTACCCGGAAGGATAGTGAGCTAGAGATTAGCTTCCTTGATTCTTGAGAATTTGTGCAAGATTGGGTGATTGGAAGGCTAGGTTCCCTCTTTCTCTCTCTATATGCTCTCACCTCTCTCTAGATTCATTAGAAAATAGCCCCAAAGCCTATTTATCAAAATTGAATGACCCCCGAAGTCAATTATGTGGTGCAATTATGCTATAGCATAATCGTTTTTTGGGCAGTAGAATTGCAGCATATCAATTATGCGCCAGCATAATCGACAACATAATCAATTATACGACAGCATAATCAGCATGCGACAGCATAATAGTTTGCCCGTCTCTGCTCCACTATGCGATGCTTATGCGGTCCGCGGAACCGTTTTGCGGTCGCAAAATTGATCGCAGATCCAGCGTCTGGTAATTTGATCATAACTTTGTGTAGGAATGTCCAAATGACAAACGGTTTGAAGCGTTAGAAACTAGACTCGAAGATCTTTCATTTGATAGGTTGTTCATCATATAACACCATATATATATATATATATATATATATATATATAGATAGATAGATAGATAGATAGATAGATAGATAGATAGATAGATAGATATGCTCGTCCAAAGTTTGGACTTGTGCGAACTCATTTGGAATTTTAGCCTATTATGTAATTTTTTAACTTGACTTAGACTTAGGACTCTCATTAGACCCCACATTACTTATTATAAGACTTATACACTTATTACCATATCCAATTGATATCCGTCATACTAATTAGAACATAAAATATTATAGTTAGCCTACTTGGCACCACGAAATCTTAAATTACTTAGCGAAATTTTTCGGGGCCTTACATGAATAACCATAAACCTGCTAACTAAAAGACTGTATAACTGGTAACTGAGTTAAACTGATAACCATAAAACATAATGACTGCTTTTGTACTTTCTGATAAGGTTATGCTCTAATCTGTACTACTATCCATTGCATCCCACTTTTAACATCCTCTCAAATCTCATTTGTTACCAACATGTACTCCATAGTAATACCACAATAGGCAAATCATCCTTTCTAAAACCTTAAACTTTTCTTGTATGTCGCTTGGGCATTCGATACATATGGAATCGATAGGAAGAGAAGGTTAACTATTGCTCTAAGGTTGGCACGATCTAGAGTAGAAAGAAGTGAGACAATCCCGAATGTTTTGGTA
This sequence comes from Nicotiana attenuata, assembly GCF_001879085.1. Classification (NCBI taxonomy): domain Eukaryota; kingdom Viridiplantae; phylum Streptophyta; class Magnoliopsida; order Solanales; family Solanaceae; genus Nicotiana; species Nicotiana attenuata. Next base: position 74,004,379 of record NC_031994.1, read on the forward strand.
GTTAACCGTTTATATGAGTTGTCGGCACACACATATAAAGGAAACTCCACTGGATACGGCTTCATAGACTCCCTAGGACTCTTGAACCTAGTGCTATGATACCAAGCTTTGTCATGCCCCGAACCTGGGCCTGGACGTAATACGGCACTCAGTGCCTGACTACATGTGACCGAGCGAACCAACTGGCTGGCTGAATCAACATGTGATATCATAACATACTAAATGCGGAAGATAAACTAACACATGCTGATATGCTGAAAGTCTGAATGATAAAAATTAAAGTGTGGAAGCACTAATACAAGTCTGAAACATGTCTGTAGCCAACATTGCTTAACACAAAAAGTTTGTGACTCTGTCTAACTTTTACTCTAGTCTATGAAGCCTCTAATGAAGTACTGAAAACACTACTGTCTGAAAATACTGAAGACTGTAAGCTAATGTAATGCCCCGAAAGAACTAGGATCACCAAATAGCTGGTACGAGAATCTTAGCGCTCTGAATCATCAACATGTAAATCATTACCTGCATCGTGAGATGCAGGCCCCGGGCAAAAGGGACGTTAGTACATTTGAATTGCACTGGTATGTAAAGCAACTGAAAGAAAGAATTATAAATGTTGAAACTAATACTGAACTGATAACTGAGAATTAATAATTGATAACTCAAATGATAACTATTGAAACTGAAACTGAAATGATAACTGATAACTGAGCTGATTACTGATAACTGAACTGATAACTGGTAACTGAAATGAGAATTAATAACTGAAATGATAGCTGATAACTGAACTGAACAAAGGAAGTAAGGATATGAACACTCCCTCTTCTGAATGATGAACAACCTGTTTATCTGAATAAGCTACGGCCTCGGGCCCAATATATATGTGCACAAGCTACGGCCTCAGGCCCAAGTATACGTATACATAACTATGGCCTCAGGCCCAAAAATGCATAAAGCATAAACTACGGTCTCATGCCCAAACATGCATGAAGCATAAACTATAGCCTCAGGCCCAAGTATGCATAAAGCACATAAACTATGGCCTCGGGCCCAAATACAGGTGTTCAACATTCAAAAACTGAGAATCATACTGAAATACATAATGCTGAAATACTGAACCATACTGAGTTCTGAATAGAGCTAGATTGAGACATGTATTCATGAACTGATTATGAAAAACTGAAACTTCAACTGTTTATGACATGCTGAGTAATCTAGACTGAGACTCATAGGCATCAAACCCAAGTTTATATTGATTATGCTTTGATTTCACAACATTTAGAATGAAAGTCATGAATGAGTTACGAAGCTAGAGAATAGAAGTTCTACGACTATTCATGGAACTAAGGCATAATCACTTTCTGAGGAAACTAGTAATAGTCATAATAAATGGGACATAGGGAGAATCATAGACATTCCCAAACGTAAAGAGAGTTAGCCTCACATACCTCAATTTTGCCCCTTAGTGATACTACAATGATCCACAATACTAAGAACCTTCAATCTACAATAGCAACATCCAATGGAACCCAATATTAGTAACAAATTCCACAACTTAAGCCATTTAGGCATATTATCAAACACCTTGTAGGCATAAATCTCTACATCTCATCACCATATAATTAGTTCATCTAACTACCACCATTCATCAATAATTTATCCCACCATCATGTTTAACCAATTTATAACTTCCAACATCACATATATGACCATCCATCCACACCCAACCAACAAAGTACCATTAAATAAACATCTTTCAATCTCTATAATAGTTGTGTTATTAAATTGGGAAACTATGGTTTCCAATCACCATACCAAGAGTTCCAATACTTATTCAAACTCATATTCCCTTAATAAATCCATGCATGTAAGTCTAAGCGTGTAGGATTACCTTTTTGGAAGAAATCTTGCAAAACCCTCCTTTGAGTTCTTGAAGAAATTCCTTGAAGATCTAAGTATTTTATGTGTAGATTTCATCAATACTAGTGTATAAGTGATGAAATTCACACCAAGATAATGGGGATTGCTTACCTTGAAGATGGGAGGGGTTGGAGGTCTTGAGAAAGTGGAGGAAAGTCCTAAAATTCGTCCAAATGAAGTGGGGAAAATAACCCCCGAAGGTTTTATATCAAAATAGGGTCGGGTTGAAAAAAAAACAAGATTTGCACAGCCGCGGCGCATGGGGCGACGCTTCAGGCGGCGCGGTAATGAAAAATGTGTCTAGAAACGAAATTTGGAAGTGTTCTGGAAATCTCCACAGCCGCGCCGCATGGGACGACGCATGGGGCGGCGCGGTATTGTAAAATTTTGCCAGCTTTTGGTAATTTGGTCATAACTTCCGGTAGAAGTGTCCAAATGACGAACGGTTTGAAGAGTTAAAAACTAGACTCGAAGATATTTTATTTGATAGGTTGTGCATCACATAATACCTTATATATATGTAGGTATGCTCGTCCAAAGTATGGTCTTGTGCGTACTCATTTGGAATTTTAGTCTATCATGAAATTTTCAAACTTGACTTAGACTTAGGCCTCTACTTGGACCCCAAACCACTTATGATGTGCCTCGTACACTTATTATAATATCCAGTTGATAACCATCATATTAATACTCATTTAATGCATCCACAGTTGATTCAAATTTACGGGGTATTACAGACGCGGCTTTTTCCTCCCTCAAATAATGGTGTCTAAGCCTATGGTCATCTATTAGTTTAATGTATTTTTCACGTTGTTTCTTGGATAGTCTCATTCGGAGGTGGATCCGGGATTTAAACTATATAGGTTTAACTTTGAAGATTTTTAATATTAAACTCATTATGTTTTTAAAGTCATGAGTTCATATCTACTATTTTATTATTTTAATAAAATTTTACATATAAATTTTTACTAAGTATCAAAAATTATGGATTCATAACTAGTACCCTACATCGGCTGCTAGTCTTATTCACTTTTTGTTTATGCAATTGTATATCTGTTCCAAGTATCCTGTCTAGGAAATTGAAAAGTTAAGTCATTAATGTGAATCGAGGTCTATCAACTCTTTTAGCTTTGACCTATATATTTCGTACTGAATGCTTACAATTAGTTTGATGCAAATGTGTTATTTATATGCATGACAAAGTGGTTTGAGGAATACTTAAGTTAGTGATTCAACTGAGCAATTAGTAGAAGCGAGATTGACAAATGTTCGAATGATGCAAAGGAAGGAAAGAAGTCAACAACTCCCAAATTCTTAGGTTTATGTGGCATTTGAGGTAGAGAAAAATAATGGCCAAATGAATAAATGACTCCTTAAATTTGGCATAGTTTTTCATTCAAACACCTTATTTTATAATCTGGTCTATTTCACTATTGAAGTTAACAAATTTGTACTTATTAAACCCTTTAAAACATCCGGTAAAAAGAAAAAAGAAATGCATGAAATTTACACGCGACTAATGTGATAGTAAACAAATAAATCAAATACATGTCAATAAAGGGAAAAAAAGGAATAATAAATTTCACCGCTTCCACTACGAAATTACAAATTATTTCCTTCCTATACAATATTTAAAACTTATTTATCAAATTTATCCTAATTTTATATATTGCCCACCCTAAACAAGGATTACTTGCAAATTATATACAATCCATTAAATTATGGGATTCAGTTACATCTTTTTTTCCTCTCTCCTCTCCTCTTTCCCATTCACTGTCACCTCTCTCACCAATTTTTCTTTCTTTCTCCATCACTCTCTGTCAGCATCTCTCTCTCTCAATAAACTGTGTGAATGATCACTTGTTCCAGCATTTTTCTGCTTATTCTTCTCACTTTACCATTTTGCAGGATCTTATAAGAAAAGAAATCAGTAAAACAATGCGGGCGGTTTCTCAATGTTATTCGTCATGCTGGTTGGTCTTATAGGTCTTTTGGTTGGGTATCTGATCAAGAAGACATAGTTGGAAGGAGATGTTCATTGATTCATTAGTTTGCGTGGCGAGAAAAAGTTGATGGCATTTTAAAATTTTATCCTTCCCCTTTTTCTTTAGAGACTTATGCATTAGAAGCAGAATGTTTGTAGTAGTCACCTGGTTTAAAAAAGCTATAGTCCATTCTGTATATAATTCTTCTATGCCCAAAATAGCTTGGACTCCAATTGGTTTGGTCTGTCCAGTTGTTTGCATAGCTCGACATGACTATAGAAAGAAATTTTCTTTTCTGTTGCACTATTATTTTTCGAATTGTTTGTTGATCAATAAAATTTGAGGGATATTTTATTTACCGTCATTGACAACTATCAAAAAATTAAAATCTTTGAGTTTAAATTCGGCATCTCTAACAATGTATGGTACAACAACATACAATTTTAAAAATAAATTTCGTACAAATTTAATATAAATTGATATATCTACAACAACATACATACTAAAAATAAATTTTATACAACTAATTATATAGTATACACTTATTTACAACTTTCATACATTATTTTTACCCAGTTTAAATACATCTACAATATCATACAACTTAAATACAATTTTTTTACAAATTTTATATAATATGTCTTTTATATATTTTGTATCTAGTTTGTATATATTTTGTATGTGGTGTGTGCTTTTTCCTCTCTGAAATTCCAATCAAAACTTTCTCTCTTAATACAATTTTGATACATATCAACAAATTTATGTAAAAAGATAGTATTGATAACTTAAATACAAATTTCAATAGTAATAAGTTCAATATTCTACCTATTAGATATTATCTCATATATTCAATATTAATTACTAAGTTACTGTGAGAATATTTTCTATTTGGACATGGTTTTACTATTTATACTTTTTATTGGTCGTATTAATATCTCTATTGTATTTTTTATAACAATTTAATTACTTGAATACTTCATTTGGATGATTGCGGTAAGATGAGGAAGTTAACAGGCAATTTAACATGAGTACTTCATTTGGATATTCATTTTTGTAAAAAAGAAACATCTCAACTTATAAGCTCAAAACTGAAAATCCAAAATGTCTAAACCAAACCAAACTTAAAAAAACTGATCCAGCTCGAGCTTATTTGGATTAGATTTGGATTGTCATTTCTTCAATCTGAAAATCGAAAATCCAAACCAAAATTTTCACGTGCAATTCGAACTGTCCGAACGCGCACCCTTGGCGGGGATGGGATCCCTATTCAGTTCCTAATAGAAAAGGATACTCATTTAAAATTAATTTGTATATAATTGGTAAAATTATTATATAGCCATGTAATTAAGTTAAAACTTGATTAAATAGGGTAATAAACTCTCATATATAGTATGGGAAGGTAAAAGGCGAAATGGCTTCGTGGCCACTTAAACTTGTAGGAGATTTTAAAGCCGATATATAAACTTTGGATTTTCCCATTTGAACACTCAAACTCGCGTATTTGGTAACTAATAAACATATTTGACCGTTGACCATGCACATGTGGCCGTAACAGAGGTGATGTGGACAAAGTATGTGCAAGTCACGTAAACTAAGCGCGTCATGACAATAATTTGATTAAAAAAATCTAAAAAGAAAAAATTACAAAGAAAAAAAGAAAGAAAATAAGCCCC
>NC_031994.1:74009976-74010063 GCF_001879085.1 Nicotiana attenuata
CCCCCCCCCCCCCTCCAAAATCATTAATACCCTTATGCCCCTCACCCCTTTCTCTTTCTTTTTCCTTTTCTCCTTCGTCGTCACCAC
>NC_031994.1:74010083-74014179 GCF_001879085.1 Nicotiana attenuata
CTCTCTCTTTTTTGTTCAAACCCAGGCAACAGTAGTGAAAAACAAGGAAAAGCAATAACTTTTGTCAAAAAATTTCTGTCAATATTTTCTCTCACATTAATTTCCTCTCTCCTTTTTGTATCCATCTCAAACTGGAAGACAGATAGAGAAAAGAGAAAGACCATAAAAAAATTGATAAATTTTGGATGAAAAATTCTACTTACACAGTTCGACTTCTTCTCTCTTTTGGATTTCAATATTCGTGTCTTTTTTTGACATATATAGCTTAGCGGGCTCTTTTTGCCTTGATATAATTTTAGTAGGTGGCCCATCGACTCTTTAAGTTGGAGTATGAAGTTTATGAATTTTGATAGAAGTGAAAGATAGAATGGATTTTATCATGCTGATAGAGGCAGGCTGGGATTTTCCCCTATGGCGGCGCTAAAATATGTAGAAGAAATAGTGAAAGAAGTAAAATAAAAAAAATTGATAAGTTAGTTTTAAAAGAAGGGACCCCCAGATGACACATGTTAAATAATAAATGGTCTTAGCATTTGACGTGTTCTTCTTGTCAGGTAATTGAGTTACACGCTCTGAAGAAGGGGTTTATTTATACTCAATTGATTAAGTTGGGGTGCTAAAATGGAAAAATCCAAAGTTTATATATCGGCTTTAAAACCTCGTACAATTTTAAGTGACCACGAGGCCATTTCGCCAGGGTAAAAATCCCATTATAAAACCTAATAATTGGGCTGAGCTAGCCCATGAGATTGGGTTGATCAACCAAGAAAAATAAGGGCAAGTTGCACATTTGGCTAGTCAGCCAAAAATAATTATATCAGCTAGCCAGAGACAGAAAAAATATGTATAAAATAAGTATATTATATATAATATATAAAAATATATATTTTACTCGCTATTATTTTTACGAGCAATTATATTGTGTAATTTTCGAAAAACACGAGTTAGGATGAACCCATTAGAAGATCGAGTATGGGCAAGTCAAGGCCCAAATATTCGACTTGGGGAAGATTTGCATCTCTACTCGCTTTTTGGGTCACGTTTTAACTTGTGCCGGCTTTGCAAAAAAAATTACAAGCGTACCCACTTTTTCGCGTAACTTCAGCATACGGGGCTGAAGTAGCAAAGGCAATCACGCAAAACTTCAGCATTCTAGTAGACGGGCCTGAAGTAGCAAGTGTGCTGAACCAAGTGTGCTAAAGTTTTTATTTGTAATTGCTGAACTTAAGCATAGTAGCTGAAGTTTTGTTCTCTATTTGCTGAAGTTTTTGTTTGTAATTGCTGAACTTAAGCATAGTAGCTGAAGTTTTGTTATCTATTTGCTGAAGTTTTTATTTGTAATTGCTGAACTTAAGCATAGTAGCTGAAGTTTTGTTCTCTATTTGCTGAAGTTTTTGTTTGTAATTGCTGAACTTAAGCATAGTAGCTGAAGTTTTGTTCTCTATTTGCTAAAGTTTTTGTTTGTAATTGCACTAAATAAGTTGAAGTTTTTTTGTCCTAGATTCATTAGTTTTGTCATTAAGCTTTTTCAAAAACTTCAGCAGAAGATGCTGAAGTTATTTAGTTCATTTATAAAAACTTCAGCACTAAATAAGCTGAAGTTTTTTTGTCCTGGATAAGCTTTTTCAAAAATTTCAGCAGAAGATGCTGAAGTTATTTAGTTCATTTGTAAAAACTTCAGCACTAAATAAGCTGGAGTTTTTTTTGTCCTGGATTCATTAGTTTTGTCATAAAGCTTGTTCAAAAACTTCAGCAGAAGATGTTGAAGTTATTTAGTTCATTTGTAAAAATTTCAGCACTAAATAAGCTGAAGTTTTTTTGTCCTGGATTCATTAGTTTTGTTATAATCAGACTACTATAAAATAATCAGATTGCCAACAGTATCTAAATCATAAAATATTGGAAACAAATAAACATGAAAAGAACAGAATTATCACGAAAAGAATCACTAAGTGTGACCTTAAACTTTCCGTACGTGGAAATAAAATTATTGTCTACTAACTTACGTAATTATTTATAATTTGTTTTTAAATAATCTGATAAACATACTTATCGCAATCATTTCATGAACTGAAGTTCCATAGCAGAACCAACAGCAGCAGAAGAAAGAAGAAGAAGAAGAAGAAGAAAACAAAGGAGGAGAAGGAGGAGGAGAAAGGGGGCTGAAGTTGTTTAAAAAGTGATACAAGTTAAAACTTTTAAAAAAAATGGATATAGGTTAAATGGGGGCGACCAAATAGGGCGCCCCGTGCAATTTTTACGGAAGATTTTGTCAGACTGTTTAAGGACGGTATTTGAATGTGTTTGAATTGTAATTGAAAAATAAGCATTACTTAAAAGGCGATAAACATGCGTATCTGCCCCTTCTTGCACATAAAAAAGGAGTGATGCATAGACAAAATTATGATACATATTACGCTTATTTTTATACAAAAATATAATAAGACCAGATGGTATATATGAGGATTTGACTTATTAGCACCTTACACTGTTAGTGTACCTTAACCAATTACGTCAAGTTATTTATGTAGCTTTGTAAGTTATCACTTTGGGTATATTATTAAAGTTGCATGTTAATGTAAGTCATTTTAACTTGATAATCTAAAAAATTATGCACTATTTCACTATACAAAAATTAAATTCTTATAATAATAAAATACCAATTTCGTGAGAAATACCTTTAAAAAGGGACCCACGAACCTCTTATGGTCCTTCGGCCCACTACCAATAATGAATCAAAAGAATTGGCGCATTGCTCTATTTACTTACTGGAATACCCACATCACTTTTAAAAGAGTGGTTGGAACCTTTTGAAAATAACGATTATAGAATTTTATAGTTGTCTACTCTATGACCCATATATACCTAGTTCCTCCAAAATAAAATCTTTGCTGGCCCCGTTATATTTTATTATTATTATTATTATTATTATTATTATTATTATTATTATTATTATTATTATTATTATTATAAAGTTTATGGAACAACTTAAAGTTGCCTTCTCGCTCAAGCACAATAATTAAAAATATCCCAAGTCCACAAATGTGTAAGCAAATATATTACAGTAGCTTTTTTTTTATATATGCGCCCTTGTCTACATTCACTACAAAAACAACAAACTCTAGGAACATCTACAACGATGCCATTCACATTTCTCATAAATGAATTCATCCCCTGGTTATTTGCATTAGTAATTTAATAAAAATAATGAATAGAAAAGATTATATGTTTGAATCAATTGTTTCCATCCAATCTATAGTAAAGAGAGTTCCATCAGATAAATCTATGGTGGAGACACGAGTTCGTATTAGTCATGGTACTAGGAAATAAAAAAGAACAGTCCGACACACGAAAAATCCCGCATTTACATAGGGGGTTTCCAAAAAATATATATCACAAGAGGTGTGACGTAGGTAATCTTTTCTAACACAAACATCATGCTCATTCTTACTCAATTGTTAAGCTTAAGCATAAAGTATTAAAATTGCAAATATTACCGAATAACATAGTTATCATGAGGTAAAAGCTTCTTTCATATCTAGGGTTTACACTTATTTATACTAAATCATTAAATAGGCACATATTTGCATATAAATTTATTTTTTCTTAATCATAATAAGTTAAGTTGGCGTGATATAAACTGTAAACGTAGAACATAAGTAAATTTTTTAGCTTGTCATGGTCTCATAAAACACCTTAAAAAGTCAAAGTTTAAAGATATTTATGTGCACTCAAATTTTAAAATTAAATTAGTAAAATCTAAATAGAGCGTGATTGTGTGTCCTTTCCCGAGTCCGAAACCTAAATGTGGTTCTTTTGGACTCAAAATACTTTTTTAAGTGTAAAAAAAAAAAGTTACATTTCTATATAAAACGCGGTTCATTACCGCGTTTTATATAGAACGCGGTAACAAACCGCGATTTACATAACAGCTGAAAAGACAAGTATATAAAACGCAGTCCATTATCGCGTTTTATATAAAGCGCGGTAATGAACCGCGTTTTACATGTTTAAGTATCATCCCCTCCCCTTTCCCCCATGTTTCTGGACAGACCTTCTCCCCCATTTTTTAAAACGAGTTAGCAGCGGTCCTCCC
>NC_031994.1:74014199-74036084 GCF_001879085.1 Nicotiana attenuata
CCCCCCCCTATTAAAACGATAAAAAACTCGAGTGGACCTCACCCGTCGCAAAAACTAATCAAAGTTGGTCCCACATCCTAGCCAAGCCTTCTATTGTTGTGGGTTGCTTGTTTCGGAGTCAAAATTTCAAATCTTCAACTATTCGAAAAACGTAAATCGAGGTATTCCGATTTAGTTTATGTCCAAACTCGTATAAATAATGCATATTAGTTGTTTTGAATGTGTTGTATGTTGTTTTGTATTTTTTTTATTTTTTTTCCATTAAATTGGTATGTTATTTTTATCCGGACTAAGATATTAATATTGTAAAAAAATATGTAAAAATTGTGAAATCGTTATTATTTGTTAATAAAAATATTAGTAAATTACTATTACTGTTTTATATGTATTTTTGTGATTACAATGCATTTGTTGTGTTTTATCTGGTTTAAATTATTTTTTTGCTTAAAGACTAGTAAATCGGAATGCCTTTTAGGGTAGTAAAATAATGCCTTTTAGCGTAGTAAAATGTAGTGCCTTTTAGCGTAGTATAATGTAGTGCCTTTTAGCGTAGTATAATGTAGTGCCTTTTAGCGTAGTTTCCCAGTAGTTTAAGTATCTCTTATACTCAAAAATACGTCAAAATAACTGATAGATCAAACACAAATTCTGTCCAACTATAGTCAACATATATTTCGTGCTACTGGGCCGCAAATATCGAGTCTGGAACCCATATATGAATATTTAATAATTAAATATTATATAATTATAAAAATTAATTATTTAATTTACAAACAAACATATAAAATTATAAAACTAACATGTAAAATAATAAAACTAACAAATAGAAGAATTCAGGATAAATTGGTGCTACTGGGCTCCAAATATCGAGCCGGGAACCCATTTGTGAATATTTAATTATAAAAATTAATTATTTAATTTACAAACTAACATATAAAATTATAATAAAACTAACACATACAAGAATTCAGGATAAATTAGTGCTACTGGGCTCCAAATATGGAGCCTGGAACCCATATGTGAATATTTATTTATAAAAATTTATAATTTAATTTACAAACTAACATGTAAAATATAAAACTAACAAACAGAAGAATTCAGGATAAATTGGTGCTACTGGGCTCCAAATATGGAGCCTGGAACCCATTTGTGAATATTTAATTATAAAAATTTATAATTTAATTTACAAACTAACATATAAAATTGTAAAACTAACACATAGAAGAATTCAGGATAAATTTGTGCTACTGGGCTTCAAATATTGAGTCCGGAACCCATATGTGAATATTTAATTATAAAACTAACGCATAGAAGAATTCAGGATAAAATAATAAATTGGTGCTACTGGGCTCCAAAAATTGAGCCTGAAACCCATATGTGAATATTTAATTATAAAATTTTAATTATTTAATTCACAAACAAACATATAAAATTATAAAACTAACACATAGAAGAATTCGGGATAAATTGGTTCTACTGGGCTCCAAATATCGAGGCTGGAACCCATATGTGAATATTTAATTATAAAATTTTAATTATTTAATCCACAAACAAACATATAAAATTATAAAACTAACATGTAATTAATATTGTTTAATTTACAGTAGACGATATGAAGGCGCCGCCTATTCATCCCGGACCTTCTAGCGATGAGCTACTCTCGTTACAGGGCGACCATAGGTCCGCCCACATATGGGAGTGTGAGTTTCTGACCCAGACTCTCTGCGCCAGGAGAGTGGACGACATGTGGGACTTTCTGCATGACAGAATTCTCCATGCCCGTGTAGTCGCGCGCCTACGGGACACTGGTTTCTACAGGATGATTGAAATCGGGAGGCTGCAGCTCGATTGGTCTTTGATCACGGCCCTGATAGAGCGGTGGAGACCGGAGACGCACACATTCCACCTTCCCATTGGCAAGGCCACCGTCACACTGCAGGACGTGGAGGTTTTATATGGCTGCCCGTTGATGGACTGGCCGTTTCACTACCGCCTGGCATGAGAGATATGACACGTGTGCAGTACCTGGACATGTTGTAGCGGCTCACTGCTTTTCGGCTAGAGGATGAGACTGTACTGCATGTGACCAGTCATTTTCCGTTGACGACTATTCGTCTGTGGTTGGAGGCATTGCATCCTCAGATCGATGGCGATACACCGGATTATCATACTGACCGGTATACGAGGTTGCTGCTACTCCTGTTGTTTGGAGGGGTCTTGTTCCCGAACACTTCGGGGAACCTAGTCAGCTTGAGATTTCTTCACCATCTTGAGCGGCTAGATGATTTACCCCAATACAGCTGGGGCTCTGCTGTTCTCGCCTACTTGTACAAATGCATGTGCCGGGCGAGCATGGGCACCCAGCGTGAGGTTGCTGGATTGTTACCGCTACTATAGGAGACAACATATTCGAATACTCTATTCATATTAACATACCTAGTAAAAATATATCTTAAATTTGACGTCAACTTTTTGTTAGTTTTTGGCCTGGGAGCAGTTTCGGAAGTTGCAGCCACCTCTACCACCATTAGATCCGGATGTACCACCGGAGTTGCTCCTTCTAGCTAGGAGGTGGGTACTCCGACGGGGACATACGCGCGAGTACAAGGCTCGGTATAATCTCTCCTTGTGCAGGGATATATTGGATTTGCTGGATGGCGCACAGGTAAATGTATATCTAAGTTTACTTGTTATTACTTCAAACACAAGTTGCTTATACTGACGTTTTCTGTTCTTCCTTAATAGTTCATTTGGACGCCATACAGCGACGCGGTGATAGCTGGCTTGCCCGATTATTGCTCAGCCGGCCGGCCTATGTGGGGATCTTCCGTCTCGTTGTTCTGCCTTGATATTGTGGAGCATCATGCCACCGAGCGGGTACTTCGCCAGTTTGGCAGGCCGCAGCTCGTACCGACACCGCCTACCTGGGAGACCACACATTACCAGCGGGATGATTATACCAGGGTGGACGACCAATATTTGGCATGGCTACAAAATCAGATATATACTTGGGACCAGCGATTACAGCTGATTCTGCCCCCCCCCTTCACCGAGTCTGCAGGATACTGAGCATGATTATATTCCTTGGTACCGCGGCATTACCCGACTTTTCGTCGGGAACCCCAATTATCAAGCTGGCAGTCGGTACGTTCCATACGCCGGGAGGTACGAGGCACTGGTATGTTATTTGGTATTCTTACTTATAACTGTGATATAGCGTTCTGTAATTTATATTTTACATGTTGTGCAGGCTATTGGTCTACATTTAGTCCACCAGTTGGGACTGCAGATGCAGCAGCATGCCGATGATCCTGGGGTAGCTTTGCAGGAGTATGGCCGGCAGGTTACAGTGCTGGCTGCCCGGACACTGCATCGAGCCAGAGAGTACGAGCGCTTAGATCACGTCCCTGCTTATATGGCGCCAAAACACTACCATCGGGATAGGCATGTCCCACGCGCGAGGGGACGGGCAAGAGGCAGGGCTGTCCCACGAGGCAGGGGTGCCCTACGGGGTCGTGGGGGCCGGCGAGGAGGTGGTCCCCAGCAAGGGGGCGTTGAGGCACCTGATGAGGATGTTGGAGCTGATCTACCGGGTTACCTCCCTCAGCCAGACGAGCATCCCAGCAGCATGTCGTCGTACATCCTTCAGCTGGCGCTGACTCCAGCGGCATCGCAGGTGACCCCGTTAGATCCATTGTTGATCACAGGCACGAGCATTACCGGAGATTAGGAGCAGTTCTTTTCAGGCCCATCGATCGCTGTTGAGGATCGGCCGACCCGAGATGTGGATGGTGGGCGCCAGCTTAGTTTTGGCTCGTCGATGGGTGTTGTGGATCTTTCACAAGCGCAGGTATGTTTGTATTACTATTAAATTTTAGTTTGTTTTTATCTCATTGATTCACCATAAATAACTTTATAATTTTCTTATTAAGGCTTCATCCCAGCCCGTCACGGAGGCCACTTTCTGCGATGCTGAGCAGGACCCCACGGATGCTTATATTCAGGAGCCCGACGAGACCATGGTAAGAATTCTTTTTTGACTTAACACGTACATTACTAATATATATTTTTATATAGTGAGCTGACTTATTGTTTTGTAGGTTGCTGATGGACCGACGACCCCTTCTACTGATCCTGCCAGCACTACTGATGATCATGCTGTAGCGCATCCTCATATAAAGAGGCGATGTGATGAGGATGATCCTGATAGCGTATCCGGGCGGGAAGGGATGCGCCTCAAGCCAGCGGCTGCATTAAAGCACACAGGATGTAGGACACATTGATTTTCCTTTTTTGTATTTTATGTACATTATGTAAATATTAAATTATTTAAATAATAACAACAATTTTTTATGCTTACATAATATGCACATTATGTTTTTATTACCCCGTTTCTTCTTTATTTTAACACTACAACACAAAAACATAGAAACTTAACATAACTTAAATTCAGTACAACTAATGAAAACACATGACACGGGAAACATAAAGATAAAGTACTACACTCAACACATACATGTCATTGTTTAGTCACGACCCCCTAGTATTCTCTGTTCCAACCACTTAAATTTTTCTTCCAGCTTATTTTTTTCTTCTTCCACCTCTTTGAGTTTCTCCTTCAACTCCGTAACTTTTCGTTTGTATTCTCGTTCATATTCCCACTGTCTTTTGGTCAAATCATGAAGATACCGCAAAGAATCTTTGTAGTATTCCTACTGACAGGGTTCATCAATCCATACCTCAAAATTGCAAACAGGTTCGTCGGGAACCCTATAAAACTTGTTCACACACATCCAGTAGCGGCGTCCAACTTCACCATCATCCCAACAGTCTTTCATCATGCATTTTTTGCCGCACTTGCACCTTGGTACATAAAGGCGTTCAGACATTTGTTAAAGCGTAAAAAAACCTTGCTTTTATGGATAGTTTTGCTATTGGTTATTGTTAAGCGCAGAAAATAACTAGAATACGTCTGTTATTTATAGGCAAGGCAACATACAAAATATAGTATTCAACCGCGCTATATATATTCACACAAAACTTAGTATTTAAACGCGCTATATATGGCGTGTTAAAGATTCTTTCTGATACAAAACAACTTTTCGCAGTCGGGCAGCTTTTCAGAACGACAAGACAAACGTAGTATTTAACCGCGCTATATATGGCATGTTAATATATTTTCTGAAATAAAATAGTTTTTTCGCAGTCGGGCAACTTTTCAGATTGACAAGACAACACACAAAACGTAGTATTTAACCGTGCTATATATATTCACACAAAACGTAGTATTTAACCGCGCTATATATAGCGTGTTAAATATTTTTTCTGAAATGACACAGCTTTTTCGCAGTCGGGCAGCTTTTCAGATTGACAAGACAACACACAAAACGTAGTATTTAACCGTGCTCTATATATTCACTTATTTATCAAACATCTTCCTCCTCTGACAGTGTAGTTTTCTAACTGGAAAAGGTTAAATATCAATAAGATGAAACAAAGCTGTGGAAACATAATTTTATTTGATACATCTTGCAACATAAACAAGTACAGACACTTATTACAAAAAATATTACGAAAACAAAACACTAGGTGTATCCTTGATAGTTGGGTACATTAGACGAACTTGCACCAGGAGCTGGATTACCACCGCCACCCAAACCAGCTGAAGGACATTTACGATGGTCGTGTCCTGCTTGCGAGCATATGCCACATTAACGCGCATAAACGGTATCACCAACATCCATTTGGTTACGTATACGCGTTCTCTTTTGCACTTGTAGCTTGCGCAAATAGTCCTTGTTACACATCATTTTAAATGGTTCCGGCGGCCAATAATGCTCAGCACCCAATGGCTGCAACTGTCCACTATATGTGTTTACATTTGCAGCAATACTGTATTGCCTATCAACTTAGTTGGTTGCCCCTAAACCTGTTTGTTGAAAGCACTTCATGGCATGTGAGCACGGCATGTGGTAGATGGTCCATTTCCCACATGAACACAACCTGCTGGCTTCATTTACAGTGTGTAGATTATTCCCCCGGTGTTGATGGATAGCGGTGCGAACTTCAAAAACACCCCGGTCGTGATCATACTATAAATATGAATGCCAATGTGCTCGCCTCCTGTATTTCTCAAATCTTCTCATCGGTATTGGCATAAATTCAACACCCCTGTCCATCAATTTCGATGCACCTCTATGCCTTTCAACAAACCTCTCCGCCATCTGTTTGAATGTCATCCGGACCATGGCAATGACAGGCAATCCACGTGCAGACTTCAATAACCCGTTGAATGACTCTGACACATTTGTAGTCAAGGCTCCCCATCGTCTGCCACCATTAGCATGCAATGTCCACTTGTGAAGCTCATGTCGCATCAACCAATTATAGGCTCTTTCGTCTAACTAATGGATCGATTCCATGCGCCTCCTGAATTTGCACTGCCGGTGCTCAGTTGCAGCCATCCACATTAAATCATGCAAGTCCTTGTTGGGATATTTCTTCTGGAAATTGTCCTTCAGGTGCCTCACACAGTAACAGTGGTATGCATAGGGTTCCTTCCATTCAGGCAAATGCTGTACAGAACATAAAATACCACCATGCCGATCAGATATTAGACAAATACCTGAATGTTGTTTGACAACGTGCTGCTTTAAGTGGTTCAAAAATAGCTTTCACGTCTCTTCGCTTTCATTGGCACAAATGGGAAAACTAGTGGAAATATTTGTCCATTGGCATCTACTACAACGACGATCAACAACTTAATATCTGAATTAATATCTGAATCAACAACAACGACGATCTACTACAATTACCGGTCGACAATGCACAAAACCATCAATTGCTGGTTTAAATGCCTAGAACACGTATCTGAATATATTCCGGTATTCCTGGACTCCGCTCATGCTTCCATTCAACAACAGTCCCAGAGTTAAAGTGTTTCAGTGCAGCCATGTACCTGGGTAGAGATGAAAATGACTTATCCCAGTCACCATAAATAATTTCAAATGCACGTTTGCGCCCGAGATATGCCTTTCTTTTGGTAATAGTACACCCATATTCCTGGTGGATGGATGTAATACACTCTTTGATCTTGTACCTAATGGACACTTTCAAGTGTGGAATCAAGACAAGAGAAATCAAGTCAACATCCAAGTCGAAGTGATTCTCATTGAATGTGTCCATTTCACAAATGTGGATGCTAATATATTTACCCACTTTCCACAACCCTGTTTCCTTCTTGCTCGCACGCAGCATCCAGTTACAACCCATAAAGTATCTACGACATACGACCTTGTATACCTCCGAAGTTGACTCCCATACCATCATCTCACGACACTCTCTTACGATGTACATTTTACAAGCCCTGGATAGGTGAGCTTTATCGGGAAAATACATGCCCTTTGCCAGCACCGTTGGTCTAGACTCATCCCACACTGCTGACCGAATTTCGTCAAGATCCCTTGTGAGTGCATCCACATCCGGCATACTTGGCAAATTATCAAGGTAGGGAATATGTCTTGAATGTAACGGCACGTGGGACTCGTACACTCTTGGTCTAACGGGAGGTGGAGGAGCATGCTCTCTCGTCAGCTCAAGTTCGACATTCACTTCCTCCTCCTCATCACCCTCGTCAGGGAAGGGCGTGTCATCTCCAGACTCATCGACATTGTTGTCATAATCACTATTATCTTCCTGACGCTGCGCATCTGCCAAATCACGAGTAAATACGTTGTCTACGGGCAATTGAGTGAGGTCAGGACCATCAAGTTGCTCGTTTTCACTGCACAAATAACAAAATGATAAGCTACTCAAATTGATAAATACTTTACATATAGCTATATCACTTCACTTACAAGTCGTACTGTGTTGACATTCCATGATGGACATTTTTCTGTTGGTGACTCCTAGATGGACCACCGTGATCCAACACGCCAAAACTACGCATATTCCAACTGGGCGTGGGGTCATAACTTGTAAAATTCATATCAGGACGGTACCCCTTGTGGAATATATGAGTGTTAATACAAATTCAATTCAACAAAAAATAAACATCGTAACACAAAGGAAAATTGAAGTTTACCAGTCGTCTTGTGGATTATGTAAAGTAGGAGAGAAATTATTTCCTCGCTCCTCGTTCGCCCGCGGAGATAAGTTTAGGTCCGGCCAAACTCTTTCAGCCGGAACCTGTTGGGCTAAAACTGCTCCAGAATAACCACCCGATGATTGAAGGTTATCCCTGCTTTGCGCAACCTCACTATTGCGAACGTTTTCAGCCTTGACGTACATTTCCAACAATTTTATCACAATAAATTTCCTGTATTCATTCGGAGTCCCCAAAAAATCTCTCAGAGTTTCATCGTCTTCGATGTTAAACTCAGCATAACAAGCAACCCCTTACGGAGTCACAGAATACGGATATCTTCCGGTTATTTTAAAATTCACCAAACGTTTGCTCAATCTCATTTTATTGCATAACAACAATACCAGTCTATCGTACTCCATTGTAGGTGGCAACTTAACATGACTCTTTGGAGATAAACTATAGCTCACTGGGTTATTCGCTACCACAACCTCGCCCCTCCCCCCACCCCCAATATAATGAAACCCTTACTTTTCGCTTTTCAGACATTATGAAAAAAGCTTGAGAATTTAACAACAAGAAAAATTTATCACGAAGTTGGAGTATTTCTGAATGATAATTCTCAAAACCCTTAATGCCTTTATATAAGGCAATGCCCAATCCGGGGGTCAAATTTTTAGAAGTAAAACGCGGTTTAAAAAGGCGTTTTACATATTAGAATTATTGTTATGTCAGTTAAGCGCAGAAGAGTTATTGGTGGGCCCACTAAATATGGAAAACACAATTCATTACCGCACTTTATATAAAACGCGGTAATTAACCGCGCTTTATATACTTGTCTTTTCAGCTACTATATAAAACGCGATTTGCTAAAGCGTTTTACATAAAACGCGGTTGGCTAAAGCGTTTTACATAAAATGCGGTAATGAACCGCGTTTTACCTTAATGGCTTAAGGTAAAACGCGGTTCATAACCGTGTTATATATAGAAATGTAACTTTTTTTTTTTACGAGTCCAAAAGAACCGCATTTAGGTTCGGGACTCGTCTTCGGGACTCGTCCTTTCCCTTCCTTTCTTTTCCCCCGAGCAAGCTATAAAACCCAAATATTAAAAGTCCACAGAAAGAAAATCAGATTCTGGAAATCCCGTAATTAATACTTTATTAGTAGTTTTTTACAAAATAGTTGACTGAAAAAAATACCATTCCTTCACTAACATCGTCGTCTGCTAATCTGCTTTGCTTTTGCTCCTCGCACTGCACTTCATGATTTTATTGATGAAGGGAATCATTTATCGTGGTAACCACCCCTTTTTTGTTTTTTGTTTTCAACTTTTTTATTTTTTTTAATAGTTTATGGATCTGAATTAATCTGTTTCGATTTGCTTGTTCCGGAATTTATGTGACCTGATTTTGATTTTATGAGAAATTGTTTTGACGCTATGCTTGATTTTGCCATTAGTCTATAAGACTTAATTCCTATTTGAGGTTGTACTTTTTTCAGAAAAAATCCTTTTTCTTATTGTCGGATGGTATTAGATTGGACACCGAGTTTAAGATGTTAATTTGATTTAAATATTATAATAGTGATATAAAAGTTAGATTGGTAGAGAAAACATTAATTCAAAGTTAAAATTTTTGAATAGCTAGTGACATTTATCCATGAAAAATCTTGCAACACTAGGTGAATTTTTTTCATCTATCCAAGTTTTGGTGCACAAAGTTACTGGGGTACCTGTGCTTGTGGGAGGTAGAATTAGCCTATCCCCCCATCCCCCCCCCAAAAAAAAATCTTTCCAAAACATGCAATTTTTTTAAAACAGTTTGAAGTATTTGTAGCTGTGAAAGTTGTATTAAAATGGAATAGCTGCAAACATGAGGGAGTAATTCTTTGTCAAATGATTTTTTCTTAGTTTATATATCTTAGAGAGTGAGGAGTTTTTGTTTAGATTTGTTCTTTGTACATTTGCTTTCGACTTGAATACTGACAAAATCTATATTTTCAGAGGAGGTCAATTAGATTATCTCTTTTTGTTTGGCATTGTGCAAACGGTAAGAATTTGTTGACTTTACACCGACGTTATGGAGAAAAGTGGATTGTACAAAGATCACCATCCAGTGCAAAAGTTGGTAAGTATCTCAAAGTTAGCTATGTTCTATTCATACTTTCTTGTTCCTCAGAAATTAATTTATCTCTGTTTCTAAAAACGATCTCAATAAATGGTTTGTAACTTCAGTTGGATGCGTGCAATGTTTCCTCTTCTCACTTTGCCCGTTGGTTGAGTATGAACTTATACTTTGTTGTTAAAAGTTAGGCCAGTTGGCTATTCAAGTGTTCACTTAGCATTGATTTTGTTTCGATGAAGTATTCACTTAGCATTGATTACTTTAGTAATATTGTATTGACCTCTATATCTCTATGCAATGCCTTTGTTCAGTTGGTCGAGTGTCTGCTTTCCATAATTTCTGAAGCTGGACAATTCCTTTTTAAGTTGTTGATAAATACATGAAGATGCTGTTCTGGATTTCCTTTTTTGACTGATTGACTTCCTATTCTTTTCCTTTGCTAGGTTTTGCATTTTCTACACCATGACGTTGCTTCTCGGAAATTTATCGCAGAGGATTTATACTATGTTACTTTAGCGTTTAGCCTTCTTGTTTGATACTTGTAAATAGATAGTTTACCTGTAGATAAAATGGAATCAAAGTTGTTTGAAGTGTTAGATAATGGCCATAGGACTGTGGTTGGATCAAAGAGGAAACTGGCTTCTCAAAATTTGTCTCATTTATTTAGAGCTAGCGTGAGAAACTGTCAATTCAATCTAACCATGATAGCAAGCTTGGAGAGAGGAAAAGGACTGCTGAGTGTGAGTCTAATTATCAGTCACATCTCAGGAAATCTTTACTCAAGAACTACTTAAACTTTATGAGAAGCAGACTACCACAACGGGTACTGTTTTATCAGAATGGTGAATGGACTGATTTCCCTCAAGATATTATTCTTATAGTTAAAGAAGATTTTCGGGCAAAAAAGGCTGTTATTGAGGTGAAAGTTGGTGGCTTTCATTTAATGCTTGATCTTCTATATATGGTTCAAATAGATCTGATTAATGGTTTGCACAAACCTATTGCCTGGATAGATGAATCAGGTGGCTGTTTCTTCCCCGAGTCGTATCTTGTCAGTTGTGAAATGCATGGGAACTTTAAAAGCCAGTCAAAGAGAATCGAAGAGTTTATGGCTATTGAACCAGATAGGATAGCTGATATTAAGTTGCAACTTGAAATTGATTTTAATGGACTGGAAAATAGTAATTTGGAAGAATATATGGAAGAGTCAAATGTTGGTTTTAAGAGGATTAAAGTAAATCCTGTTAAAGACTATCAAGAATGTGCTGATGATAAAAAATCAGATGCAAAAGTGGAACAAGTTGCAGAGAATAAACAGAACCAGGAAATAAGGACTCCTGCTGTAGTTGCTCTGAAATTGGTGGATGCAGAATCTGTCAAAAATATGTTTGTTATGGGAATGAATATCATCCCTAAAGTGGATGAAATCAAAATTACTAAATGCTCTAGTAGTTATTTGAAAACTCGCTTGGAACTCTTTGAGAAGCAAATTGAAATAACCCTAAAATATCGTGGGAATGCAAATGTTCGATATGCTTGGCTTGCTGCTTCCAAAGATTTACTATCCACAATTATGAACTATGGCCTTGCACTTGGGGGACCTAAACATAAGACTAAATTTGGAGTCGGAGTTCACCTCAGTACTCTGCATTGTGCCTCTAAAAGGTTTGAATACATTCTCTTAATGCAACATTATCTCAGTCATAACTAAATATATTTTGCACCTTCAATGAGGTGAAACTCTGATCAGTTATCAGCCGACCCCCCCCCCCCCCCCCCACAAACTCAACTAAAAAAAAAAAAAAAAGAAAAAAAGGAAAACAATAAGCCTTAAAGAAAAGAACGCTCCAGGTTTTTATTTTCTTTTCAATGAAAAGGAAATACTACTGTATGCCGTTGGAAACCTATCCTGTGGTATGATTCATAATATGAATCTCCACATGATTAGTGAAGAAAGTTCTTGCTTTCCCCTGATACCGTCTTTTTCTTCTTGTTCATGTCTATTATTGTTTCTTAGAGGATCTAACATCAATCTTTCTTTTTCTTTTCTTTTCTCTCTCTCTCTTCCAGTGCAATTAATTGTGATGTTGACGAAAATGGCATCCGCTACATGGTTTTTACTCGTGTGATTTTGGGTAATGTGGAACTTTTGAATAGCCGATCTGAACAATGTTGTCCTATTGATGAAAATTACGATAGCGGAGTTGATGATCTAGAGAATCCTACTTGTTATGTTGTTTGGAATATGAATATGAACACACACATATACCCGGAGTATGTTGTGAGCTTCAGAATTCCTCCAGGAGCTGAAGGTGATCTCCACTTTCTTCCTATATCTAAGCATCAGGATGAGACAATCTGTATAGGCCTTATTCTAATGATTTGTTTTGAAACTCTTAGTGTCTATAACCATGGAGCCTGTCTTATTACTCCCTTTTTCATGTTGGGCCATTCCATGTTGTCGCTTTCCTTGAAATGGAAAGTTTACCCTTCCTCTTTTGTTAAACTTTTCAGTAGTATCATATTCACTTTTATCTTTGCGTTAGTCAAATGTCAGAATATAAGTATCTGTTAACCATACTTTGGGGCTTAGTTTTCCTTATAACCACTTTATCTCGATTAAATTTTGGAGTTAAAATTGAACTTAACACTTAGTTTGTCTTCTGGCAATAAAATTTAAATATTTTGTGTATGGAAAGTATATCAAGCTACATTTGTTTCAAAGTAACAAAAGTACTTTTGCCTTAGTTAAGGAGTATTTCATTTGACTGGGAAGTGAAATAGGAAAACCATTTTTGATCTAGAAGAAGTATAATTTCAATCTACTCTCTTTCTATACTCGACCAAACTATGACCATAAAAATGGGATTGAGAGAGTATATTTCCTTTTGCACATTTGCTTTCCGCAGATACTCTGAATATAAGAGCACGATGTAAAAATTGTGAGGTGAAATTCTCAATGTTCTCTAGATCTGTGAAATAAATAAATCGACAAGTTTGTTATTAATTTCAGATTCTTTAGATCTGTGAGGGACCTTTTTGTCCATTTTCCCGTTTACAGATAAGCCAGTGTATTTTATGTTTTTTAGCATTTTAATGTTGAGTAAAACATAAAATATTTCTCTTTCAAGAATCACGCAGCGCTTGAATTATCTCTATCACGTTTCTTACAGGACCCCACTTCGGAAATGATAGCCGGATGCATGTCTCAGGTGACAGTACTTGTTGTCAGGGCCCTGTGGATCAGGTACCCACAGATACATTTCCTAAGGACTTGGTAAGTTACAAATATTATGAACTTGGGCGGATTTGATTATATGGCCTTCATTGAACTGAAAGATGGGGAAGTTGTGGAGGGGTGTTTTTGACATGCAACAATTGCGAAATGAACTGGCTGATAATATGACACATGAAATAAAGTTGGGATTTTGTTAGACTTCAAAAGAAATAAAAGCACACTGGGCAAAGAACAGGAACATGAAGTTCACTCAACTCAAAAGACTATGTCTTGAATTTCTTTGGTAAAATGAGTGAACTTAAAAGAAGCAGCAACTTATATTATATCCTTTGACATGCTTTTTTCTTGTATTTGCTACTTCCATTTATCTCCTTGATCAATCATTGAGTTTCTTCCTCAGATGCATGGTAGTTACCTAGGACATAATTAATGACACAGACACTTGCTTAAGTACTATCTAGGTAACTATTTGATATTATTTAACGGCTTCGCATTTGTACGTGATGCAACAAATAATCTTCATCCACCATTCCAAAGACACTGTAATTGCACCTGCATGTGCTTAAACGGCAGTATAATTTGTGGTAACAGTAAATTCTGAGACTAGTCTATTGGAAACAGCCTCTCTATCCTCACAAGGTAGGGGTAAGGTCTGCGTACACACTACCCTCCCCAGACCCCACGGTGTGGGATAAATACTGGGTATGTTGTTGTTGTAGTAAATTCTGAGACTCTTCTCCTGAGTTTTGTAAAATTGTCTGCATCTTGAGATCAGCTCTGAAGTCCAGCTTTTTCTGTGTTTGCTTGAATCTGTACTGCTTTACTGCTTAGCCTGCCATAGATGGTTATCAACTTCGTTGCTGGCTTCTAGATTTAGCTTCCTGATTCTCCACTCTTGACAGTTGCTAGCTAGCAATAGGTATTAGTATAGTGTGAAGTTTTGGTACTTTAGTGAACCTTGTCCTGCAAGAAAAATTTCTATTTTGAAGCGTTGCTGGAATCATAATGAGGAGAGGGAGAGCAAATGACCAGGACTGTATTACGTTCTGCTTTTTTGAAGCAATTCCTTCTGAATGGTTATCTATTCATCAATTATCTGGAGTTCTTTCTAGATAACAGTTATTGTATATTCATCTTTAGGAAAGTGACAATCATCAAATATCAATGGGTAAATTGTCCCTAGAAAAGGCTGCAAGGACTCCGAAGTCCCCTTGGATGCCATTCCCCTTGTTGTTTGCTGCAATCTCCAATGAAGTCCCTGCAGAGAAGATGAACCTTGTTACTAGCAATTTTGAGTTGCTTAAGGTTTGTATAGTTGCAGATTCTTTCCTTTCTCTTATTTTACGCCTGGATTGTCGTATTTAATTTTGTTCTAAAGATTTTCTTCTCTTGGTTCCTTTCCCGACATTGATAGAGCAAGAAGATAAGTAGGGATGAATTTGTCAGACAGTTGAGGTTGATAGTAGGCGATACTCTGTTGAGGTCCACTATTACAAGTCTTCAGTTCAAGGTATGTTCTGTGTCTTTTATCTGTAGAGTTTGTGCAGTTGCTCACTTGCTCTACATGTCAAGTGGCTTGTTGTCTAAACTTGAGAGCTGGCTTATATTTATTACATGTGCTTTACTTTAACACATGCTGGCTTCTATTTATTTTCTTAAAGTAAATATGGCATTAAGTAAAGGTATTTGTGTTATTTTAGTTGTTCTTATTGTTAATGCATGCATTCTCATTCTATATTCTATCCTTGCATAAAATAATTACATAGGTTCTTGCATAAGTTAATGTTTTTTTT
This sequence comes from Nicotiana attenuata, assembly GCF_001879085.1. Lineage (NCBI taxonomy): Eukaryota > Viridiplantae > Streptophyta > Magnoliopsida > Solanales > Solanaceae > Nicotiana > Nicotiana attenuata. The sequence goes on from NC_031994.1 coordinate 74,029,439, forward strand.
AACGAGGGAATTGGAACTGGTAACTAGTTGTGTTGTTTTATGCTGCGATTATCTTTTATTATTTGGGAAGTCAAACTAGCCCAATTGTTTCTTCTTCTGTTTTTTATTTATTATTTATTTGTTTTTTGTTTGTCTTTGGTAGGTACCATCTAAATCCTTTGAAATGGTTCCGCCAAAGCAAGAGCCGTAGAGTGCTGCCTTTAAATGAAATACTGCCAATTCCATTAGCAAAGCCACAGAGTAACAGTTCTTTACTGAAGTGCCTTTTCCGTGTTGTAGTGAGGTCATTTGGGAGGTTCGATTTCCTTTCCTACAGTAGTGTGATAGTAAAAGCATCTGGTCTTTTGTCCTAGAATATGGGAATACAAAGTAGTTAGTTCCTTTTCCGAACGGGCTTGATGGTTTTTCCTCCTGTTGTGAACCTCTTAACTTTGCTTTTGGTTTTCTGGTTAATTTTAGTTACTCCCTGAATTGAATGCTTATAAAGTTTGCCTTTGAGGTTTCTATTTCATTGTTCACTTTGCAAGTGGTCCATATGTATGCATTGTCTTATAAGAGATCTTTCTAACTGCATCCATAGATGGTATGACAATGCATCAAAACTGGGATACCATTAATGGAATAACTTGCTGCACCGCCTTCTGTCGCATACTGCTTGTATGGATGTATATTATGTATATACCACCATGATCTATTTCTGTAGCTCATCTTGTGTGTTTTAATACCTGTTTGATGATCATGTCTTCAATTTCTAGAAAAGCTAATCATAGGCATGAGCTTGATCTGTTAAGAACGAAGTGACTAGAATATATCCTAACATGTTTAGAAGTTCACATACTGTTGTTACACTACAGGTAGTTGTCGCACACCATTTACAATTGGCTTTATGCTAATTATTTACAACACTCTTTTTGCATGAGTTTTTCCCTTCACATGCGGCTATAAGAATCCACGAGATTGCTGTTCTCGTCAAGGACAAGACCCAGCCATATCTTTGACAGCTGTGTTCTTTCTTCATTTATTCTTTCATTAAATTGAGGGTTCTTTCTTAACTGAAGCAGCATTTTTGGCTTGTACAAGACTTGATGTGAACCAAGAACTTACTTTTAGTTGGTTCAGAATTATTATTGCTATACATTTTAATATTTTTCCATATGCATACGTAGTTTGAGACAAAAGTAATGAATTTAGTTGAATTTATTCTCTACAAGCAATATATTCTGGTAACATTCTTATATCCATGGATGTGAACTGTGAAGACTGGAACACATTAGGAAACTAAGACATTTGTATAAGCAATGAGCCATAGTCGTTAAATACACTTGGGTTGTGTCACGAACCGAGCCCTTGAATAACTTGCGTTCCAATGCATATCTACAGCTAATCTAGTTTGGTGATTCAATATTTCTCTGCAGGGGTGTTCATAAGAACTCGAAAAATTGAACCAAACCATAAATCGAACCAAATTGACCAAAAAAATCCGATACATTTTAGGTTTGGTTTGGTTTTGAATTTTAATAACCGATCAAATTTGGTTTGGCTTTGGTTTTAATAAAAAAAAATCGGACCAAATTGACTATAGAAGTAGCTATTTAAATTTATTAAAACACCTATATATACGTATATTTTTATATAAAGCTTCTAAAATTTTATGGTACATATTAGTCGATTGTATTTTTAGTCTAGTCCTTTGCTATTATAATAATCTAATTTTTTGCCTTTACATTCTAGTTTGATTGGTAGTTTTCTTTTGCTATGTAAAATTTTTTATTTCATGTTAAAAATAATCGATTTTTAATTGAGTAATTAAATTATTCATCACTATTTGATTCAATTATCATCAATATATCTTGGTAAATGATAAATTTCTCAAAGAGCAATTGGTTTGATAGTGTTATGTTGAAAATGTGGTCGCCGGAATATGTGTTTTGTAATGTATATCCCATATTTAAGAAAAAATCGATAAATAACCGAAAAATCAAAAAACCGATAACAAGCGACAAAAACCGAATCGATAAAAAACCGAGTTAATTGGTTTGGTTCGATTCCAATATTATAAGAACCGACTTACTTGGTTTGGTTTCTTCTTAAGGAAAAACCAATCCAAACCGAACCATAAACACCCCTATTTCGCTGTTAATTATAAGAGGGTCAGAATTTCAGTCTCATTCTTTTGAAGATTTTAACAAATTGGTTAAATATAAGTTACATTATGTGACATACGGTACTTTATTCTGATCTTGAGTATTAGTGACTTTTATCTGTGAATATAACAGTGTAGTTTCATAATTAAAAAAAGGAATTAAACTATTTTTGGGTAGTAAAAAGAATAAAGAATAATTAAAATCAAAGTGATAGTGGGTTCTTGTCGAAAAATCTGAACATAATTTTCTGCGAGTCTTTGTCATAAAAAATGTAGGGCATTTCGATGAGGTTCACTTGCTTAAATTCTTTAGAAAAGATTCAATATGTTTCCGACTTTTTGGCACTTTCTGCTAGTCTTATAATATAACAAAATCCTATACCTATGCTAAAGGACCTACGTTTGAAAGAAAAAAACGTCAATTATTACTTTAAGTCATTTTTTTTTGGGTATGATTGGAATGCAAATCATACCTTTAATTCTCTTTTATTATTTTATTTTTTCATGTATGGTCAAGTCTTCTTTAGGCATATTTCTTTTTTTTTTTGCTCTTAAAGGAAGAGTAGTTTGCATCATTCTCTCCTGAGAAATGTTTCAATGTCTTGTAGATTAGGGAATATGTTGAAAATGATTTTTCTTTCTTATACTTGTACCAATTGTAGGGTCTATTTCTAAAATTATCTGGTTTGAGAATTTTCCAGTTGGCAAAGTCATGCAAAGAATAAAATGATAACGAATGGACAATATCTCGTCCAATTTGAATGGAGTATATGTATTTTTTTTTCTTATTAGCATATCAGGTTTTCTTTCTCTTTTCTAAAATTACCATTTGGATATTTACTTTAGTAGTAAAATGGATCTTATCCTTAAATTACTTTTTGACACACGCATTTATTTTGAAAAGAGAACCATTGGTTTGACTAACGAGCTATAAGAGAAAGTAAAGTAAACATTCTTTCTTCGAATGAAATTTTGATGCAAGATTTTTGGAATAAAAAACTAACAGAAGTTTGCAAATTCACAGATAATCGGATTTTAAACCAAAAATTTTAAAAATATGCTGTGTGCCTTATTGTAACTTAGCTTTTATGATTATCAGAGATAATGAGACATCATTAATGTAAGTAAATAGCATCTTTCTTTTCTAAACAGAGAAAGGCACTAATTAAAACAGGAAAGTGACTCTGATTTGAAGAGTAAAACAGCTTTCTTGATATCTAATAGTAAGATATATACTACTCAGAAGATTATAAAGCAAAAGTATATACACTAATAAGTTAAGATTTAGTCAAAAATCCACCAGGAAAAAATATGTCGTTCTTAATATGCCTTTCTAATCTTTTGTTAAATATTATGGTAGCATCGTATTGAGGTGTCAATTCGTAACATGTCCTTTTCCAATCCAATCTTGTGGAATCTGTAAGTGCTTGACTACCGAGTATTTTTAAAAATTTAATGCACTTTTGGTGAAATGATAATGCTTCTATTAAAAAGATTAAAACATTTATTATTTTTGTTTTGCTATTATATTTTTGTCAATCTTTTATTATCGAACAATTTTAAATGTTATTTAGTTGTTTATAAAAACTTTGAGTGGTAGATATTCGTCACACTTTGTGGAGTTATACGTTCTTTATGTGTAGAGCAAATATGTACATGCTAGTGAGACAAAAAAATAAAATTGCAGTTCGTAATTACTCATTTGTGATATTGTCGGAAACTCTAATAAAAACAAGATATGTCTATACTTTTAATGTACGAAACAAGGTATGCTTATATATATATATATATATATATATATATATATATAAGGCCCCATAAAATTTTACCAAAAAAATCGGAGTTTCATGGTTCCAAGGTAGGCCTATGTAATGAGGATTGTAGAGATTCTTCGCGGCAAGCTTGCTTATGTGTTGAGGATTGTAGAGATTCTTCGCGGCTCACAAGCTTGCCGCGGTACGGACTTTTTGGGTTGAACAATGCGTTGGGGAGTTGAATAAAATTTTTGGCAGAGCAGGGTATTTCTGCGGTCCACTATGCGACCGCAGAATCACTCAACGGGCCCGCCGCAAAGTGAGGTAGAGAAATGGCCAATTTTGGAGGTTGTTTTGCGGTCCATTATGCTGCCGCATAACCATTTCGCAGGCTGCACAATCCATCTCAGATCCAGCATGGAGTTTTCCGGAGGGGAGTCCTACGGCGCATTATGCGACCGGTGAACTGGTCTGCGGACCGCAGAGCTGCCGCAGACCTGACCCGAACAACCCAGTTCTTGACATCACTTCTGCGGCCCATTTTGCGGATCGCATATCCATTCTGCGGTCCACTTTGCGACCGTAGAGCTGCGTTTGGAGGGTTCATTTTTTGGTTTTTATAACCCGACCCTACTTCGATATATAGACGTTAAGGACCATTTGTAAAGTAAAAATCTGATATTTTGAGAGTGAGGAAGTCTCTAGACTGAGAGGGGGTTCCTAAACTAATTGTTCATCAATTCTTGCTCAAGGCTTGGAGAATTAACAAGGAAAAACTCACTAGGTCTTCATCCTAGAGGTAAGATTCTACTCCCTGGCCCTCAATTTCAGGATTTAACTTAAAATAGGTAATGAGAAAAAGCAATTTTTGGGTGTGGGAGTTGTTATTTATGCATGCATATACTATCAAGGTTTGTCGGAAGATTGTTGAGCTCAATTGGGTAGACTTTGGATAGTGGGGTGAAGGAATCCATCATAGGAGGACCTTGAAATCATAATGTTCACCTAGTGTTTGATAAAATGCTCAAATGAGCCGGAACCATGAACTCCTTCCTAATTTGTGTTCAATTTTGTTACATTTTCAAATAGATCGAAGTGGCTAAGATTTTCGGAGTATTGTAGTAACTTAAGGAAGCTCCAGGCGAGGTATGTGGCTAAACTCCTCTTGTAGAATCGGATCCATGATGTCCTCGTAAGCTAAAGTTATGATTGGCTCGAGCTCTCATGTCTCACGTTCCGAGTTGTTTCTTATAAATTTGACTATTCCGAATAAACTTTATGTCGAAAGATGTATGTTCAAAATGTATTCCGAATGCTCTTATCATATTGTGTCTTCCTTCGAGATTGTATTCAAATGTGACCATGTGTCGAAATATTATGAATTCAATTATGTCTCAAATGCTAGTTATTATGCCAAATTATGGAGGAAAATCCAATGTGCCTAAGACTTTTATTCGCTCACATGTGTACTTAAAGCCTTGAGTAGAAATGCTTTGTTGTTGATGATCTGTGATGATGTTTGAAAGTGAAAAAGGTGAGCATAAAATATGAAATACGACCAACGTGCCAAGAATGATATTACATTTGGGGCCACTAGTGCCAATGGAATTATTGAAAAAAGTTGTAAATCCTTTAAATAATAAACACTTTGGGAGTGTCGTTAGTCACCGAGGAAGGGTAGGTTGAAATAATCTAACCCCGAAACTACACCTGCCGGTGCAGGAGTGAATTGTAATTATTCCCCTTATTTGGGATGAGATTGCTGTGATGAGACTTTTTTCCTTTATTGGGATGGGATGATTGCTAAAAAAGGGGTGATGTCGATCAACACGGCATTGTGGTGAGATGGCCTAGCCGGTCAGATCGTGCTCAGACGCCATGCCGCACACATGATGGTCATTGTGCTTGAAATTGTGATTGAGATAATGATTGAGGTTGTGATTGTGGTTGATGTCTTCGGGTGAGATGGCTTAGCCGTTCGGGCCGTGATCGAACTCCGTGCTAAAATCACGGTGGTATATCGTTACTAAAGATCTCCCAACCTAAAATAGGGAAATTTACTTGAAAACTAGTCTTGCTCCTAATTTGATGTCTTGATGTTGTTTGAGGATCCCATTGAATCTATAATTGTTCTTCCTTGCATTATTACTCGATCTATTGAGAGGGTGTTTAGTCATTCATACTAGTACTATTCCATATGTACTAACGTCCCCTTTGTCGGGGGCGCTACATCTTTAACGGATGCAGGTGGTTCCACAACAGGCGGCTTTGATCAGTGATAGCGGTACACCCTCTTCCCAGCTGGCTTGGTAAGCCCCACTCCATTTCGGGGTCGTGTATCTTTTGTTCCTTGTATATTATATTTTGAGGTATAGTCGGGACCTTGTTGCGGGCACTATCATCGTACTCTTTTGTATCTATTAGAGGCTCCGTAGACATAATTTGGGTTGTATGTTGGTGATGGGAGAGTGAAACTAGTAATATTGTATTTGTACCACATGTTCCACTTTAAACTATGAAAGTGTATGTGTTTTGAAACTTATAAGTGATGTTACTAATGATAATAAATTGGTGTTGTTTACATGATCCTCCTAATTGTCAAATTAATGAAATAGATCTTCTCTTTATTCATGAGTAAATTCGAGTAGAAGGTATGGTGCAAGCTTGCTCGGCCGGGTTATCTCGGAGCGTCGGTCGTGCTCCCCGAAATCGGGGCGTGACATATATATATATATATATATATATATAT
>NC_031994.1:74036104-74050491 GCF_001879085.1 Nicotiana attenuata
TCTCTCTCTCTCTCTCTCTCTCTCTCTCTCTCTCTCTATATATATATATATATATATATATATATATATATATATATATATATATTATCGTTAGATGATATTTTTTTAATACTCAGGGGGTGTTTAAGACAAGTTTGTGCATATTTTGACTAATTTTATGGTTACCGTTGTCACACCTCCTTTTTACCTACACCCGCAAGGGCATAAAGGAGTTTTTTCACTTAAAGGATAATCGAAACGGGATTTATTATTAAGATTTCAGAGTCGCCACTTGGGAGATTAATGGTGTCCCAAGTCACCGGTTGAATCCCGAACCGAGGAAATTATGACTCTGTTTAACAGTCCGCGATCCAGAAATCCGAGTAAGGAATTCTGTTAACCCGGGAGAAGGTGTTAGGCATTCCCGAGTTCCGTGGTTCTAGCACGGTCGCTCAACTGTCATATTTGGCTTATTTACCTGATTTTACAACATGTTTTAGTCTATGTACTTTTTAACTTTGAACCGCTTTTATTATTATTATTTTAAGAGAATTGCAACGTCGTGAAAACACGTCTCGAACCGCGTCACATAAATGCACCCGTGATTTTTGACACATTTCGACTTCGTTGGAATTTGGATTTGGGTCACATAAATGTGCACCCGTATTTACGAAGGTAAAATTATTTAAAATACGCGCCTAAAGTAGCTAACGTGTTATTATCTTTGGGGAAAGCCGTGAAATTCGCTAAACGGCCCATCCCGAATTCTAAGTATTCTTGTATAACATTTATCGAGGGCCCTGCAATTTGTTTGTTTTGCTTAGCGAGGCTCATCTCGTTTTATTGTTAAAAGGCAAACCTAAAGCAATCTACAATTTTCTATTTTTATTTGTCTCTAAAGGAAAAAGTCCTAATTGATTTGTTATTGGACCGAACGATAATTCAGTACCATAATCCAGTCATTTGGGCTCCTCTATAAGCCCAAAGAATAGAAATTACACCCCAAGTCTACACAGAAGGCTGGCCAGTCATAGGCCTGGCCCCAGGCTCAAACGAACACGGAAATCAGATCTGGACCTGGGCCACTCGTTAGGGCACTGAGGCCCAAACCAATAAAATAGGCCGTTGAGCCTTGAATCTATCAGCGGACCTTAAACCAAATGGAATTTCAGTTTAAATCTACGGCGGCTAAACTTGTTTCAAAATGTTTTGATTTTTGTAATAAAAGGGACAATATACAACCTATTCAGATTAACGAACTACTAGTTGCTGGAATCCAATTTCATATGCAGACTGTGTTTAGGCTAGCTAACTGCTACAAATACCTATGGGATTCAATGAATTAACAGAGCAATTAAGACCTACGTCAAGGTCCTAAACTCAAAAGACACAGTAATATGAGAAGTGCTAAATCTCTGATTTTAAAGTCAACTTACTGGTGTCAAAACTAAAGTACTGTACTACTAAAACATTTATTAGGTCTGAATTTGACATGGCCTACATTCTGATTTCAAAGCCAGTTTCGAATTTTAATAAACAGTTATCATATGAATTCAAACTATACTATGTTAGAATGGATAAACTCCAGCCCAAATTTAACAGTCCAGTACAGTTCGAAATAGTCCTATTTAAATACACATGATATTTCATTCTAAACTACATGGAATCCAATATGAGAATACATGGAGAATCATTCATTCACTCCATTTCATATTCCATAAGCATGGGAGTTTACAGGACGTGTACCTGGAAGTTAGGAAGGAATAAGAGGTAAAAGAGGTCAGCAGTAGTCAACAAACGAGTAACAACAGCCCAGAAAATGATTCAGTAGTCCAAAACAGCTCGAAATCAAACAGGACAAAGCAATCAACAACTTGAATGACTCAAACCAGCATGAGATTGAACCCAGAAATTCACACACTCAGCAAATAACCCAAATAAACTCGAAAATGAACACAGAACACCTCTGAAACTTTCAGCAGACAAAAATTCAACTCAAACCAGCTTAATTGGACTCAAAATCACTCGAAATAGAACCAATATACTTCAGGAAAGCTCAGCGATTAGAAGAGATGAAGATCATTGCCTGAAACTCGAAATTAACCTATAAAAATGCAATGTAACAGTATTTTTAGATTTTACTGCATTTTTGTTTTTTTTTTGAATTTGGAGTTTGGATTTCAAATTTCAGATCTGAAACTTGTGGACAATGAGAGGGAATTTTTAGAGGCTCCAAAACTTGTGACTTAAGGCACTAAAGGGTGCCTTTTATAGGCCAAATGAGGGCAGCCCTCCAATTTTCTGTTTACACTCTTAATCCCTCTTTATTTTCAGATTAGTCCTCTTAATTTTTAACTTGTTACTCAAGTAAGTACACATACTTTCTGAATTTCCATCTTAGAACCCATTCTAGAATGTTCTAGTGAACTCCATTTCTGTTTTAAAAGATTCTTTACCCTTGAATTGCCCCAATTACCCCTACTTTATCCTGAGATTTACTAACCTAATCCCAAATGAATTCAGCCCCCTTTTACCCTAGTTAAACTAACAGCCATAACCATCCTGCTTAGAACCTGTAAGAATCAAGGCTGAAAATCATTCTACTAAAATTAGGGCACAATTAACAGGGAATCCAATCTAATTTCTAACTAATAAACTAAAGCTTAACAAAATCTAACTACTCCCAAAACAGGATTACTACAATGAGTTAAACCAAATGAGAACACATTCAATTTGAAGCAAAACTTAACCTAACGGGATTACCATTAACAGAGTCTAAACAAAAATTCAGACTAAAACTGAGCTATGAACTATTAGACTAAACTAAGCTAAACAATCTAAAACACATGAATTAGAACGGGGTTTAACCTAATCAGCATCAACGATTAAAAGAAAAGGAAGGAGAGACACAGAATTTCAAAATAAAAATAGAAACCAATAAACATGAATAAAGTGTGGCCAAAAACAAGCACCAATCACACGAATAAAACCAAACAAAGTTAAAACGAAATTAAACAAAAATAAAAAAATAAAAATAGAAACTCACTGATTTCAAATCTTCAACTGATTTAACCTCGAACTTGACTTTCAACTAATGTTGCATGTCCATTTCGTCTGAAATAGACATGTAACATTAGCTTAAAACCAGTCGAGCACTTGAACCCCAAAACAGGTTGAGCTTCTGAAAACCCTAGATCCGAAATTTGCCCAGTTCTACTTAGATTCGAGAGGTTCTGGTTTGAGATTCGGAATGAGGGAACCCAATAGACTATAGGATGTAATTTTGGTCGACTTTGGAAGAGGTAAGGTTTTGGGCCGGATCTTCAAACGAATGTTCGAAGAGATGGGCATTGATTCGAGGGGAACTGAAGGCATGGTTGGAAAGAGGGGAACGAGGAGAGTTAGGGGTGTAAATTTGGCGGTGGTTTGTGGTGGCGCCGCCACCCTAAGGCGGTGGGAGAAAGGGCGGCGGTCTTCTAGGGTTTACAGAGGAGGGATGAGTGAGGGAGACGATAGGGGGGGGGGGTCGGTATCAGACAGTTATATATCAAAGTTCCCTCAGTTCGTGGCCATTAGATTAGCTGACCTCGACGGCTGAGATTAACTGGAACCAAACGGTGTCGTTTTTGAGGGTGGGGAACATTGGACCGGGTTTGGGGTGGACTTGGGCCGGTTCGTTGGGTATTTGGGGTTGGATTTCATTTGGGCTAAACCATTTTGGCCCAAGTTGCACACCAGCCTATTTAATCTTTCAAATTCTCAATTTATTTGTTTTTTCTTCTTTCCTTTTTGTATTTTATTTACTTATTCATTATTTATATTTTTCTGATTTTTATTAAATGCCAAATCAACAAATAAAAACCAAATTGACTTCTAGAACTAGTATTCAATTCCCAAATACACTAATTCCTAATTTAAATGCAAACTAAGACAATTAAAAGTGTAAATGCAAAAAGAACCATTTTTTGTTATTTTCTTCTTTATAAAGTAACCTAATTAATCCTAAAATAGGAAATTAAACCCTAAATGCAAATATCAAGTATTTTTTTTTATATTTTTCATTAATCAAAATGAACAAACAAAAATGCAAACAATTATCACAAAATGTCACAAAAATCCACAAAATTGCAAAAATAATGAAAGAAAACATTTTTTGTTTGAATTTCTGGGAGTAATTCATATAGGGCAAAAATCACGTGCTCACAGCTGCCCCTGTTTGCTCGGAAACATGAAGAGTTTTCGTGCAAAGATAAATGAGCAAATACGAGCGATTTTTGCCCGTTTGAATACTCCGTGTGAAGCATTTTTTGAAAGAGTTGACCGCAACCTGCTTCTGAGGTTGCCTACATATCCTTGGCTAAAAAGGAATCAGGTCAGTGTAGTTCGGGAAGGTTTGGTAGCTGGGACTACCAGGAGCTGTGATTTCACTGCTGTTGCTGCTGCTACTGCTCGCTGACCTCCTTATTACACCGTGTCAAAAGTAAAAAAGAAGCTAGCCTAAGCTATGATCTATGAATTACAAAAAGGGTCCTATCTATGTCTTCTAACTTGCTCTTTGTGTTGCCTTGAACTTGTATTCTTCCACTGGAATTCTTGCGTTGTTGCCTTGCATTGTGATTGGAGGTGTTTCGCCATTCCTCCGAGTGATGCTTGACCGCTAAGATTTGAAATATATGCCTCCATTCTCCAGGCGGGCTCCTGATTGCTAACGCTTGAAAAGTATTCCCTTGTTCTCCGGGTGGGCTCCTGATTGCTGAAGCTTGAAAAGTATTCCCTTGTTCTCCAGGTGGGCTCCTGACTGCAACGCTTGAAAAGTATCCCCTTGTTCTCCAGGCGGGCTCCTGACTTCAACAAAACAGACAAACAAAGAAAATTTCTGCCCCAGTGTGGTGGCTGGGCACATCATGTTATCAAATATTAAAAATTAAAGGATAGAATTTGAATTGTACTTCCCTTGTTCTCCAGGTGGGCTCCTGACTGCTGAAGCTTGAAGAGTATTCCCTTGTTCTCCAGGTGGGCTCCTGATTGCTGAAGCTTGAAAAGTATTCCCTTGTTCTCCAGGTGGGCTCCTGATTGCTGAAGCTTGAAAAGTATTCCCTTGTTCTCCAGGTGGGCTCCTGACTGCAACAAAACAAGCAAAGAAAATTTTCTGCCCCAGTTTGGTGACTGGGTACAGCATGTTATCAAATATTAAAAATTAAAAGCTAAAATTTGAATTGTACTTCCCTTGTTCTCCAGGTGGGCGCCTGACTGCTGAAGCTTGAAAAGTATTCCCTTGTTCTCCAGGTGGGCTCCTGACCGCAACAAAACAAGCAAAGAAAATTTTCCACCCCAGTTTGGTAACTGGGTACAGCATGTTATCAAATATTAAAAATTAAAAGCTAAAATTTGAATTGTACTTCCCTTGTTCTCCAGGTGGGCGCCTGACTGCTGAAGCTTGAAGAGTATTCCCTTGTTCTCCAGGTGGGCTCCTGATTGCTGAACTTGAAAAGCATTCCTTTGTTTTCTAGGTGGGCTCCTGACTGCAACGCTGGGAAAGTATTCCCTTGTTCTCCAGGTGGGCTCCTGACTGCTGAAGCCTGGAAAGTATTCCCTTGTTCTTCAGGTTGGCTCCTGACTGCTGAAGCTTGGAAAGTATTCCCTTGTTCTCCAGGTGGGCTCCTGACCGCAACAAAAATAGACAAAAACAAAGAAAACTTCTGCCCCAGTTTGGTAGCTGGGCACATGGGTGAGTGTTACACTGAATTATTATACCAACTATTATAAGAACTTGAAATCTAAGTCCTATTATCCAGGGAGGTCCTGACAACTTCTAGTTAAAAAAAACAGTTTTAACCTAAGCATACCTTGTTATCTATATCTTGTTATCTAAGCAGACCTTAAAACTACGTCCCATTATCCAGGAGGGTCCTTAAAATCAAAATTCAAGTCTCATCTTAAGTGTGCCAATTCTACGGCTGAATTATACTATCCTACAATAGTGTCTTGTTACCTAAAGGAGATCTTAAAACTGTGTCCCATTATTCAGGAGGGTCCTGACAACTCCTAGTTGAATCCTATCTTAGACAACCTATGTTCTTTGGGATACATTTGTGCTAAATTATGCTACTCATGATTGTTTTAAAATTTAAACTAAGTCCCATTTTCCAGGAGGGTCCTGAGAGTTTCCAGTCATACCTGTTTGGGTGCTACCTTTCCTTACGGAGGGTTTCTCCGAAATAAACGAAATATCTGCCCCTGTTTCAATCAAAGAAAAATCTTGTGAATTTAAAAAATGGTGGCTAGTTGCTGGCATTCTTGCTAGGTACATCCCTGCTGCTGGGCTTCACTCCGTCCCGCTTTCCTGGACTTGCCTTGAATCCCCTCGACTTCCTGACCGAATTTAAACCCCTTGATTCTGATGACCCAAGTGTCCTATCCCATATTGTTGTTTTTGTGTTTCTGACCCCTCTTTTGAAACTTCGCTTCTTCCCCACAATTATCCGATTAATCCACCGATGAAACTTCCAGTGGTCTTTTATGACTTACTTTGCTTTTTGACATCTTTGATATATTCTGGCCCTGTCTGTACAACTAGGAAGCTAGTAGTTAGCCTTGACATTCCTTCCTTTTGTTTCGAACAGAATTGACACTGAAACATCTTAAAGATAGATCTCGAAAGAATGAAATGCAACGACCTCGAGGGTTAAGGATATAGAGAATCCGAGGACGGATGATTTGTAATGAAGAAAGAAGAGAATGAGACTTATCTGAGTGGAACTGCTGGTACCATTGAGCATGCCATGCATTTTGGATTAACCAGCCCAGTCTGTCTAACCAATCAACTTTCGATTGCCACATTTGTTGTTCCGGACTTTCATAACCTGATTTTCACCCAAACCCAAACCTTGCTTATCTTGCAATGTCTTGAGCAGCTTTTGACCACAGACTTGTCTCATTTGCCTGTCTGAAAAACTCACCTTCGCCTTACGGTGCCCGTGAGGGTTTTCACCAATAAGAATCTCTCATTTTTGATTTCTCTCAACTCACTTCGCCTTACGGTGCCCGTGAGGGTTTTCACCAATAAGACTCTCTCATTTTTTATTTCTCTCAACTCGCTTCGCCTTACGGTGCCCGTGAAGGTTTTCACCAATAAGACTCTCTCATTTTTATCATTTTCTCTTTGCATCGGAATGTTGCCCCTGACGCAAACCACTCTCACTTGCTCATATTGGCGCTTTTTTAAAGATTGATCAGAAGGTCTTCCTTTGGACCGTAATATGGGCTTTTGGATAAGGTTAGAAAGAAGGGTATAAAAGGCTCAAAACAACTTAACACGGGTTCACAGTTACAACTTTCGGAATCAAATTTTTGACGGCGACCACAACTTCTACCCCAGTTTCCTTCGTGGGGACTTTTGGGATCTTATTTTGGTGTGACTGAACCTCAGGGAGAGGCCGCCTACGTACCCTTTCGGGATCAAGTCAAACGTAGTTCCGGTCATAGAAATTACTTTGTTGTTGCAATCTTTCCTTTTCTTCTACTTTCTTTTCTTTCTTTTCATTTCTTATTCTTTCTTTTCTTTTTCATTTTTCTCTTTTTTTCTTTTCTTTTTTTTCTTTTTTGCCTTCTTTTCCTTTTTTTTTTCTTCTTTTCCTTTTCTTTCTGTTGGACTGTGTTTTCTTGTTTCTTCACTGATTTTCCTTGCTCGAGCTTCCGAATTGTTATTGATTCCGAAAGAGGGGTACGAAAGAAAGTAAATGAGGCTCAAAGGGATAACAAAGGATAAAGTGTTTGGATAGCAGAACATAATGCCTTCGTCATTTCAATCTCTAAAATATGCCAAATACAATGAAGTACAATTAACCAAGAAATCATACATAGTATCGCTTGACTGCATCAGAGTTGATGGCCATTTCTACACATTTTCCGTCCACATCTGTCAAATATAATGCGCCATTGGACAACACTCTGGTTACAACAAATGGCCCCTGCCAGTTCGGGGCGAACTTTCCTTTTGCCTCGGCCCAATGAGGTAAGATACGCCTCAACACCAGTTGCCCTACTTCAAACTTCCGCGGACGCACTTTCTTGTTATATGCTCTTGCCATTCTCTGTTGGTACAACTGACCGTGACATACTGCTTCCAATCTCTTTTCATCAATCAAACTTAGTTGTTCCAAGCGGGTTTTGACCCATTCAACATCATCAATTTCCGCCTCAGCGATAATCCGAAGGGACGGTATTTCAACCTCTGCGGGTATTACTGCCTCAGTGCCATACACCAGCGAATAAGGAGTCGCCCCTACTGAAGTGCGGATAGTAGTGCGATAGCTAAAAGGGCGAAAGGTAACTTCTCATGCCATTGCCTGGACCTCTCTACCATTTTCCGAAGTATTTTCTTGATGTTCTTGTTAGCTGCTTCGACCGCTCCATTCGCCTTAGGACGATATGGGGTGGAATTGCGGTGCGTGATCTTAAACTGCTGACATGTCTCTGCCATCAAATGACTGTTGAGATTGGCCCCATTATCCGTGATGATTACCTTCGGGATCCCAAACCGACAGATGATATTCGAATGCACAAAATCGACCACTGCCTTCTTGGTCACAGACTTGAAAGTTTTCGCTTCAACCCACTTAGTGAAATAATCAATAGCTACCAGAATGAACCTGTGCCCATTTGACGCCGCTGGCTCGATCAGCCCAATGACATCCATTCCCCAAGCAACGAACGGCCATGGTGCCGACATTGTATGCAATTCAGATGGTGGAGAATGAATCAAATCTCCATGTACCTGACATTGATGACACTTGCGTACTAAGCTGATGCAATCCCGTTCCATAGTAAGCCAATAATAACCCGCTCGGAGAATCTTCTTTGCCAATACATATCCACTCATATGAGGTCCACAAACTCCCGCATGTACCTCGGCCATGATAACTGTAGCCTGTTTAGCATCCATGCATCTCAATAATCCAAGATCTGGAGTTCTCTTGTACAACACCCCTCCACTGAAGAAAAATCCGCTTGCCAGGCGTCGAATTGCTCTCTTTTGATCCCCTGTAGCCTGTGCTGGATACACTCCCATCCGGAGGTATTCTTTGATATCATGGAACCACGGCTCACCATCAAGCTCTTCTTCCACCATATTACAATAGGCATGCTGATCTCGGACCTGAATTTGTAACGGGTCCACATAAGCCTTATCTGGATGATGCAACATTGACGCCAAAGTAGCCAAAGCGTCGGCAACCTCATTGTGAATCCTTGGAATATGCCTGAAATCTATTGATTGAAACCGTTGACAAAGTTCATGCAAACACTGCCGGTACGGTATGAGCTTCAAATCTCGTGTCTCCCATTCACCCTGAATCTGGTGTACCAGAAGATCCGAGTCACCCATGACCAAGATTTCCTGGACACCCATGTCTATAGCCAATCTCAAACCCAAGATACATGCCTCGTATTCAGCCATGTTATTGGTGCAATAGAAACGAAGTTGAGCCGTAACAGGGTAGTGTTGCCCTGTCTCGGAAATCAGTACTGCTCCTATCCCGACGCTTTTGGCGTTGGCATCCCCATCAAAGAACAGTTTCCATCCTGGCTTCTCGACTTGTTCTAATTCTTCAACATGCATTATCTCCTCGTTAGGGAAGTATGTTTTCAAAGGTTCATATTCATCATCAACTGGATTCTCGGCCAAATGATCAGCCAACGCTTGTGCTTTCATTGCAGTCCGGGTCACGTAGACAATATCAAACTCCGTAAGCAAGATTTGCCACTTCGCCAGCCTCCCTGTGGGCATGGGCTTCTGAAAAATGTACTTCAACGGGTCCAACCGAGAGATGAGATAGGTGGTATATGCTGACAAGTAATGTTTCAATTTCTGCGCTACCCAGGTTAAGGCACAACACGTCCTCTCAAGTTGAGTGTACTTCACCTCATACGATGTGAACTTCTTGCTGAGGTAGTAAATCGCCTGCTCTTTCCTTCCTGTGATGTCATGCTGCCCCAGTACACAACCAAAAGAATTATCCAAAACTGTCAGATAAAGGATCAAGGGTCTTCCCGGCTCCGGCGGGACCAACACGGGTGGACTAGCCAAATACTCCTTAATCTTTTCAAATGCTGCTTGACATTCATCCGTCCATCTGACCGCAGCATCTTTCTTTAGGAGCTTGAAGATGGGCTCGCAAGTCGTTGTGAGCTGGGAAATGAACCTGCTAATATAATTCAACCTGCCAAGCAAACTCATCACCTCTTTCTTGTTCCTTGGCGGCGGTAGCTCCTGAATGGCTTTGATCTTGGACGGGTCTAACTCAATACCGCGCCGACTTAACACAAACCCCAACAACTTCCCAGATGGGACTCCAAACGCACACTTCGCTGGATTAAGTTTGAGGTTATACCTGCGGAGCCTCTGGAAAAATTTCCTCAGGTCTTTGACATGGTCACATTGTTTCCTAGACTTTATGATCACGTCGTCTACATAGACCTCAATTTCCTGATGTATCATGTCATGGAACATGGTGGTCATCGCTCTCATATACGTCGCCCCTGCGTTCTTCAACCCAAATGGCATGACCCTATAATAATACGTTCCCCAAGGCGTGATGAATGCCATTTTTTCCGCATCATCCTCATCCATCAAAATCTGGTGATAGCCCGCATAACAATCCACGAAGGAACCAATCTCATGTTTGGCACAATTGTCAATCAATATGTGGATGTTTGGCAGTGGGAAGTTGTCTTTTGGACTCGCCTTATTGAGATCACGGTAATCTACGCACACTCTGGTCTTTCCATCCTTCTTTGGCACAGGCACAACATTGGCTAACCAGGTGGGATACCGCGTGACCCGGATGACCTTTGCTTCAAACTGCTTGGTGACCTCTTCTTTGATTTTCACACTAATGTCTGTCTTAAATTTCCTTAGCTTCTGCTTGACAGGAGGGCATGCTGGGTCGGTGGGCAATTTGTGGACCACCAAATCAGTGCTTAAACCAGGCATGTCGTCATATGACCACGCAAAAACATCTTTGTACTCAAACAGTGCTTTAATTATCTCTTCTCTGAGCCGAGGTTCCAAATGGACACTTATTTTCGTTTCCCGCACATTCTCCTGATCCCCTAAATTGATTGCCTCTGTGTCATTCAGATTAGGTTTGGGTTTTTCTTCAAAATGGCTTAATTCTTTACTGATTTCCTCAAAAGATTCCTCATCATCATATTCTATTTCGTCATCACACTCAATTTCTTGTATTATTATTTCGGAGTTAGATTGGCATTTAAGACCGGGCCGAAGACTCCTCATGCATGACACATCACTGAAACCAGCGTAAAAGGGACTGTACAAGAAGGAAAAGAAAGAGAAAACAAAGACTATCTGGAATGAAAAATGAGGGAAATTGCATTTCATTAACATTTAAGATAACAAGGTTTAACTCATCCAAATGGACGGAACATAGCATCCGAATTACAACCTTGGAAATAATCCAGATTAAACTGAAAGGAAATCAAAACTAACTACCAAGACTCCCTCTGGGTAGGAAGGGGAGTTGCTTCCCAATTGTTAAGCTTCGCCTGGGGCCCCACGAACTGAACATCTGCCTTGCATGGACCTTCTCCGGCCTCCAACACATTCACCTCATCAAACAACTTTTCAAACCTCTTGATCAGCTCCTTGTCGGGATCAACATGACTAGGCATTGCTGTTGCTAGGCGCTTCTTAGTACCAGGCCTGGCAAAGGAACGGGAAAGGCGGGGAATAGGTTTTGGAAGGGACCATGCTTTCTTTTTCATCTTTCTAGCTCGCCTTATGTCTGCAGCAGTGGGCTTGAAGCCTAAGCCAAAAGTATCCAGGTTTCCAGGAAGGGATACTGGCTGTACGATGCCTTGTAAAGAAGCACCCAAGCCTTTTCCAGGTACAAATCCATTCTTCAGCATTTCCGACGCAACCATGACGGATGCAGCAGCTACCTTTGGCACAGGAATACACTCCCCTTCCGGGATCTTTTCAACCGATACCGTATCAAAGACTTGATAAACCCATGGACCTTTGTCGTCCTCAGCTTCTATGAAAGGCACAATGGCACCACCCAGAGTACACGAACTATCTTCCCCATGCACCACAATCTCTTGCCTGTCCCACTCGAATTTAACCATCTGGTGCAAGGTAGATGGCACTGCTTTTGCTGCATGGATCCAGGTTCGGCCTAATAGGAGATTGTAAGAGACGGCCACATAGAGCACCTGGAACTCCATAGTAAATTCAACCGGACCTATCGTCAAGTTCCAACACTATATCCCCAACTGTGTCCTTGCCTCCTCCATCAAATCCTCACACGCAAATACTATTCTTGTGGATTCTCTCACTGTCCACCTTTAACTTTTCCAGGGTGGAGAGAGGGCAAATGTTTGCACTGGACCTATTGTCAATCAACACCCGGGTGACCATGGAGTCTTCACATTTCACCGTGAGGTAGAGTGCTCTATTATGCTCAGTGCCTTCCAAAGGCAGCCCGTCATCAAAAAATGTAACCCTGTTGACTTCAAAAATCTTGTTTGCTATTTTCTCTAAATGGTTCACAGAAATCTTATCAGGAACATGGGCTTCATTCGAAATTTTCATCAATGCCTGGCGGTGCTCATCTGAGTGAATCAATAATGAGAGCAATGAGATCTGTGCCGGGGTCTTTCTCAACTGTTCTACAATGGAATAATCTTGTGCCTTCATGTTCTTCAAGAATTCTTCTGCCTCTTCTTCAGTTACAACTTTCTTTACTGGTACTGGATTATCTTTGGTGATTTTGCCTTTCTCAGCTCGTCAGGAGCAAAGCATCTTCCTGAGCGAGTCAGCCTATGGGTTTCACAAACTTCTTCCTTAACTTCCTTCCCTTGATACGTCACTGTCACTCGGCCGTAATTCCATGGGACGGCCTTCTCACTGATTACTGGTAACTGAGTCACTAGCTTGATGATAACTGGCTCTGCGTGAGCCCCTTTTACAATCACAACGGGCTTGACAGTTGCCCCCGACACTACCACTTTAGCTGGTTCTTGTGTTACTGCAACATTGCTCAAAAACTCCTTTTTTACCACCACAACTGGTTTGCTAACTGTCTCTCCTACTTTGATCGATGCTCTCCCCCTTGTCAATTTCTCATTTGATTTATCCTCACTAGCCCTGATCGTCATTACAGATTATGAAGGCTTCTTATGTTCTCCCTTTTCTACTAGCTCAATCATATGGGCCTCGTGATGGGTTGGCAATGGGTTCTGAGTGATGTTAGGCGTCTCCGGGGCTTGCACTTCAATTCGGCGGGTGTCAATGAGCTCTTGGATGGCCGTTTTCAAGTGCCATCATTTTTCTGTGTCATGTCTCGGAGCACCTGAGCAATACTCACAACTTACAGAGTGGTCCAGATTCCTTGGGGGAGGGTTTGGCAATTTGGGTTCGATCGGACTCAACATGAGCAACTGTCTCAATCGGTGGTATAAGCTAGTGTAAGATTCACCCAATGGAGTGAAAGTTTTCTTCTTTTGCAGCCTATCATTCTTAAAATGCAGGGTTAGGTCGAAAACCGGTCCCAGTGGTATTAATGTTGGTTCTTGGGGGTGGGTAGGTGCTTTGAGCTTGGTAAGTATTTTGTGGGGTGGGTGCGCGCCATTGTGCATGTGTAGGAGGTTGGGGGTGTGTTTGGGCATGGTGGACAGAGAAATGGGGGACAGGAGGTGGATAGTAGTGTTGCGGTGGGCCATATGGGGTGTGTGGGTAGGTTTGGGGCTGAGGGCGAGGTTGGTGATAATATGGTGATGGACCTCTGGACCAAGCTCTTGATTCTATTACTGCAACATCTTCTTTCTTTTTCTTTCCCAATACCCTTCCAGTGCCGCTCTGAATAGCCTGGGTAGTTGCCTTGATTGCTGAATAGCTCATAATCTTGTTGGATTTAAGCCCCTCTTCCACCATACTTCCCATTTTCACGACCTCGTTGAAAGTTTTCCCACCGCTGACACCAGGTGACCATAATAGGTGGGCTCCAAAGCCTGTAGGAAATAATCAACCATCTCGCTCTCTTTCATTGGAGGATCGACTCTTGCCGCCTGCTCTCTCCACCGGAAACCGTATTCTCTGAAGCTTTCTCCGGGCTTCTTCTCAATTTTAGTCAGTGACAGACGGTCCGGGACAATTTCGAGATTGTACTGAAAATGACATGCAAAAGCTTGGGCCAGATCGTCCCAAGTGTACCATCGAGCTTGATCCTGTCGTGTGTACCACTCCAAGGCTGCTCCACTTAGACTTTGACTAAAGTAAGCCATCAATAACTCGTCCCGTCCCCACGCTCCTCTCATTTGTCTGCAGAACCCCCTTAAACTAGGGCCGACCGGACGTCACCACTGTCCGTCCATATAGGTCGAAACAA
>NC_031994.1:74050591-74099438 GCF_001879085.1 Nicotiana attenuata
GGAACCTTGCAACCGATTTGTGAAGGTTCTGATTGAATGGCATTGAGGTTGACAGAGATTAGAAAGGAAACGGGAAAGAGAGGCCGGTGGTCAAGGAAATGAAACATTGGTTTAGTGTCTCAATTAAAATTTGGGAGATTAACGGAGTCGTGGATCCTTTTGTCAACGACTCCATGTTTTTGATAATTAGGGAATTTTAGAAAATAAAAAAATGGAAATCTCCTCATGGATCCTTGTGACCCGCGAAAGAACGGAGATAAAACACCAAAGAGCCTTGAAAAAAAACCAAAAACCGGATAAATTTGATCCATTAATGATATGGATCAGACTAGTTGATCTGTAATTTGTTTTCTGAGGAAATTGCGAGTATGTTCATAGCCACGTTCCACAAATCCTGGTTCAGCGAGGTGGTCACCGAGAAGATTTTAGCCAAAAGAGAAAGAGTTTAGAGCGAGGACCAATATCATGCACCTCCCGTCCTTCGATTTTCCATTTTCCGCGATTGGCTAGTCACGAATGGGATCAATATTTGACTTAACTAAAATATGCCGTCCCCAACTTCGTGCTCATCCTGTAACAAATTGCAATTATAGACCCTTTCGATATCGAGCCATAAGTCTTTTAACCACTTATTAATTTTAGTTACTGATAATTAAATTCTAAAGAAATAGTAAAATATAATTACAATAACTGCTAATATGGCAATTATATATAAATATTTGATTTCCTATACACATACTAATTGGAATTATAACAGTAAGACATTTAACTAAAAGTTGAAAAAAATAGTTTGTTTAAATTAATATAAAATCCTACTATTGAGTCATCGAAAGAATCGTTTTAGAAATAACAAAATAATATTATGTATTAATACTACTGGTGATTGATTCAAAACTATAATTATAAACAGACGTTTTTCTTCAAACAAATATTGAATCTTAAGAGATTTAGAATAGTTAGAAGGATTAAGATCCGGCAAACAACTAAAAAAGCAGTCAAGGACATCCATTCTAGTAATGGTATAAATTTCAAATCTTTTAGATCCATAA
The DNA here is from genome assembly GCF_001879085.1 of Nicotiana attenuata. Taxonomy (NCBI): domain Eukaryota; kingdom Viridiplantae; phylum Streptophyta; class Magnoliopsida; order Solanales; family Solanaceae; genus Nicotiana; species Nicotiana attenuata. The sequence continues at coordinate 74,051,641 of NC_031994.1, forward strand.
AGGAAGATGACAAAATGAACCCGTGCTCCCAGGCTAAATTGCTTTTACTACAAGCCTGCTACCTTGGACACACAAGAAAGCGGGTGTTTTGACATTGCAGCGGGGGGTTTAATATAGTAAGTTCAAGGAAGTGCTTTAAGAAAAGATCCGATGGGGTCGGGGCTGGCGCTAGTCTTCATCTTTCTAATGCTTTTACATCTTCTGGTCATTTCTCGATGGTCATATACGAATGTGTAGATTACATTAACTTGGCCTATTTGGCTTCATCTGTCTTCGATTTAGTTGCTTTGTGTAATCAACCTGCTCATTGGAGGATCACGGAGTACAAGGTTTTCCAAATCTTAACAATTCCGAAGATTCGTAAGCACTCACACATGGCTGCGGCTGCCATTTCTTCTCCGGTTGTTCAGACTGAGATAAAGTGGCGCCGTCAAGGAAAAAGAGCATTAGAAAGCATCTAAGAGAGTGTTGGCGTTCAAATCCTAGATTTTCCTTTACCTTTAATTATCCAAGATTCTGATTGCCGACTTGTAATGATTTCAGAGATGTTAGGGTTTTTTGCATTGAATCATTTGTTAATATACTGTCGATGACACACAGATCCAAGAGATCCGATCTTTTCTAGTTTTGAATTTTGTGTTGAATGTGACCTTCTCATGACCATTTGATAATACTGGATTTCTACGGCTCTATCAATGTGTGCTAGGCATTACCCACAGGGCTACGGCAAAACTGCAAACAGTTCAACTATCACCACTAAGATGTACTCTTAAGTTAACATATTGCTTGGATGGTAGTCTGGTTTTAACTAGGTGTATACAGTACGGAAATTTATAATTTAGGGATTTTTCTGGTTACTGATAGTACTTTGAATAGGAGGATATTCAGTTTAACCACAGAGGTCTAGTTTTTGCACTGCAGTATTACTCAAGGGCTAACCATCCACAGTCACCAGTTAAAGGAAATGGTCTGGTTTAGCTTTCAGTAATTCCAAGAGGGTTCCAAGGGTAGTTTAGGGCAGCTAACGGAAAAAGGGGTAGAATTAATTCAAAACTTGGCTAATATGTTGAAAACAGTTCAACGTAACTCGTGGTACAACATAGGACTTGTACCAAATGGTTATAGAACCTTCTAGGATGAGACTATATAGTAGACTTTCAACTAGAATAGGTGCTAGTTTACTTGTGTAACACCACCGTGTCCAGAAAAATAAAGGGTAGAAAATAGAACTAGAAGGGCACTACAGGCATGGGTTAAAAGGGAAAATGCTGAAATTGAACAGTCTAACACTAAATGGCCTTCTAAGGGTTCAACGGCCTATGTATAAAATATAAATATTACCATTTCCATTGTATACTAAGAAGTTTTTTGCGGGGGAGCCTATGAAATTCCCACCAGCACCCACAAAAGCACTCTTCAGTTCCCAGTTTTGGAAGGAGAGTGAGAATTTTCAAATGCTTCTTTTTCTTACCAGCTCCTTTAATTTAAGAGCAGAAAAAACTTTAAAAAAAAACTATTCCCTGGAATATTTTAGTTTTCAATTCGATTTTCAAGTAGATGGTTTGGATTTTCCTAGCTTAAATTCCAATTTGCTAGAGCTTCTTCTGGATCCTGTTGGGTCCCAGAATTGTGGGTTAATGATCCGAAGTCCAGTTAAGTCTAGTGAGGGTTATCGTGCACTGCTGGAGTTCGGTTTTTTTACAACTTTCCGGGTTGTGCATTAAGTGTGATTCTGGGTGAATTGAACCTTGCCTGCTGGCTTTGGCTCCGGTTACTGCTACTGTTACGCTTTGTTGCTATCCTCTCATTCTCAATTGTATTTTTTATATACCTAGGACACACAACTGAACTCAAAATTGAATGTAGCTTTCGAGCTTATGAAGCATGAAATGAAAGTCTTAGCCGTTGTTTGTAGAGGACGTATTTATAAATTAAGTAGCCATTTAGCAATATGATATTGTAATGAAGTTTACTTAGATTACATTCATTGAAACTCGGATGTGTGTTGTACCTAACGGCTGTTTTGGACTGTTGATTTGTGGCGATCAGCTGTAGAAGTAGTGTAGCTAGGTACTGGTTTCAATTTAGCACTCTGTTAAGCATAAAAAAAAACAAAATCAGAACAGGTTTGAATTCATAATTGATTGAGAGATCAGCCCGTTTCAATCTCCATTTCAAAGCTAAAGTGTGCGTTTGAACAGTTTCTTGTATTACAGTAGTCGATATCAGCATACTAGTTTCAGATTTCATCTCTTCCGTTTCCTTAAGCTCATTATTTCAACAATAGGGAAAAATAGTTGCATGTCAGTGGTTAATATCAGTAGTTTTATTTAAATTAAATCATGCATCATCAACTGGACTGATTGGAATTAATTAACCCGTTTTTGAGAGTTCTTAGAGTTGTTTAATAGCCTATTCCCAGGACATTTAGGCCTAAGGATGACTGATACGAGGGCCCAGGTCCACGTTAAGTCCCTTCACGTGCGGACTTGGGCCTAGGCCTGGACTGGCAGTTTGTTAGTAAAGCATGGGTATAATACTCCTTCGTTGGGCTCATCTTAGAGCCCGATGGGTGGCCTTGACATAGAATTGTCATTTGAATTATTTCAGTAACAAACTTTAGTACTTTTCTTGTGCATTTAGAGAAAAAAATAAAAATATAGTTGCTTTAGGATTGCCCTTCAATGAAATAAAATTACACGAGCCTCGCCAAATTGCGGGTCTTCGATAATGCTAAAAAATAATAAAATTCGGGTGAGCCGTCTAGCAAATTTCACGGTTCTCCCTAAAGATAATAAACGCGTAGTTGCTTTAGACGCGTACTTTAATAATATTACCTTCCTAAATGTGGGTGCACATTTATGTGACCCGAATCTAAATCTCAACGGAGTCGAAATGCGTCAAAAGCCACGGGTACACTGGTGTAACGTGGTTCGAGATACATTTTCACGATGTTGCAATTCTTATTAAAAAGACATAAAGTAAAAGTGGTTAAAATAAAGGCACATAGGTAAGAAATATGTTTAAAAATCAGATAACTTAAGCCGAATATAACAGTTAAGCGACCGTGCTAGAACCACGGAACCCGGGAATGCCTAACACCTTCTCCCAGGTTAACAGAATTCCTTACTCGGGGTTCTGGTTCGCGGACTGTTAACAGAGTCATAATTTCCTCGGTTCGGGATTCAAGATAAACCGGTGACTTGGGACACCAAAAGCCAAACTTATCCCAAGTGGCGACTCTGATTTTTTCAAAATAAATCCCGTTTCGATTGTCACTTCAAGTTGGAAATAACTCCCTTTATTATATCCTATTTCGGGGGTGTAGTGAAAAAGGAGGTGTGACAACCATGACTATAGGCTTCTGCATTCTTGCATCGTATAGATAACCTGCATATAGGATCTTTTAAATTCTGCATTTTGCATCTATCGTTAGGCAAACGGTTTATAGGTTTAAAATAACAAAATCGCATTATAGATACCATGCCTATAGGACTCTCGCGTTTCTATAAACGTTTTAAAATCAATCACGCCCAGAAAGCATGTCTATAAGGGTAATCAACTGAATCTGAATCAAGCCTAAAATCAACAATTTCGATACTCAACATCTGCAGAGTGTATGTTTGGTTTCTTTAAAATCAGTATACTTCGCATTGCTAGATATCATGCCTATAGGTCTCACCTAGGCAAGCCATTAGGTAATTAATTAACTACACCAGTCTTTAATAATTACAACCAGCAGGCAGGCCTAATTTGCACTTCTTATCTGAAAATATGTGATAAATCAGCCACGCCTTAACGTTTAAGTTTAATTAAAGACCTAATCAGTATCTGAAAGACATGCTAAAACCATATGTTCTTTATGTTTTAAGGAGGTTTGTTTGAGCCTTGTCTGTTATGTGCTTCCCCATACTTGTCATGTATGTTTTAAATGTCGCCTTAGACTTTTGTCCTTTTAAACTCTAAAAGCCAATTTTCCCTCCCCTTTAGGACTAGTAGTCCCTAATACCACGTGTATAAATGGTTACCGGGTGTTGTGTGGGGTGATCCGTGTTATTTATAAACCTAGGACCCCCTCCCTCTTTACTTGTTTACTTCCTTTTTCCAGATTTTTAAAGCTGTTTAGTTTTCAGTTTCTTTAACTTCTTCTTTTACTTCAATCACTTGTACTTATTATGCAAAATCTCTCTTTTAATTGTCTGATTTTCAGTACTGTTTCTCCCCAAACTTCCGCCTCTTTCACTTTTTTTTTGAATTACTTGCATCAGTTATTTGACCCCTTCTCCTTTACTTGTGTATCTTTCTTTAATTATAAAACTACCTTCTTCCAAATTTCAGCACTCTTTAAACCTCTTGTACTTCTTTTATTTGCAACCGTTATGTGAAAGTTACCTAGTATTTACAATGCTTGCTTGATTACTTGTTGTTTGTATTTAAAGTCATAATTGTAGCATGGCCGGGAACCACACTAGTGAGATCTTGAGGGGTGCCTAACACCTTCCCCTCGAGATAATTTCAAGCCCTTACCCAACCTCTGGTTTTCTAAATCAGATTCATTTTTAGTGTCCTAATGCACTTAATCATTAGGTGGCGACTCTTCTAAATTGCAAACTCAATTCCCAAAAGGAAAAGAGTTGTCCGCCCAAATGTCATAAACCCGATTTTGCGAGAAAAAGGGGGTATCGACATGTATGATTCTTTCTAACATGCTAGCCTCAAAAAATGACTCCTATATTGTCACGACCCGATTCCCACGATAGCCCATGATGGCGCCCGACGCTACAAAGTTAGGCAACCCAAAGGTGAACTACCAACACAATTATCCATTCATAAAAATTTTTAAATGATGAATTACATTAAGAAGGTTAATTAAAATTAGAAACTGTCACGACCCAACTCCCACTGGAGCCACGACAGCGCCTAATTTATTCGAATGCATAATAAAAATATGGATTGTTGGCTTGCCTATAAGTAGTGTTAGGCACGATCGCGGCTCCGGTTGGAGTTGGGTCGTGACAGAAACCATGGTAAAATACTTTCATTCTTACTAATTCACAAAGGATGAACAAAACATAAAGCGTAATGAAGATAATATTATGTACAACCATGAACATTTACTAGAAATCCCCAAAACTCGGTGTTACAAGTGCGAGAGCATCTAGTAGAATATACAAAACTATTATAACTACTATCTAGAATGAAAATAGATAGAGAAAATAAACATAGGGGGAAGGAGACTCCGGGTGCTGCGGATGGAAGCGTGGAAAGCAGCTCACCACTAAGTCTCCAGCTAAGTGCGTCTACGCGCCCAAGTGACCACCTGAAGTACCTGCATCAGTACTTGTACAATTAGTGTAGAAGTGCAGTAGGAGTACATAAATTAAAACATACCTAGTAAGTATCTAGTCTAACCTCTAAGAAATAGTGATGTGGGGTCGACATTGACACTTACTAGTGGTCCAATAACAAAGTACATAAAAGTAGACAAGTATGAAGCCCAACAAGTAGCAACAAAACAAATAAATATAAATAACATAATTTTCAACATAAACAGATATGAACACATAAAATAACATCGAAACCAAGAATCACACCTCAAAACCCAGTTAATCAACTTCTAATTTCAAACTTGTTCCAACTAACTCTGAGCGCGACAAATCATACCTAGACGACTCGGAATGACACTAAATTTCATACACAAGTCCAATATGTCATTACGAACTACTCCCTGGCTCGGAATGCAAAACCGGATCTGATAACACCAAAGTCTACTTCAAGTCAAACTTAGAAATCTAAAACCTTCAAAATGCCAACTTCCGACAATAAGCACTGAAACGCTCCCGATCCACCCCAAACTCGATCCGAACATACGCTCAAGTCCAAAATTACCATACGGATATATTGAGACCTTCAAATCTCTATTTGAGGTCATTTACTCAAAGTGTTGACTCAAAGCAAACTTAGCCACCTTAGGCCATTATTATGGAACTAAGTGTTCCGAATTCAACCCGAACCCTTCTAAAACCAAATGAACCACCCCAGTGAGTCATAAAATAGGAAAAACACATACGAGAAGTGTTAAATAGGGAAACGGGGATCTAGAAAGTAAAACGACCGGTCGGGTCGTTACATTCCCCACCTCTTAAATAAACTTTCGTCCTCGAACCGATTTAGAATCATACCTGAAGTGTCGAATAAGTGTGGATATCTTCTCCGCATTTTCTCCTCGATCTTCGAAGTCTCCTCCTCGACCCATCCACTGGACCTTAACTGCTATAATCTCCTTAGACCTCAACTTGAGGACCTTCTTGTCAACAATAGCAACTGGCTCCTCATAACCCAAGCTCTCATCAATCTGAAATATGTTGTAAACCAACACATGGGACCTGTAGCCATGGTATCTCTGTAGCATAGACACGTGGAATACCGGATGAACCCCCGATAGGCTTAGGTAAAAGCAAGCCTTTACGCAACCTCACCAACTCGCTCCAAAACCTCGAGTGGACCAATGAACCTCGAACTCAACTTGCCTCTCCTTCCAAACCCCATGATACCCTTCATCGGCGAGACTTTCAAAAGTACCTTCTCGCCTACCATAAATCACAAATCACATACTTTCTGATACGCGTAACTCTTCTGCCTGGACTGTGTTATGCGAAGCCGCTCCTGAATCAACTTTACCTTATCCAAGGCATCTTTTACCGAATCAGTACCATATAACCTAGCCTCACAGGGCCCAAACCAATCGATGGGGGAATGAAACCGTCGACCATACAAGCCTCAAATGGAGCTACCTCGATGTTGGACTAATAGCTGTTGTTATAAGAAAACTTGGCCAATAATAAGAATTGATCCAACTACCCCCAAAGTCAATCACACATGCTTTGAGCATATCCTCCAGAATCTAAAATGTCCGCTCCTACTGCCCATCGTTCTGCGGATGAAAGGCCGTGATGAGCTCTACCTGGGTACCCAACTCCCTCTGTGCTGCTCTCCATAAATGCAAAGTGAATTGAGTGTCTCGATATGAAATAATGCAAATAGGAACGCCAGGCAACCAGACGATCTCCTGGATATAAATCTGAGCCAACCTCTCTGGAGTATATGTAGTCATTACAGGAATAAAGTGTGCAGACTTAGTCCATCTATCGACAATGACCCAAACGGCATCAAATTTCCTCAACGTCCGCGACAAACCAACCATGAAGTCCATAGTGATGCGCTACCATTTTCAGTCTGGTATAACCATCTACTGAAGTAAGCTGCCTGGCCTTTGGTGCTCATACTTAACTTGTTGGCAACTCAATCACCTCGCCACATACTCAACTATGTCCTTTTTTATTTGCTGCCACCAATAATGCTACCTCAGGTCGTGATACCTCTTCGTGACACCTAGATGAATGGAATAACGCAAACTGTGTGCCTCCTCTAGTATCGACTCCCTCAGTCTATCACCATTAGGAACGCATAAACGACTCTGGAGTTGCAGAATACCATCATCTTGGATAGTAACCTCCCTAGAATCATCTCATAGTACCGTCTCTCTAAGAACCAGCATGTGTGAATCATCATACTGACGATCCTTAATTCGCTTGAATAAAGAAGACCGAGCCACAACCAAGAACTCGACTGGGCTCTGAAATATCCAAACTCACAAGTCGGTTAGATAAGGACTGAATGTCCAAAGCCAATGACCTCTCCTCTACTGAAATGAACGCCAAACTACCCATACTCTTGGCCTTTCTGCTCAAGGTATCTACGACCACATTCGCCTTGCCCGGATGATAAAGAATGGTAATATCATAGTCCTTCACTAACTCAAGCCACTGGCGCTGCCTCGGATTAAAATCCCTCTGCTTAAATAGATGCTGCAAATTGCGGTGATCGTAACCTCACATGATACTCCATAAAGATAATGCCTCTAGATCTTGAGAGCATGAACTATCGTAGCCAAGTCCAAATCGTGCACGGGGTATTTCTTATCATGGAGCTTCAACTGACGTGAAGCATATGCAATAACTCGCCCATCCTTCATAAATACATAATCCAACCCAACGCGTGAAGCGTCATAATACACAGTGTACATCCCTGACCGAAAGGCAAAACCAACACCGGTGATGTAGTCAATGCGGTCTTGAGCTTCTGAAAGCTCGCCTCGGAATCATCGGACCATCTATACTGAAAACCCTTCTAGGTCAATCTAGTCAAAGGAGCTGCAATAGACTAGAAGCTCTCCATAGATCGACGATAATAACATGCTAGCCCCAAGAAACTCCTGATCTCGGTTGCTGTGGTAGGACGAGGCCAACTCTAAATTGTCTCGATCTTCCCCGGATCCACTTTAATACCCTCACCTGACACAATATGCCCCAAGAAATCCACAAAATCTAACTATAACTTGCACTTGGAGAACTTAGCATAAAACTTTTGTTCCCTCAAAGTCTAAAGCACTATCCTCAAATGTTGCTCGTGCTCTCCATGCTATGCGATATCTCATCAATGAAGACAATGATATATGAGTCAAGGTATGGCTTGAATACCCGATTCATCAAATCCATAAATGATGTTGGAGCATTAGTCAAGCCGAAGGACATCACTAGAAACTCGCAGTTCCTATATCTAGTCCGAAAGGTTATTTTCGAAATATACGAAGCACGATCCAAGTTGATCATACCTAGATCTCAAGTCAATCTTCGATAAAACTTTAGCACCCTGAAGCTGATCAAATAAATCATCAATGCACGATAACGAATACTTATTCTTAATGGTGACCTTATTCAGCTGGCAGTAATCAATGCACATCCGCATACTAATAATACCGGTGCACCCCAAGGCGATACACTCGGCCTAATGAATCACATCTCGAGCAAATCCTGAAACTAATCCTTCAACTCTCTCAACTCCACTTAAGCCATACGATCAGATGGAATAGAGATAGGCTGGGTGCCTAGTGACAAATCAGTGCCGAAATCGATATCACGATTCAGCAGGATACCTGGTACGTTAGTAGGAAATATGTTGGAGAGCTCTCACATCACAAGCACTGAATCTAACACGGAAGTCTCCCCAGCAGTATCTCGAACAAAGCCCAGATAGGCCAAGCAACCCTTCTCGACCAAATATCGAGCCTTCAAGAAAGAAATAACCCGACTAGATGTACTAATAGATGAACCTCTCCACTCCAGCCTAGGTAACTCTGGCATCACCAAGGTAACAGTCTTAGCAAGGCAATCAAGAATATCGTGGTACAGAGACAACCAGTCCATCCTAGGATAACCTCGAAATCAATCATATCAAGCAATGAAAGATCTGCTCTAGTCTCATACCTACAGAAAGTCACTATAGTAGATCGGTAAACCCAATCAACAACAACAAAATCTCCCACATGCATAGACACATATACAAGAACACTTAAGGACTCACGAGATACATCCAGATAAGGAGAAAAGAGAGAAGACACATAGAAATAGGTAGACCTTGGATCAAATAGTACCGAAGCATCTCTGCTACACACAGAAATAATACATGTGATCACTGCGTCGGAGGCTACTACCTCTGGTATGGTTGGGAAGGCATAGAATCTATCCGGAGCGCCATCTGACTGGCCTCCACTTCTATGGTGGCATCTACTTACTTACCCTCTGTCTCTAGCTGGCCAGATGAGTGATGTGGCAACTGGTTGGTAATCATGGGCTGATGGCTTTACTGTACTACCTTGCCCCGAAGCTTACTCCTCAGATGACCAATCTCCCGGCACTCAAAGTAACCTCCAGGTGTGGAAAACTGTTGACCCTACGTTTGGCTCGGATAGCCTGAGTGCCCACTGGAGGAACTCTGAATAGCTGGCAAACGGTAGGTGCTCTCTAGAATGGCGCTGAAGTAAGGTCGTGCCGGAGCACACCGAATAGGCTGTGGTGATGAATACATTGGCCTGCTAGGATGGTCCTTCATGAACTGACCTCTTTCCTTAGACGGGGCCCCACTAAATCTACCAGAATGCCGAGGCCGCTTATCCCTCAATGTGAACTCTCTGCCCTAGTTGCGGATACGCTCGATCCTCCGAGCTATCTCCACAACCTGATAGTAAGGAGTCCCCGTATTTTCCTCTCGGGCCATAAAAACTTGAATCCCATAATGCAAGCCCGCAATAAACCTCTGCACTCTCTCTGCATACGTGGGGAGTGTTGACGGTCAATTTTGACACTCCTTTTTAAAATTAATTTACTTGTACTTAATAATTTACAATAAATATTTTGGAAGTATTTTCTATCGATAAATACCTATTTTTACAAATTAATTAATTATTAGTTTTGAAATCAATCACCTAGTAGTAGTATTATGTAATTACAAATATACTTACTATTTTTATGTTATTAAAACAATCTTTCATGCACATCACATAGGCTTTATAATTAATTTAACAAACTATTTTTTTCAACTTTAGTTAAATAGTCTTACTATGTTAATAATTCCAAATTAGTATTGCAATATAGGAAAACAAAATATTTTATAAATAATTAATTGCAATAATTAGCAGTATATTTGATAATTATAATTTTACTATATTTCTTTTAGAAATTAATTAAGTTTAACTAAATTAATTTTAAAGTGGTTAAAGACTAAATGGCTATAATTGCAATTGCATTCCTAAACACAGATTGGCTATTTTCTAAATCAAAATTGTCCCATTCCACTAGCCCAATCCGAAAATGACTCAGGTCCAATTCCCTCACTCTCTACTTTGGCAATCCATACCACTCCCACTGAACCAATCAGAGCTTGCAACATCACTCGTCCCATTCCCTCAGAAAACAAATACAGATCAACTCAGTCGTTGATCCATATCATTAATGGATCAAATTTAATCCCGTTTTTGGTTTATTTTTTCAAAAGGCTATTGTGTTTTATCTCCGTCTTTCGGTCACAAGAATCCAATGGCCATGGATTTCCCATTTTTATTATTTCTAAAATCCCTAATTATCAAAACAATCGGAGTCGTTGACCAAAAGATCCAACGACTCCCGTTACATCTCCCAATTTTAAATCTGAGACACCCTAAAACCATACTCATTTCCCATCTGACCAGCCGCCTCTCTTTCCTCTTTTCCTTTCTAATCTCTCAAACCCTCCATGCCATTCAATCAAGAAACCTTGCACAAATCGGTGCAAGTTCATGAATTCGAGCCTTACAGCACTCAATCTGTCCCCTGTCAGCGAATCTCACCTACTTCTTTCCCCATCGTCGTTCAAATTCAAAACCTCCAATTTGAAACCTTAAACCTAAAAAGTGAAACTTTATTCATCTGATTTCCCCAGTCTTCCTTTCAAGTCCGAGCATGCATGGTTCATCTCTTCGAATTTATCATCAACAATCGCTGTCCAAAGGTCAAACGTAGTGAGCTCTAGATAGTGGAGCTTTGACCGATGGACCTTTTACTCTCAACGGTTGAATCCTTCAAACTCGTGCCCAGGTAAATTTTCTTGATGATATTTCCTTCTGTGCTTCCCTGATTTTACCCGACTATGCTCACATAATCAATTCATCGTCACTCTACACTACCATTGTGAATCTACTGAAACCCTAGTGGCTCAATGGCCACTATAAATTGGGCTTTTAATGCTCTCACCTAACAGGCACACCAATAATACCTACCAAACCTAACAATAGTCTAAAATCTCATACGAATTAAAAAAGGCTAGGTTTCTTTTCTGATTAATCTCTATTTCTTTTTGTTTCTGAGTTTCTTCACTTCTCAAGAGCTTGAAATTTTAGTTTTCATACGGCTAAGTTAGAAACCCCGTTTCGTCTGCTGCCCTAGAAAATGTCAATACACTTCCACTCTTTCTCTTTTGACCGGCTTCATTCGAATATCATGAACATGCTGCTGTCTTTTATTAGTTGTGTTTGTTTATAATGTTTGTCATTAGTGCATAAAAACTATTTCTAGTTCATGATGATAAGTTGTAACCTATAGTCACATGTTATGCTTTTGAGTACCTCTAATCAGTATTGACTAAGTTATTATGTGACCTCGATCGCTTCGGTTCTGTATCAAACAATCTATGTGATTAAGCTACTTAATATGCCTTAACGACTTTTCATGTTTACATAAGCTGCAAGTTTTCTCTTAATGAGTCTGCTATGATCTTTATCCCTGCCATACTATTTCTGCATTTTGTTGTTGAGGTTGTTGTTTGATAATCCTAACAAGAATGGGCATGAAAGCTCACAGTTTAATCCTTCATCACTTAATTGAAATATGTGAAGTTTAATTGTTTAAACTCCCTCTTTCTTTGTATAATGTTTGTTAACCTGTAAGCACTCTTTGAGTCATCACTATGAGAGTATTATGCCTATGCTTAAATACTAATAACATCTCTAAGCCTCTTTAATGTGGAACTGTTTCACTAAAGTAATTATGTCAACTCATGTAAATACCAGAAACCATTTTTTGCATATGTTTGTTATGATCAGTTTATCTTTCAAAAATTAGGTTATAGTCATGTTGATTGTTAACTGGTTTACAAGCTGAGAATAACTACATCATGCTTAGATGTTAATCTTAGTCCATACAGCCGAGTTAATCTATTTTGTATAACATCTTCCCTGTCTTTGACCCTTAATGACATTGCTAACCTGATTTTATAATGACTGAAACTCATCCTATTTTTGTAAGACTGACATTAATTGAAACATCTACATGTATAGTTGAATGCAGGTTCTATATGTATCTTTGTGTATCTCTCATGATTTCATGCTTCTGTGCACTATCTTGAAATTGTATAAAGTCTTCCTTCTCCCATTTAATCTAAATTGTACCCAGTCTATGAAGTTCAACAGAAACTTTTTATTGCTATTGTTAGACATAATAGTTTGCTTATTTCATAAAAAGATTAATACTTTTATATAGGGTTGGTTCTGTCATCAATTTCGAGGTTAAGTAAGACTGATAGTCTGTGATCTTTTCAAGCATTCTTAGATGTTCCCTTTGAATTTGCAAACATGTGATCATGTTACAAGTTCTGACTTTATTCTGGTATCTCTAATGACACCTGTAGAGGTTTCTAGTTATGACTGTTTTTCTAAATCTTGCTGATGTTTTCAAAAGTTCCAAGTAGTGTTGTCAACCTATGTGTGCAAGACTTGGGTTAAACTAATCTATGATTAGTGTATTAGGGCAAGAGCATCTGCATCCCTAAGTTGTTATAGCTCTGAACTATGTGCCCTTTATCTATTCTTGAGATGTGTGATCCCAGCTATTTGGCTCTTTAGCAATAAGAATATAGTTGTACATGCCTCTACATGTGTTTAAAAACTTGACTTTTAAACCTGTTCATATGTGTTTCACTTACTTAGTATTGGGGACATAGTATGGCAAAAAATGAAATTGTTTTGTGTTATTATGTTGAGAAAGAGGTATTCTTCTGTGGTAGGGTGTATTATGGTAGTTGGTTTACATTGAAAGAGCCTCATTGACACTCAAACCTATAGGGAAGAATGAGTTGTTAGTGGATAAGGGTATTGGGAGTAGAATTTAACTCTTGGTTGGGCTCCTCTCACCGGCACAAGAATTACCCTAGGCCTCGAGACCCTTGGAAAGTTTGAAGTGTTGGGGGATTTAAAGGGTGCATCGACCTTAAGTAGAATTCTCTCCTTAGCCCTTACTCATTGACACTTATTATTATCTTTGGATTTTGTGTTTAATGACAACTAAAGGTGTTTAATGTGGATGATTTGCTATACATAACTACCACATTGGTATAACCTTCTTAGTGTTTAAATACTGTTAGTTATCTTTCCTTTATTCTTTGCTTGCAAGTTTGTCACGACCCAAAATCTCACATGTCGTGATGGTGCCTATCGCAATACTAGAAAATCCAAAAATCACAAATAACCGCGCATCTTTAAATTTAAAACATGATGAAATAATCTTAATAGTGAAAATCTCATAATATCTGATAAGAAAAATACCGCAACTCAATTCAAAATCCCCCAGAATCCGAGTGTCGCTGAGTACATGAGCATCTAAATGACAACATAGTCTGACTGCTAAAATACTGTCTAGAAAGATAGAACAGTACTAATTAACTGAAAAAAAGGAGAGTCACGATCTGCGGACGCCAAGGAAGCTACCTCAATAGTCTCCAAACAGATAAAGCTCCAAAGCTAGCAACTGCCATGCCCCGAAGTACCTGGATCTGCACACAAAGTGCAGAGTGTAGTATGAGTAAAACCGATCCAATGTACTCAATAAGTAACAAGATTAACCATGGGCTGAAAGCAGTGACGAGCTCAGAAAGGTACAATCCAAACCAGATTACAACAGTACAGATATGACAAGAAATATGACAGTAATGTCTCAGAGAAACTCATAATCAGATGGTACATAGTACATGAATGTAGACATGCTTTCAAGTTTAACAGTTTAAGCTCAACACGATGAAATATGCCAAGTATGCTTGATATGAGGAATGTTACATCTCTATATCTATATGTCAAATGTGTATGTCACATATAATGCATCACACTGACAACCTCACGTAATTCCACTCTTAGAGTACTCAATCTGACTACTTCAACTCTTACCAATCAGACTTAGTCACTCATCACTGTATGATAGTTGCACTCACTGCTGGTATATCAGACTCTGGAGGGGCTGATCGTGCCCAAGCGCTAATATAAAGCCAATCTGGGCTGCAGCGGCGTGCAACCCAATCCCATAATAAAAACGCCGCCCGATCCATATAATAATAATTTATATAAAGCCAAGAAAGACAGCTGCGATGTGCAGCCCGATCCACAACCACTCTCACAACACGGATCTTAGGCCCCAACTCAGTCATCAATCTCTCTAGTCTCTCGGGCTCACAGATCTCATGCCAATCCTCCCAAACAATGATATATGATACAACAATAAATAGTAACAAAGACTGTGATATGATATGCAAATGATAGATGTGACTGAGTACTAAATTGACATTTAAGCAAATAATTCAACAGCAGAAATGACCCCAGTGGGTCTCAACAAGATAAACATATAGCCTAAACATGATTTCTAACATGGATGACAGCTCAGTTACTCTAACACATAGGGATCACATGAATAGCAACAAGGTTTGATGACTACACAGCACCACGGAATTTACCGGGTCACAATTACCACGGGGTACGCCCACACACCCGTCACCTAGCATGTGCATCACCTCAACACCAATCACATAACACATATTTAAGGTATTCATACCCTAGAACTAAGTTTAGAAGTGTTACTTACCTCGAACCATGCAAATCTCTACTGCAACAAGCCCTTGCCTCGCGAATCGGCCTCTGAACGATAGACACAAACAACTATATACAATCAATAGAAGCTATAGGAATCAATTCTGTATGATAAAGCTAAGTTCTTTAAAAAAAAGTCAAAAAGTCAACCCCGAGCCCACATCTCGGAATCCGACAAAATTAACAAAATTCGAACACCCATTCAATAAAGAGTCCAACCATACCAAAATTACCCAATTCCGACATCAAATCATCAGTTAAATCCCCCAAATCATATTCTCTAATCCCTAAAGATTCATCAAATTTCACCTTAAAATCACTTAATCTAGGTGGAAAATTCAATAGTTATTCAATATTAATAGATAAAAACGACCAAAAGTGTCATAGCTCTTGAAATCTAGCAAAACCCCTCTCAAAAATCACCTCCAACCGAGCTTGCAAAGTTCAAAAACGAAGAAATCTCGGAACCCTTCGAATTTATACACTGCCCAGGCATTTCGCACCTACGGACCAAAAATCCGCTTCTGCAGAACCGCATCTGTGGTGCAATCTTCGCACCTAATCGATTCACTTAGCCCCCTAACTAGTCGCACCTGCGGTCTCCTTCTTGCACCTGTGGGGCCACTTCTGCGGAGTCCACTTCACTTCTGCGACTCCACAACCTCCTGTCCACTTCCGCTTCTGCGGGGGCCTCAATGCGCAGTAGCACATCCGCTTCTGTGGGCTTCCATCCGCACCTGTGCTCCGCTCCAGGACCTCCTCTCCAGGACTCGCACTTGTGCCTCCATGGACGCTTTTGCTGCACCGCACCTGTGGCCAAAACCTCGTAGGTGCGGTTACACCAAAGCAATAGCCTACAACAATTACACAAGTCAAATTCTCAACCCGTTAACCATCCGAGGCCCCCGAGACCTTAACCAAACATACCAACAAGTCCTAAAACACGATATGAACTTAGTGAAGGCCTCAAATCACATCAAACAACATCATATACACGAATCACACCCAATTCAAGCCTATTGAAACTAATTAATCTCCAACTTCTACAATCGATGCTGAAACCTATCAAACCAACTCCGATTGACCTCAAATTTTGCACACAAGTCATAAATGAAACAACGGACCTATTCCAACTTCCAAAACTAAAACCCGAGCCTGGTAACCCAAAAGTCAACTCTCGGTCAAACATCACAACTCTCCAAACTTCCATTTTTCCAACTTTTTCCAATTTAGGCAAAATCACCTACAGACCTCCAAATCAATATTCGGAGATGCTCCTATGTCCAAAATCACCCCAGAAAGCTATCGGAAACATCAATGCTCTGCTCCGGAGTCAATTACACATAAGTCAACATCCGACCAATGCTTCTAACTTAGGCTTCCGACCTTGGGACTAAGTGTCCCAACTCATTCTGAACCATCCCCGGAACCAAACCAATCACCCCGGCAAGTCACATAACAACAAATGAGCATAGATTAAGTAATAAATAGGGGAACTGGGCTATAGTACTCAAAATGACCGGCCAGGTCGTTATAAAGTTCATGTATGAGCATGTATATAGTAATGTCTCTCTAATGATTTTCTCTCTTCTTTTTTGAACATGTAAAAATGGCTTGGGCCTGCCGACTTCTTAAAGAACTTAGGCCAAATCCAACATTTCTATATCTTAGGAATCCAGAGTCAGCTATTGCCCGTCCCTGATATTGTTGGGCCTGCCTCTTCGAGGCCCAAAAACGAGAGTCCTTCATTTCCTTTACTACTTTATTATTTACTGCTTTCGCTATTCAATAGCTTTACTTTGTCGTTGTCCTTTATTGTGCTCCTGTTGTTTTGTCTCACATGTATACAATAATTATATATTGGATTGAATGATTTACTTTATGTCTTAAACTATAGGCAAGCCTTGAAGAACCTAGGATTAAAAGAAGCACTAGTTAGTAATTAGTCCTACATTTGTAAATTATAAGTGGTTTATATTATTAATGTACTATGCTTTGCTAACTCTTCTTAAAGATTTTTGAAGCTCAAAAGCCTAACAAAAGGCGGCAGACCCTCTTTAAAAAAGAAAACCGGAACTGAATCGTGGGTTTAGCATTCTAAAAGGAAATCAACTCCCTTCAAAAACCAAGGTGTTGCTGCCCCAAACCAAGATTTCCAAAAGGTTCCTTCAAGCCAAATATTTAAATAGCCAAGGTATATCTTAGGCTTATTTTCATAACACCTTCATCTCACTAGGGTAACATGAACATTCATGCTTCTTAAAAGATGAAATGTTTTATAACTTAACTCTTCTTTTCACGTGTTTTCATACAAATACCATACCTACTTTTAAAGCCCTTTTCAAACATATATACACTAACATTATTTTCCAAGACTCCTCTATAAACTCATACCCTTTTTAAACTACACACTTCCTTGTAGATGTTATGTCCTAATATGTGGTAAGCTACACTCTTTATATACTAGAAAAGCATAGTACAAGCAATTAGTCCTAAATTTAGTCTAAGTCCTATGGAGCTACCTCAGGTAGATTTTAAGGGGTGCCTAACACCTTCCTCTTAGAAGAACAAGTTCTCTTACCCATAATCTCATCGGTTAGCAGACTAATAAAGAATATGACCTTTAGTAATTAAATAGGTACCCTAGTATATCTTTAAATATTAGGCGGCGACTCTCTTTTATCAACAACAAAGAAACCACAAGTTGAATCTTGTTTTGACTCGTGCAAAATAGGGTGTAACAGGGAGTATGATAGCTGCATGATAAGACAACTCATTGATCTCGCCTCATAGTTGGTCATAGACATCTGACCCTGCTAGCTGCTCGAATTGACCCCGTAATGCCTCCCTCTATGAAGCTGGAATATATTTCTTCAAGAAGAGGTGTGTGAATTGATCCCAAGTCAAGGGAGTGAACCTGCTGGCCTACTGAGGAGATAATACTGCCACCATCTGCGCGCCTTCCTTTCTAGCTGAAAAGTGGTGAAGTCCACTCCGTTGGATCAACTAGTCCCAGATTATGCAGTCTTTCCCTCCAATGATCAATGTTGTGGGTCCTCTGACTGTTCACCGCCAAAGACGGGAGGATGAGGCCTAGTAAATCTATCTAGCCGCTTCTACTCGCGGTCGGTCTAGTCTCTGCTCTAGCCACTACAACCGGCTGAATCCCGCTGACAAGTAGTGCACATGGGGTCTGATAAATAACAATAGTGTGCCATGGCGCATGAATGGTAGGGTTCTGTTCTCCCCCTCCTACTTGAGATGTGGCCGAGTTTGCTGGAAATAGTTCAGCCTGAGTCATAGAGTCCATAAACCGCAGTATACGACCCATGACCTCCTGAAAGCCTGGTGTAATCATAAAATCTACTGGGGCCTGCTCGGTTGCAGGTGCCTCATCCTGCTCCTCCAAAATAGGATCCTCTACTCGATCCACTGGCCGTACCTGTGGGGCAACTCTAAGATGCCCCTTCCTTCTAAAAGGAGCTCGGGCCATTCCCCCGCCTCTACCTCTACCGACTGGGGGAGTGATAAGTTAGGATTTTAACGTGTTTTATACCCCTACTTGCCTACGCTTTGGTTATAAATTGCTACAAAATAGTCCCAAAATGCTCACAAGTTGTACTTGATCGCAGGTTTGATCGACAAAGCGATGAAAGTCAAATATCGGCTCAGAAAGGAGTGAAACCTGCTCAAGTGTCAAAGATCAAGGAAGTTGAGGAAAAGAGGCCCTAGTGCGAACCGCGCAACTGTGAACGCGGCCGCACTAGGAGGTTCAGAGAATGGCATATTCAAGGGGAAGGCTACGCGGCCGCGGTCATTTCCACGCGGTCTGTGGTCAGGCTCCGCGGCCGTGCTACACTTTTACGCGGTTTGCGGAGCAGAGATTCAGAGAGCCAAAATTTGACCCCTTTCAAGCAAAGCGGCCCGCGTCCATTTCTGTGCGGCCGCGCTAACTTCCACCGCGGCCGCGCTACATTTTTACGCGGTCCGCGGTCCTCAACTTCAGAGAAGCAGAAACCAAGAGTTCAAGAGCCAGTGCGGCCGCGGTCATGTTTGCGCGGTCCGCGCCGACCCCACAGGGGTATTTTTGTCCAGTTTTTCCAGCCCAGTATAAATAGGACCTTTTTCCATTTTTAGGTTAAGTTTTAATTTTTGAAGCTGCTGAGCTCGTGAGAACGACTAGTTTAGCCATTTTTGGCACTTTTGCTCTTCAATATTGTATTTTCTTCCTAGCAATTAATTAATATGTTTACTTCTTCATCTATTTCTTTAAATTTTGCATCTAGCATGAGTAGCTAAACTCACTAGCTAGGTTTGCGGCTCAACCCTAGTGTGGGTAATTGATGGGTGTTGCCATCTAAGGTTAGATTGATATTGGGTGTTTGCTATTTGGGTTAATTTTAGGTTTTAATTAAGGATTGGTGGTTGCAAACACTGATTCTAGCTTGGTTGGTTTAACTCTGAGAGTCTATGACCCCAAAATTGACCCAACAAGGAATTGGGATGGACCCATGAGAAATGGTAGTCCCAATTAACGGGTTAAATCTCGAGAGAGTAATCACCCTACTTGAACCCTAGTTGCTTGGTCTAATTGGCCTACCCAATTGGTCTCGAGAGAGTCAATTGGGCAAAATCACTCTCTCCACCGAGAGGTGTGAAAGTGGGTACAACTGTGCAACGGTTATAGCATAAGCCCCAAATATGTCAATCTATCCTTAGAAGCATCTACCCGTTAATTAACCACCTAGGAAATGCCACGACCCTAGTGCCTTTCTCTATATTAAATAAACTTAACAATATTTCCGTAGCATAATTTATAATATTAGATATAAAAATCAAAACCAAAGATGTTTGAAGTGATATTAGAAGCACAACCGCAATTCTAGACTGGACAGACATTACAACTCCACTACTAGCTCCCTGTGGAAATTCGATCCCGAACCACTATTCGGGTAAAAGCTGTAGCGACCCGCTCTACCTACCTTAGTGTAGTGTTGAGTCGGCAGCAATCAACTTTTTGGCGCCGTTGCCGGGGAGCTTACGGTGTTGACTATCTGTTTGGATAGTTTTGTGTTTTGCTTCTCTTTCCTTCTTGTTACTAATTTTGTTTGTGTCAATTAATCAGGTACTATGGTTTTAAATGGAAACGACCCTCTTGGAAACGTGATCGCGGGGGAGGAGGTAGAGGATATTGGAGATGAGGAGGTGCCTCTTGTACCTCCCGGACCAAGAAGAGGCCGCCAGGCCAATATAAATGACAACGTTCCAGACCCTCTTCCGCCACCTCCAAGAGCGGTCCCTTGGATGCTGCCAAATCAAGGATATGCAAGTGCCATTGTTCCTCCCCGAATCCGGGCGGGGAACTTTCAAATCACAAATGTTATGTTGACCTTGCTCGAGCAAAGAGGGTATTTTACGGGCGCCTCCGACCAAAATGCCTACAAGCACTTGAAGGGGTTCGTAGATACTTGCTGGGGGAGCAAGCAAACAAACGTGTCCGAGGATGCGTTGAGATTGAGGCTTTTCCCGTTCTCTCTTCAGGGTAAAGCGTTGGATTGGTTAGAAAGGCTTCCCAATCATTCTATCACCACATGGGATGAATTGGCGGACAAATTTATTGCCAAGTTCTTTTCTCCAAGCATATGCCAGCTCTTCGGGATGAAATTCTAGCTTTCAAGCAAATACCAACGGAACCTTTGCACGAGATATGGGAACGATATAGAATAATGGTGAAGGAGTGCCCTCATAACGACATGACCGAGGCAATGATCCAGCAAACTTTTTATAGGGGCATCAACACCACGAATCAGGGAGCATCCCTTCTGCTGCTGGGTAATGCCATTGTGTGCGTTCTCACCATTTGTTAGAGAATAAGATGAAAATTAAACTCACAACATCAACTGCATGATAGGAGATCAAGAAGAAGAAGAAGTTTCCAAATACCCTATAGCCTCTCGAAGAAAAGTATGAATGCCTACGCAATGATCTGCTAGGCTCTATTAGGTCTGCTCATGATCGTGAAACCTATGTGAACCTAGATCTTTGATACCGAGGCGTCACGACCCAATTCCTACCATAGGTCGTGATGGCGCCCGACACTCTCGTTAGGCAAGCCAACGGTGAACCACAAACATAGTTATCCGTTCATAGAACTTTTAAAATCATGAATTACATTAAGAAGGTGGAATTAAGTTTAGAAACCAAGGTAAAATACTTTAGTTCTAACTAAGTCACAAAGCATGAACAGAACATAAAGCGAAATGATGGTAATTTTAGGTACAACCATGAACATCTACTAGAAATTTCCAAAATTCGGTGTCATAAGTGCATGGGCATCTAGTAACATATACAAAACCACTATAACAACTGTCTGGATGATAATAGACAAAATAAATAAACATAGGGGGAAAGGTGACTCTGGGTGCTGCGGATCGACATGGAAAGAAGCTGACCACTAAGTCTCTGGTTAGTGCGTCTACGTGTCCGAGTGACCACCTGAAGTACCTGCCTTGGTACCTGCACAATTAGTGCAGAAGTGTAGTACGAGTACATAAATCATTGTGCACCCAGTTATCTATTCTAACCTCGAAGAAGTAGTGAGGAGGGGTTGACATAAACAATTACTAGTGGTCCAATGACAAAGTACATAAAAGTAGACAGGTATAAAGACCAACAAGTAGCGACGAAACAGATAAATATAATAACATAATTTTCAACATAAAAACTATGCTATTTCGAAAGAACAACGATAATCAAGACAATGTCAAATCTCAAGTTAGTAACCAACTCATGTGTACTCTGACCCCTATCGAATATTACGCACGAATTCTATCGAGGTCGTACGACTCGATCCATAATAATAGCGTACACTGCCGAAGTCGTACGACCCAATGAGGATGCATCTCATTATACTGTCAAGGTCGTATGACCCGATCCATGATGCTATTTTATAGCACGGCTGAGGTGTACGGCCTGATCCATAGGAATTGAGAGACGTTCCCACTTGTGAACATACATGCGGGTCAATAAGACACGGAACTACCGATCACAGAAACACAACACGAGGATAGGAATGCAAGAGAAAACATAATTGTTACCAACAATAACATATCCCGCTAAAACTATAAGTAAAGAGGCTCGGTCAAAACATAAATTCTAGTCTAAATCTCAGTTAAATTCCAAGTAATCAACACGCAAGTTTAATTCAAGTAGTACAGCTAAGGCATGATGTAGGTCTAAGTCTACCCAGACATAAACCTAACTCTAGCTTATGCACGGACACTCGTCACCTCGTACGTGCGTAGCACCCATAATACATAGCACATAACAAATAAAATACCTACGGGGATAATTCTCTCTTACAAGATTAGGCAAAAGACTACCTTGCTTCTAAGTCCACTACATGGCTCCCACACCTCACTAGTCTCCTCAAATTAACGTTGAACAACTCAAAATTAGTCAAAGGGTGTAAAAATCGATCAATATATGCTCAAATACTCATAATTTACTATTAGAGTCAAGTCCCAACCCAAATCGGAAAGTTAACAAAAGTCAACCTCGGTCCCTCGTGCCCGGATTCAAGAAATTTTTAAAGATAGATATTACCCATGGCATTACGAACTCAAATATATAAATTATACCCAATTTCATAATCAATTTTGTGGTCAAATCTTTTTTTATATTAAATTCTAGTTTTTTTCAAGAAAATTCCAAAATTATACTAATTTTCATGTTAAAATCTACAACTAATCTATGTATTTAACTCATAATAGGAAGAAAATACTTACCTTATGATACTTGATGAAACCCTTCAAAAATCTCCCAAATCGCCCAAGACAAGAGAAAAATGGATGAAATGAGCCTAAGACCTGTATTAAAAATCACATTCTGCGCAGGCATCCTTCATCCCAATAACGAAAAAAGCCTCGCGATCACGTAGGCCAAGTAAACCCTACCCAGAAATTCTTCATCGCATTCGTGATGCCTAGATCGTTAAGTCAACCGCGTTCGCGAAGGCTTAAGCCTTTCAGCCCTTCGTGTCGCTTCCGTCTCTGCGTTCACGAAGACAGCTTCGCGTTCGCGTAGAGTAGCCAGGTCCTCCATCACGTTCGCGGGGCCCTCCTCGCATTCGCAAAGAGCAAACCAGTGCCCCTTCCACAAACCTTCTTTGCGATTGCGGACTCCCCTTCGTGATCGCGAAGCACACCAGCACCAGCAAAATCTACCAATTTCTACATTGCTCCGTCCAAATATACTAACAAGTCCATAAATATAATCCAGACCTACTCCAAATATCGGAACAAATAAAATAACATCAAAACCAAGAATCAAACCTCAAAACCTAATTAATAAACTGGTAAACTTCATAATTCTCCCAACTAGCTCTGAACGTGACAAATCATGCTTAGACAACTCAGAATGATATCAAATTTCACGCACAAGTCCAATATGTCATTACGAACCTACTCCCAGGATCAGAATGCTAAACAAGATCCGATAACACCAAATTTTACTTCAATTCAAACTTAAAAAACTCTAAAACTTTTAAAATGCCAACTTGAGATGATAAGCACCGAAACGCCCGGTCCACCCGAAACTCGATCCAAACATACGTCAAAGTCTAAGATCACCATACGAATCTATTGGAACCTTCAAATTCCGACGACGTTTACTCAGAGTGTTGACTCAAGTCAATCTTGGCCACTTTAGGCCACTATTATGGAACTAAGTGTTCCGAATTCAATCCGAACTCTTCCAAAACCAAACTAACCGCCCACGTGCATCATAAAATAGGAAAAATACATATGGGAAGTCTTAAATAGGGATAACAGGATCTAGAAAGCAAAATGACCGGTCGGATCATTGCAAATATATTCCTCTTTATGAATTTCTTCTTGTACCAACTAAAGATCCGAGTTTCTCACCAATCCGTTGCAACATATGTGCCCTCTCCAACAAAGCAAAGAGATTAATTAGTCTGCACACTCAAATATGTATTCAAGCATAATATATAGACTCACATATTGAAAGAATTTGCTCACTCTCACAAAGAAACTCATGTCCAACTAAGATCATACCATAAGCTTGCTCGTAGTGTATGTTTCTACCAATTTAAGCTTGCAAAGTTTAGGATGAATTAGGTCTTTATAGGTTGTAATGTAGGCTAAGGGACGTGCATGATAGATATGGATAATAGTAACTAATCCTCCTAAGCATTTTTAATACAATACGCTTTAATGTTTAAGCACATACTCTTCATGACCATTCAACACATTGTCACTAAAACATCCTAACTCGGCCCGTTGTCTTTAAGCATTTCTACACAATTACTAGCCCGTTCAAAATGAATTGGAGAGGAATTTTCTTTTATTTTTTGGTATTCTTGTATTTTTTTTCTTTTTCTTTTTTAAATCTTTTCAACACTCTCCATAAGTTGGTTTTCCGGCTAGTGGCTCTTTTAATATGTACATGCACCTTTTGGCCTTTCTTTGGTTCTACCCAAAACTCCCCAATCTCTTTCCTTACTCTTCTAGAAACTCAAGTACTTTCGAAGGCAAATATTTGATATTCGGCTTAAAGTTGTGTATATTTATATGTATATTGCCTCACATTTTACTCGTATTTTGTGGAATTTAGATGTGGAATATAATGATTTATTCTAATTCCTAGTATTTTATGTATAGGAGTCACCCGGAGGTAATGTGGAAAGTGCAAGGATCGAAGCAAAAAAAGAACAAAATAAGAAAATCAGGCAGTGTAGCGCCAAGGGTAGCATGGGGTGCTACCTGTGGCGCAACTTCCAGATGTAAACATATTCCAGCGCTAGGGCTAGCGCCCCACGCTATTCTCGACGCTGGGTGACAACTTTCACTCCTATTTCGTCTAGGACAAGGTTATTTCGGTCCTACACGCCCCAACGCGTATAAAAAGAAGTCTAAACCTATTTTGGAGGGGGAGACACCACTTTGAGAGGAAAATACACACAGAGAACACTTAGGAGCAAGGATTCCAGTTTTTCTTCATCTTTCTTAGTATTTTCAACTATTCAACACTTGCGAAATTGTTTGACTTTATCATTAGTGGCTAAAACCCATAAGTTCTGGGGTTGTGATTTAGCCATGAATATTGTTGTTTGAAGTTGACTTGACCTTGATTATAATTTGCTAATATATGGCTGTTTCTTCAATTCTGTGATTAATTGCTTAATTGTCTGGCCAACAATTAGGTTCTATTTACTATCTATCCTATGCTTGGGAAAGCTACGTTTAGATTAGAGAAAAATTGGAGAGGGCATGATCTTAACTCTTAGTGGGGGTTGGATTTGTGGTTTGGATAGGAATATACCTAGTCACCATGCTCAATTGAATATCGTAATCTTAATGCATTCTTAATAGATTTATTCCATAGAAATATAGGTGTTAAATCTATTTTGAATATGCGAGTAGTAATTCAGGAGAATACTACGAGAGAAATTATTCGATTAATTAGCAACCATGAGCAAATTATATGAAAGGGAGAGTTAATTAGAATGCAACAGGATTGGTGAATCGATCACAACCCTGGATATCTATTTCTACTGAACAACAACTATTTTCTACTTGATTAGTTAGTAACTTGTTACAATTATTGCTTAGTATAATCACATGAATAAACTCTGATTGATTCAACTGAATAACAATCTCGGTGAAATTAGTGGGTAGTTAACACAAGTCTCTATGGGTTCGACACTCGACTTATCATTTTATTACTTGTATGACCACGTATACTTACGTGTGCGTTTGGGAGCAAAAATATTCAACAAGATTTGATGAAGGACGAAAAGGAATCGTCTTGTGATGTAGGTGCCAGAGAAAAGGTTTACAAGCTCAAGTGGGCAACAAGAGGTATTTTACCATTGGTAGACAAGTAGCTCAAGGGTCAATCAATGAAACTCCATATCATTTCCTAGACTCACAAGGCCTATTTATTTCTCTTTAACTTACATACGAGGTATGTTCTAAACTATCAAGGGATGATATAGAGTACAATCAAATATCTCACATCACCCAATGTGCATGACTCACTCAGGACAACTCAGACTCGCCCCTCAAGTTAAAGCAACTAGCATAGTCATCATATAATTCAACCACATAGGAAGTACATAACAAGAGTCAAAAGATGATCCCAAGCATCAAAAGAAAGTCACATATATTATCAAGGCATACAATCATAAGAGTCAAGAAGAAAGTGCCCAGCACAAATGCTCTAACTCTAAGGCCCGATATGAAAAGTCAAAAAGTATAGATTCAAATTGGAGAAGTTGGGGGTGTGTCTGGACGCGAGATTTATTCTGCTCTGATCCCAGTCTGAAGAAGTGAACCTCGCTTCGCTGCCAGGACTTTTATCTTCAACTCTTTTTGGTCAATTTTTTTGCCTATCTGATCCTTTTTCATTCAAGTTCATTCATACGTATAAAAAACATGTAATGAGCATATTTTAATTCAAAAGCGGTATGAACGCCTGAACCTCACACAAGAAATTATATGCCAACATACAAAAAACATGAACTTTTTGTCATTTATCATTCTGCAAAATTTTGCTTCTCTTATACCCTATTATCCTAAGGCGGATCCATGTTAGATACTGTGGGGCACATGCCCCTATCCTCCTTGCTAAAAGTAGTCAGTTTCTTGTATGACTTTTCATAAGTTTTGCAATATGATGTAGATGGCACCCATGCTCATATTTTTGTATTGGTGTCTTGATCGAGATCCATAGCTACAACTGTCATTCTATAAACCAGGGGGAGGCATGGCCGGCACCTAGTGCCATACTCAGCCCGAGCGTACCACTCTGTAACTGTGATCTCTAGAGGGGTAGCCCTCAACATAGGCTAACGAGGCCTACTTGCAAGCTGATTATACCAATCAAGGCCGACGGTGCCATATATTGAATCATCTAAAATAACGTCTCTCTCATCTGAGGGGAAAACGTACCAAAAAGCTCATATACATAACTTTGCGGGCCGATGAGGCCGCCATGAACGTCTATAACCAGCAATACCAAATTAACATGTACTCAGGGCCGTCAAGGACACAATACTGATATAGAAATATACATGACTCGTCTACAAGCCTCTAGAGATCATGTGACGGTATTATGGTCTAGACAGGGCCTCGACTTACCCATCAATCCTGTATATACAAAATGGACTCCAAAGTCTAGACCTGGTAACTCCGAGGGAGTCGAGCTTACCAATCAGGCTCATGTTTGGCATTGTCTACTGGGAAGGTATATCGAGCTGTCTATAAGGACTTGCAGGCATAAAATGCATCGTCCTTGGCAAAAGAATGTTAGTATAAAATAATGTACCGAGTATGTAAGGCAATAGAATAACTGAAAGCTGAAACTGAACTAATAATATAATAAATAAAAGTAACTAGGAGTCAAAGATGATTTGAAGATATGCTTACCTGCTAATACTGACTCTACTCTCTCAATATAGTAAGTAAAATAGTTGTCCGGTCCTTTATGGCTCGGTACGTGTAACTGCTCGGCCGTAGTAGGCTCGCTAATAGGTGCTCAAACATATTAGGCTCAGTGTCACGGCCATTCAGGGCTCACTCATAAGCGCTCGACCACAGTAGGCTTGATGTATAGCTTATCATATGATCATAGGTTGCCAAATAGGGGCCTGCCTACTGATTATAGCTCGGTAGTGGTAAAAATATTGTGATACTATATATATATATATATATATATATAGACCCTCTACTCTCTTGACCGTAAAAATACTATACTTAACTGAATATAAAGTCCTGATAAGGGAGAATACTATAACTTATGAGACTAGGATAATGTACATAAGTTCAGAAATACGAACTTCTCTTTATGTCTCGTTATCACATACAAGTAGTTACGGGATCATGCCAAAATAAAGAAAAGGTTTAGCCTTAACATACCTCATCACAATACGTCCAATAACCATGTTGAACTCGTCTCATCGCACTTTAATATACAACAACGATAATAATGCTATCCTTAAGCTACAAAAGATGCAACTATTGTACAACGAACGACAAGCTTATTTTCTATTAAAACGGGCAGCATCTCCATTGTTTTCCTTGCTTTCCCCAAGTCCATAAAAACAACAAGAACACATACAACCTTCAAGTATACACTTTCAGCACCACAACACACCTAACAACCCAACAACACAAATAAATCTACACAACAACAAGTGCACAAGCGTCATCAACGAAACTACTATTTAACATGACGAGCGACTAACTTGGATTGGAACCAAACCCCAACTATTTTTCCCATCTCCCCTGTACTTACAACACCATCAAAAGGTCCAGAATATAAACATATATATTGACATGACATTCCAACCTTATATGCATCGTAAAAGTAACATCAAACCGCCCAACAAGATATAACAACAACATGAACAACTTCTAGGTATTGTGTGGTCGCTTCTTCTCCTAATTACAAAATCATCACCATAATCAACATATTGACAAGTATAACAAAAATAAAAACATTATAACCAAGTTATTCCCCACGATTTCCAGCCATATGAAGTCATATATACAACTCAAAAATAGTCCAATAAGAGACAACAACTTCTTATACCACTTCAAATGCTATCTTGTAATTCTTCATCCACACAACTTAAACAACACACAAGTAAGATTAAGAACAAGAAATAGGGTGTTATACTTACCTTAAATAATCAGAATTAACTCAAACCAAAGTTTTCCTTAGCTTACATGCGCCCTTAATGATATCACAATACCATAGAGTCTCTTTTCTTCACTTAGGCTAACTTTTGAGGTTAGGTTTAGGTATAACCACCTTGGATTCGACTTGGAACCTTGGAGAACTGTTAGAGAGGTGTTGAGAGAGTTTGGGAACTATCCTTGGTCGAAAATTACCAAAAGGCTGGGGCATTCCCCCCTTTAAGCATCTCACACCATGACCTGTGGTCAGAATTCTTCCAATCTTGTTACTGTTGCTACCTTCTGTCATGCAGCATGTACGACTCCGTCCTTGCATGTGCGCCTATGCAACTCTTCACTCCTTTTTCCTCCAGCTTTTACCCAATTTCTAGGCCTCACTTAGTGACCTTATACAGAACTATGACAAGTTGTCCCTCTAGGCATCTATAGATGTACTAAAGTTCTTCGCTCGGTACTTTATCGAACTTACAACTATTGATATATTTGTTTCATAGCCTTGGTTATCTGTCATTATGGCTTTACTGCATCTAGGTAGGCCATACTATACCATAAAACTTACTTCGATTTATTATTACTGAGGCCTGCTACCCAACTCCAAGTTACTCTCTTGTTGCTTACCCTATATGTATAAATCTTAATCCTTTGATGCTTACTCATTACTTTTCTCTAAATAATGACAACCTAATCTCCTCTCATACTTTGGAACTTTTATCCATCTATTGTTGATTCACCTTAATGTTGATTTATAATCTACCAATGATAACTTAAAACCTCGTATGTAATACACTATCACAAGGGCTCGCATCTCATCGGGGAACATCTGAAGTGATTTGCCTTATCCACCTAGGGATGATACTATACTTCATTAACCGTATTTCATAGCATCCCAACATGATTCATCTTATGGGGGTATTTTGATCCCGCGTTATTCATTAAATACCTTCTCTTTGAATCATTATTCAATCGAAGCCCTAAATATCATCCTCTTATCTATCACAATTACACCCTTTATTCTACTACTAGGGCAACATTCCATTTCTTTTAAATACTCCTAGTGTTAGACTCCTTCGAGTTCATTCAGGCTATACTAAGCTTTCTATAACTTACGGAAACCATTAGCTCTCTTGTTTTGATGGGCTTAATCCCGAAGCCTTACCTATTCTCGTCACCTTCTCACTCACCTTTTCTTATCATTACTCCTGTCTACCTAAAGCCTTGTCGCTCTACCATACTTTAGCTTGCGACCTACAGATATCTATTTATACTACTCACAGCCTTTCTTTAACTTGCTAGCACCGTAGATTTCCTTATGTTATTATGGAATATTAAGCGAGACATCACATCGACTCTATCTCTTCTTTACTCTCTTAGCTAGGTCTCTCGGTAACTGGAAACCATAGGATGGAAGATATGCTACTGATGACACCACTATCATTTCTGGATACTGAATTATGGCGCTTCTAGCCCTCTATTTGAAGTTTGGACTATTCACAACATTCTGCACTTGAGTATCTCGTACCTTCTTTACCTTTATCGTACTTACCTTTAAATCTTGCATCGTATCTTCTGTTGTTTTCATAACCTCCCTTCCACATAGGGGAATTCACATCCATACCTTAAATCTCTACTACAATACTTGCACCTCTAGTGCATACATAATCCGAAGGAAGCTTTATATTGATTCCTTTTGAGGCTGGTACTCTTCTAACTGGCTTTGTCGTAGAGGCGTTATAGAATATGGTTGTTGTACTATCTCTCTTGCGCCTTTAATATTAAGAGTGATTATGCAATGTTCTGAATCACAATTTCTATAATTATCTGGGTCTAATAATTGGACTCCTGATTTACTTAGCTATTGTAACACTCGGGCTTCCTCTTCTCTCTAAGCTTTTATGTAAGCTTAAGTTGCCTTCCAATCTGCGGCTAAGGATATTAATTATTACTTTAGCTTTTTGTGGACGCTATGGAACATCCATGTTATAATCTTCTAACAATTCAAGCCTTTATCTGTAATATGGATTCAATTCTTTCTTTTAACTTATACCAGAGTCTCTAATAATTGTAATAATGTCAACATATATGCTGCATGGATAATACTCTGAAATCTTAAGTTCGGTCATAACGTAACTAACTCTGGGTTATAGATCGAATAATTCCTTTCGTGCCTTCTCAGCTGTATTTAAATGTAATCAATTACTTTTTCTAGTCGTTCTGCCACTTGTTGCATGAATACTTGGCTTATCTTAGTGCCCACACATATTGGAATTTCGTGCAACTCATATGATCTCAAAAATTACTTTGATTTTACTTTTCGTGCATTAGTCACAATAAGTGCCACTTTCTTATGGAGTGCATACAATGGTGTAGTGAGACTATGGTTACAAGATTATTTCTTCTTCAGGTCACTACGCTTCGTCGAAGCCTTCTTCCTTATTTCCTCAGCTAGTCTTTCATTGTATTACTTAGGGGAGACCCTTTGACTTTTGTAAAGCTGTGAGCTTATTACATCGTATACCCGATAGAATTTTTGATGTTCTTAGTCGCCTATAGTTATCCTTAGTTACTTAACTCTGTGCCCTTGTGCTGGTAGGGTTACTTCTGAACTGAAATCTTGATTGTCTCCCTAGTGTCACTCTCTTTTATTTCTGTAATACTTATACGGTACCTCTAACTACCCCAACTCATATCTGAATATTTCTCAAAGATTATGATGTCGTATGTGCGAGATTGATTTTCCATGTTGGGGTTCACTATGTTTATCTTGCACGATCTGTTGATTTATCTGTATACTCTTATCTAGCCATATCTAGGCTCTTCCTGAATCAACTACTAACTACTCGTTGGTCCATTCTCATATCAATATTCTGCGTAATTTCTCTTGGGTGTCTTAACTTACTTCTCGCACTGGCTCCTTATGTATCAAGTATCCATTCACACTTATTTATCAATAACACCCTGGACGAGAACCCTTACTGCCTCTCCTCGGTTTCATGCTTGCATAATGTTTTGGAGTCGTAATATATCTGTAGGATCTGAATAAATGCAATCTCGTCCCCTTCGCCTTTTACCTTATTCTTCATTTACCATTCCATAGTTACCCGAACCACTTAACTCCGACTTAATACCATATCACACCATCTTCCCCCCTTTAGGGGGGTACTAACATTTAATGCTATGAAGATTTACCTATAGATGTTTTACCTCTTCGTCTTCGGCGTCTTTTCACATCTTAATAAACCTTACTCGCCTTGTGTTAACCCTTCCGTACCAGTGATAACTGAATTTCTTAGGCACGAAGATGACACCTAGTGTAACTGACGTACTTAGTCCCTTAAGCTTAACTCTACTCACAGTGCTTGCTTTAGGGAAGCATCTTCCTGAATGACCTTTAAAGGTTATACTTTAATTCTCACAATTCCAACTATTATCAAATCCTTCGATCCCTAATTCATGTTCGATTTTATCTTGTTTACTAGCCCATACTAATTTCTATTACTCCGGGGGTCTAACTTAGCCTTCTGGTAATCATGTTGGAGTCACCAATTCATTTCTCGAAGTGAGATATAACTTTATGGCTTATACTCTTTTATAGTATCAAGGCTTGACTCCTCTTGTCTTTTCCTTCACTTGACTATAGACTCTGTCATCTTGTCATATTTTGATTTACCGTTATTACCCATTTGTCACATCTTACTAATAATGCTTCATTTTTACCCTTTTCTTATTCTCCTGCTGATGTTTCTGTCAATTACCTTATTCTGAAAACTTCATCAAAAAATTCTTTCGCTTTAGCTCCCCTTGCTCCATCTCACTAGCTCTTCGGGTCGCCTAACATTCTCTCTTTATTAGGGACGGGAGTCATACTAAGGTAAATATTTATCCCTTCTAAGATTCCGTTCCTATCTTCTAAAATTTCTGAATATTCTAGTATTCATATTTGGCTGTACTATTCTAGAGTGCACCGCCTGGGTGTCTCACAAGGAGAACTATTACCATGTTTGCAATATCCTTCAGAGTCAGCTAACGCTAAAAATCCATCCACCATTTTGGGTTACTCTAATCTCAGCTGGATCCTGATATTCATCCTTCTCTTAAACTATATCTATTAGCTCTCGTAGGACATAATTGAGATGAGTGTGGCCAATTGTACATACCTCTATTATTGTTGAGGGTAACTTAGAATGCTTATATTGCTCTACCTGAATTGTAAATACAAATAATCCTCACTAACTGGGTACCTCGTACCCTTCTTTACCTTGCTACTTT
This sequence comes from Nicotiana attenuata, assembly GCF_001879085.1. Lineage (NCBI taxonomy): Eukaryota > Viridiplantae > Streptophyta > Magnoliopsida > Solanales > Solanaceae > Nicotiana > Nicotiana attenuata. The sequence continues at coordinate 74,084,911 of NC_031994.1, forward strand.
TACTTATTGAAACTTATACTTTTACCTTTTGATATTCCCATGGCCTGCTATTCGTGGGATGTGTTAGATATTCCCATATTAGTATCTTAAACAGAAAATTTGCACAACTTGTATGCATGATCTAATAAGGCCTCAATCTGGGCCACGTCGTCAAGAACTCTCTCTCTACTAGTGCCCTTATGTAAGGCCCCGAAAATTTTCGCTAAGTAATTTAAGATTTTGTGGTGTCACATAGGCTTATTATAATATTTTTATGTACTATTAACATGGTGTACATCCATTGGATTTGGTAAATATGTGTATAAGTCTTACGGTAAGTAATTTGGGATCCAAGGAAAGGCCTAAGTCTAAGAAAAATTGGAAAAAAAGTCCATAATAGGCTAAAATTCCCAACGATCTTGCACTAGTCCCTACTTTGAACGAGCATATCTAAATATCTATAAGGTTCTAGGTGATGGATAACCTATCAAATGGAAGGTCTTCGAGTCTAGTTCCAATGCTTCAAACCGTTCGTCATTTGGACCTTCCTACACAAAGTTATGATCAAATTACCAAAAGCTGGAAAAAATGCGATTCTGCGTGAAATCTGCGATCGCAGATTCAACTCTACGGACCGCATAACCATTCTGCGGTCGCAGAATGATCGCAGATTGAGACAGAACAGCCCAGTTTTGGGCAACGAGTTCTGCGACGAAACTGCAGCCCGCATACCCATTCTGCGGTGGATTCTGCTATAGCAGACTTGACATTCGAGGGTTAATTTTCTAATTTTTATAACCCGACCCCATTTTAATATATAGGCTTTAGAGTTCATTTTGGGGTCATTCTCTACTGATTTTAGAGAGAGGTGAGAGCATTTTAGAGAGAGAAGGAGGAACCCAACATTTAAATCATCCAAACCTTGCATCAATCTTCAAGAATCAAAGAACCCAATCACAAGTTCTTCATCTAAGAGGTAAGATTCTATACCCTAGGTTTTTAATTTCGAGTTTGGAGTATAAGATGGGTTATTGAGGTATGATTATTGGGTGTAATGCTATTATGTATAAATGCATGTACAACTTAGGTTTATGGGAAGATCGTTTAACATAAATAAGTAAAGATTGGGTTAGGGAATGAAGAAAATCTTGAAAAGGGGATTTGAAATCAAGATACTCAACTAGTATTTGATAAAATGCTCAAATGAGCTAGAATTATGAATATCTTCCTAATTTGTGTTCAATTTTGCTATGTCCCAAAATAGATTGAAGTTGCTAGAATTTCCGGAATATCGTAGTGATTAAGGGAAAACTCAAGAAAGGTATGTATGATTAAAACCCCCTTTTTATTAGAAATTGAGCTCCGCTGTCATTTATGAAAGCATGGTAAGAGTTGAATTGGTTAGCATATTGCTTGTTATTACGCATTAATTGATTTGCAATTATCTATACATATTCGTGAAGGATGTGCCTCAATGTGAATAATGTGCCAATCTTGACAATTAGATAATGATGAAAAGTACAGTTATGTGTTGAAATACTTGGGCTATAAGCCAACATTGAAACAAAGAATTATTCATGCTAGCTATGTGCTCATTTACCTGTGATTGCAATTTGAATTATCCTTGATATATGTGTCTATGTTTACAACTTATAAAAATGAATATTAAAAAAGGGAAACGATGTGATGATGGTGGCCATGAGTGCCCCAGGAATTGTTATGATATGTGTGGGATAAAGATTTGACGTGTTGACTAATGAGAATGGAGTAATGACTCTAATGAGGTGACCTAGCCGATCGGGTCGTGATCGGACACCATGCCGCACACATGGTGGTAATGTGCTGATATTGGATTACGAATAAGGGAAATGAAATATTGATTGAGAGTAATGCCTCCAATGAGGTGACCTAGCCGGTCGGGTCGTGATCGGACTCCGCTCGAGATGGTGGTGGTAATGAGAACAGTGGTGAACACGTGACAGAAATGCCCTAATCAATGTTGTGGAAATTGTATGAAAGATTATATGAATTGCTTCTTTGATTTGCCCATATTATTTGCTTGTATCTGTTTGATAGTTCTTTCTAGTAAAATGGTGTTTAGTTATACATACCAGTACAATTCAAATGTACTGACGTCCCTTTTGCCGGGGGCGCTACATTCGTGTTATGATTGTAGGTGGTTCTATAGCAGGCACTCCAGTCCACCGGCAGTAGCACCCCCTCCACTTTCCGTCAGCTGTATTGGTGAGCCCCTTTTCCCTCGGGGCCCTGCGTGGCTTATGCCGTTGTTCTTCCCGGAGTCTTATTTTTTGTATTCGTGTAAGGTATAGCCGGAGCCTTGTTGCCGGCATTTCTGTATTATTCTTCAGTTATATTTAGAGGCTCCGCAGACAGGTTGTGGGTAGTGTCGGGTATTGGAAATTAAAAGTAGAAATATTGATGTTTGGCAATGATGTATGTAACTTGTAATACCCTTAAGTGGCGAAATGAAGTTGCTAATGACAATGAGATGGAAATCGTTAATTATATGTTGATAGAATTTGATTAATGGAGTCTATCCCTTATTTAATTATGAGTTGGGTTGGGTAGTATGTATGAAACCTGCCAGGCTTGCTCAGTCGGGTTTACTCGGTTGAGCGCCGGTCACGCTCCTTGGATTTTGGGGCGTGACACCTTACCTGCTATATTATTAGCCCTCTGTCTAGCTGCAATCATTCTAATTGCGAGCATCTCTTTATAATTAGCAAACATAAATCCTGACTCAAACTCTTATGACTTAGCTCTATCGCATGATTTGGATTTGAAGGAAGGATAACATACTCCTAATACCTTGTAGCTTCCTGTTTATATAATGTGGTGCATAACACATCTATAAACAAGACTCTACTAGACACGACTTATAGACACCCTAGGATAAAACTGCTCTGATACCAAGTTTGTCAGGCCCCAAACCTAGGGAGGCATGGCCAGCATCCAGTGCCATTCTCGGCTCGAGCGTACCACTCTGTAACTATGAACTCTGAAGGGTAGCCCTCAACTTAGGCCAATGAGGCCTACTTGCAAGCTGACAATACCAATAACAGCTGACAAGGCCATATTCTAAATCATTGAAAAATAATGTCTCTCTCATCTGAGGGGTAAACATACCCAAAATCTTATATACATAACTGTGCGGGCCGACGAGATGCCATGAACGTCTACAACCGGCAATACCAAACTTACAGGTACACATGGCTAGCAAGGCCACAATACTGATATAGAAAATATACATGACTCGCCTACAAGCCTCTAGAGATAACATAATTATATCATGGTTGGGACAGGGCTTTGACCTACCCATCAAACTTGTATATACAAAATTGACTCCACTCTCGCAATATAGTAAGTAAAATAGTTGTCTGCCCTATAAGGCTTGGTACGTGTAACTGCTCGGCCGTAGTAGGATCTCTCATAGGCGCTCAGCCACACTAATCTCGGTGTCTCGGCCATTCTGGGATCACTCATAAGCGCTCAGCCATTGTTGGCTTGTATGTAACTTACTATCTGATCTGTGGTTGCACGATAGGGGCCTGCCCACCAATTATAGCTCGGTAGTGGTAAATATACTATAATACCGTATATATATAGATTCTCTGCTCTCTTAATTGTAAGAAGACTATACTTAACTGAATATAAAGTCCCGATAAGAGATAATACTATAACTTATGAGACTAGGATAATGTACATAAGTTCAGGAATACAAACTTCTCTATATGTCTCATTATTAAACGCATGTAATCACGGGATCATGCCAAAATGAAGAAAAGGTTTAGCCTTAACATACCTTATCACAATCTGTCCAATAACCATGTTGAACTTGTCTCGTCTCACTTTAATCTACAACAACGATAACAACAATATCGTTAAGCTACGAAAGATGCAACTATCATACAACGAACAACAAGCTTATTTTATATTAAAACTTGCAACATCTCTCTTGTTTTACTTGCTTTTCCCAAGTCCATAAAAACAACAAGATCACATACAACCTTCAACTATATACATTAAGCACCACAACACACCCACCAACCCAACAACAAATTTCAATCTACACAACAATAAGTGCACAAACGTCACCAATGAACTTACTATTTAACATGACAAGTGGCAAGCTTTGATTGGAACCAAACCCCAACTCTTTTCCCATCTTACCTATACTTACAACACCATCAACAGGTCCAGTATATAATATATATATATATATTGACATGACATTCCAACCTTATATCCATCGTAAAAGTAACATCAAACAGCCCAACATGATATAACAACAATATCAACAACTTCTAGGTATTGTGTGGTCGCTTCTTCTCCTAATTACAACATCATCAACATACTCAACATGTTGACAAGCATAACAATGATAAAAATATTATAACCAAGCTATTCCCACGATTTCTAGTCATATGAAGTCATATATACAACTCCAAAATAGTCTAATAAGAGACAACAACTTCTTATACCACTTCAAGTGCTATCTTGTAATTCTTCATCCATATAACTTAATCAACAAATTAAGCACAAGCAATATGGTGTTAAAATTACCTTAAATAATCATAAAAAACTCAAACCAAAGTTTTCCTTAGCTTACAAGCACCCTTATTGACATCACAACACCATATTGACTTTTTTCTTCACTTAGACTAACATTTGAGGTTACGTTTATGTAAAACCACCTTGGATTCGACTTGGAACCTTGGAGAACTGTTAGAGAGGTGTTGAGTGAGTTTGGGAACCGTCCTTTGTCGAAAATGACCAAAATTCCAACTGCTTTAAGATGTTCAAGGGTCGTCCACCGCCTAAGTGGGCCCATAAGAAGCGGCTTGTGCAGTCTCGCAAAAACAAATATCTCTCTATCCTGATGTCATATTGGCAAATGGTTTAATAAGTTGGAAACTAGACTCGTTGATTTTCAAGTTGATGGGTTGATCACCCAATAACCCGAAGTATATTAGGAGAAAAGCTCGGTGACATTATACCCAAATTTCAGTATAATTTATGAACATGACTTGTGACGTCTTTCGTCGACTTTTGTTTTAGAACTCGCTTGACTTCAAAACTTAACACATGACTATCATACTACTAAAATACCTTATAAAATAACCTTCTTATCATGTTAAGCGCCCTAGTCTCACCCCAAAAGTAGGGGTTATAACATTTCCAACTTGTCGACTTTCAATGAAACTTATTTTCTTCAATTCGTTTAGATCTAAACCTTCCAACCCTCTTGGTACTTGTAGTTCATGATCTTATAATATTATCTAGGTAGATACTTCTTTCTATTCTTCTGCATAATAGTTACACATGTCTATAAGCTTAGTGCCAGAGCTCGAGAAGTCTATGCGGGCACGGTTCATTTTACCGTTTGGCCCTTACAGTAAATCCTATCGATCGAGCCGAGACCGTTCAATAACACGGTCTCTGTCCTTGCTAAAGTCGTTATTCGAGGGTAATGCCCCTCAATGTCCGAGGTTGATCGTATAGAAGCCTCGGATACTGTTGATGTGATCTTTGACACCGATTCGCTATCGGCCTTCGATTCTATGTTTGCACGATCCACTTTTTCCTCGTTAAAAACCTTGCTAGAAAACCCATTTGGGACAAAACTGGTCTAAGAAAAAAAGAGTGCAACACATGCTTTCAGACCTAAAAATTTGTACTGTTCCTTGCTGGTTACCTACAAGTGTCAGTTCAAAATATAAATAAAAGAAATTAGTGTGGTCGTACCTTAACAGTAATATCGTCTCAAGTAAGTTATATTCCAGTTGTTCGGTAGTTGCTTGCACCATTCATCGTTCTGAGTTTGTAGGATTCTTTTCCGGTGATCTCGATAATTTGATATGGTCCTTCCTAGTTCGGCCCCAGCTTCCCCTCGTTCAAATTCTGGGTGCTTAGTGTGACCCTTCTTAACACTAAGTCCCCGACATTAAAGTGTTGAAGGTTGGCCCTTCAATTGTAATATCTCTCAATCTGCTATTTTTTGGCGACCAACCGGACAAGGGCAGCTTCGCGCCTTTTACCTAATAGCTCCAGGCTCGTACTCATGGCCTCGTCATTCGATTCCTTAGTTGCAAATCAGAATCTGATACTTAGTTACCCGACGTCGACCGGTATCAAAGATTTGGCGCCGTAAACCAGTGAGAACGGGGTGGCCCCGGCACTGGACTTTGAGGTCGTACGGTATGCCCATAGGACTTCGGGTAGGATTTCCTTCCATTTTCCTTTAGCGTCGGTTAACGTCTTTTTGAGGTTTTGGAGTATGGTTTTGTTGGTCGATTATGCTTTTCTGTTCCCACTAGGGTGATAGGGTGTTGATAGGATCCTTTTGATCTTATGATCTTCGAGAAACTTGCTTACTTTGCTGTCGATAAATTGTTTCCCATTGTCGCACACGATCTCGGATGGCATTTGAACCGGCATATGATGTGGTCCCAAATGAAATCGATGACTTCCTTCTCCCTGAACTTCTCATATGCTTGGGCTTCCGCCCACTTAGAAAAAATAGTCAGTCATAAATAATATAAATTGAGCCTTACTGGGTGCCCAAGGAAGAGGGCCAACGATGGCCAGTCCCCACTTCATGAGCGGCCATAGTGACAAAACCGAATGCAGCAGCTCCCCGGGTTGGTGAATCATCGGAGCATGTCTTTGGCATTCATCACATTTTCGTACGAACTCCTTCGCGTCCTTTTCCTTGTCGATCTAGAAGTAGCTGCCTCTGATTAACTTTTGAAACAATGATTCGACGCCTGCATGATTTTTGCAGGTGCCCTCGGGAACTTCCCTCAGCACGTACTCGGTATCTCTTGGTCCTAGACATATCGCTAGTGGGCCACCGAATGTTCTTTTGAACAAGGTTCCGTCTTCGGACAAGCTAAATCGGGATGCCTTCGTATGCAGGACCCTCGATTATTTTGGATCCGAGGGCAGTTTTTTGTCCTTCAAATATTCTATATGTTTGTTTCTCCAATCCAAGTTAGGCTTGTTGAGTTTATCCTGGCATGGCCTTCTTCCACTACCAATCTCATGAGTTATACGACTGCCCCCGAGTTGAACTCGTTGTCCTCGATCGAGGATCCTAAGTTAGCAAGGGCATCAGCCTCACTGTTTTGATCCCGAGGTGCATGTTGCAAAGTCAACTCTTTGAACCGATGTAATGTTACTTGCAACTTATCCAGATACCTTCGCATTCGTTCTTCTCTGACCTCGAATGTCACATTAACTTGATTCACCACGAGGAGGGAGTCGCACTTAGGTTCGATCACCTCCGCTCCCAAGTTGGCTAGTTCTAGACCTGCAATAATGGCCTCATATTCGGCCTCATTGTTAGTCAATTTCACAGGCCTAATTGATTGTCTAACTACATTGCCTGTTGGTGGCTTCAGTACGATCCCAAGTCCGTACCTTTTTAGGTTCGAGGCGCCATTTGTGAAGAGGGTCCAGATCCCCGAAGAGGTCCCCGAGTTAACCAACAATTCTCATTCGACCTCGGTATTAGGGCCGGCATAAAATCGGCCACGAAATTTGCCAAAATTTGAGATTTAATGGTTGTTCGGGGCCAATATTTAATATCGTACCCGCTGATTTCCATGGCCCATTTGGCCAAACGCCCCGAGAGCTCGGGTTTATGCATTATGTTTCACAATGGGTAAGTAGTCACAACACATATAGGATGACACTGAAAATATGGTTTCAGCTTCCTAGAGGCACTTAGCAAAGCCAACGCCAATTTTCCTAGGTGAGTGTACCTAGTTTCGGCCTCACCTAGAGTCCTACTAACATAGTAAATTTGAAATTGCGTACCTTGCTCTTCCCGGACTAAGACTCCACTTACCGCTATCTCTGATACTCCTAAGTACAGGTATAGTTGTTCGTCTGTCTTCGCGTGTGAAGCAGCGGTGGGCTCGATAGATACCGCTTGAGCTCCTCCAAGGCTTATTGGCACTCCAGGGTCCAAGAAAAGTTATTCTTCTTTTTCAGTAGTGAGAAGAATCGGTGGCTTTTATCTGAGGACCTCGAGATGAATCACCCTAGGGCGGCTATGCGTCCGGTTAATCTTCGTATGACCTTCACGTTGTCCACAACCGTGATATCTTCGATGGCTTTGATCTTGTAGGAGTTGATCTCGATCCCTCGGTTGGATACCATGGATCCGAGGGATTTGCCTGATCCGACCCTAAACTCACATTTCTCCGGGTTCAGCTTCATATAATACTCCTTCAATATGCTGAAGGTTTCCTGCAAATGTTTAAATGGTCCTCTGTTTGCAGGGACTTAACCAACATATCGTCAATGTAAACTTCCATTAAATTTTCCTATTTGTTCCTCGAACATCTGTTTCACTAGGCGTTGATAAGTAGCACCAGCATTTTTTAATCCGAATGGCATCATGTTATAGCAGTATATGTCGTACTTAGTGATGAAGGAGGTTTTTACCTGATCATCCGAGTTCATCCTTATTTGGTTTTACCCGGAGCAGGCGTCGAGAAAACTGAGGATCTCGTGGCCGGTCGTGGCATCGATCATGCGATCGATGTTGGGCAAAGGGAAGGAGTCCTTGGTACATGCCTTATTCAAATCCTTATAGTCTACACACATTCTTAATTTATTTCCCTTTTTAGGGACTACTACTATAATTTCTAACCAATCCGGGTATTTAACTTCCCGAATGAACCCTATATTAAGGAGTTTAGATACCTCATCCTTGATGAAATCATGTTTAACCTCGGACTGGGGTCTCATCTTCTGCTTGAACGGGTGGAATTTCGGGTCCAGGCTTAGCGTGTGAGTAGTTATCTCCAACGGGATCCCTGTCATATCAAGGTGGGACCAAGCAAAACAATCTATATTAGTTATAAGAATTTGAATGAGTTTTTTTCTAAGCTCGGGATTTAACCCCGTGCCTAGGTATACCTTTCGATCGGGTAGATGCTCAATCAATATGATCTGTTCCAGCTCCTCGAATGCTATTTTAGTGGTGTCAGAATCATCGAGGTCTGCAAAAGACCTGAGAACCCCGTAGTCATCGTCTTCATCAGTCCCATGCTTCTCCGGCTGGATCGGATCTGGTGCCGATAATTGCTATTTATCTTCTTGCTTTGTGGCCGAACTTGGCCCCTTTGTCGTTGAAAGTGCAGATATCGGAATCGCCTTTTCGATCGCAAACATTTACTTTGAGCCGGTTGCTCTCCGCAGATTGTTTTAATCCCTCCCGGTGTTGGGAATATTAACACATGGTGCAAAGTTGAGGGCACTGCCCTCATGTGCTGGATCCATGGCCTCCCGAACAGGGCGTTGTACCTCATGTCTCCTTCGATCACATAAAACTTGGTTTCCTGGATGGTCCCGATGGCATTCACTGGTAATGTATCTCTCCCTTACGGGTTTCACATGCCATATTGAATCCGTTTAGAACTCGGACTGCAGGCACGATATGATCTTGTAGGCCGAGCTGTTCTATGACCCTCGATCGGATGATGTTGGGCGAGCTACCTGGATTAATTAACACACACTTAAGTCGAGATTTATTTATGAGTACAGATATTACCAGTTCATCATTGTGAGGCTGCACAATTCCTTCTGCGTCCTCGTCGTTGAAAGACAAGGTTCCTTCTGGCATGTAATCTCGAGTATGTTTTTCCCTTGTGATGGATACCCTGGTGCGCTTCAACATTGGCCCTTGAGGAACATCGACCCCACCGATGATCATGTTAATGACGTGTTGAGGTTCTTCTTGTTCGATATGTTTATTAGAATCCCTATTCCTAAAATGGTCTTGGCTCGGTCACTCAGTAATTCTCGAAGGTGCCCGTTGTTGAATAGATGGGCTACTTCTTCTCTCAAGTGTCAGCAATCCTCTGTTCTGTGGCCGTGAGTTCCATGATATTTGCACATCTGGTTAGGATCCCTTTGGGCAGGATCAGATTGTAGAGGTCGAGGCCATTTGGTGTCTTTGATGCGTTCGATAGCTGATATAATGGCGGCAGCATCGGCGTTAAAGTTATATTCCGATAAACTCGGTGCTTCCTTAGGCCCGATAGGCTTATCGAAACCGTTCTTGCTCATGAGTCCCCGGTTGCACTGGCCTCGATCACTTCTCCTTTCACTTCGCATAGAGTTCCGCTGGACCCACTGCTTCTTCGATCTCCATTGTAAGGCTGATACCGATCCCTGTTTGTCCTTGGTTCACAGTCGATATCTCACTTAACTCCATCAACTGCTTTGATGGGATAAACGGACCCCGAAGGTCCCCCAAGTTGATCATCTTCGACTCTGATTTTTGATTGATGCCGATTATGCACGTCGGCCCAAGTAACACCCGTATATTCTATCAGATTTTGCTTCAACTACTGTGAAGCTACCGAGCTTCGAACATTAAGTCCCTGGGTAAAAGCTTGAATGGCCCAATCATCAGCGACCGGTGGCAGGTCCATCCGTTCCATTTGAAACCGGGACACAAGCTCTTTGAGCATCTCATTATCCTTCTGTCTTACTTTGAAAAGGTCCGACTTCATGGTCTCGAACTTGATAGCCCAGGCGTGTGATTTCGCGAAAGAGTCTGCAAGCATAGCAAATAAGTCAATAGAATAAGGAGGTAAGTTGTGATACCATATCATAGCCCCCTTTTGACAGGGTCTCTCCGAATTTCTTCAACAAGATAGACTCGATCTCATCATCCTCCAAGTGTAGGAGGTAACATGCTCGTTTGGGTCGGTTGTTCTGTTGTATTTAGGAATCTCGGGCATGCGGAATTTTTTACGGATCAGCTTTGGATCTGCACTCGGAGGGAAAGGTTTTTGCATGAACTTCTTGGAATCCAGCCCTTTCAATATTGGCGGCGCTCCCGGGATTTGGTCGACCCTGGAATTGTAGGTTTCTACCTTTTGCTCATTTGCTTCGATTTTCTTCTCCCCTGATTCTATCCGTTTTCGTCAGCTCCTCGAGCATTTTTATGATCTCGGGGTTAGTCCCCGACTCGTTTCCATTCGACCTCTCTATGACCGATTCATTTCTGCGGGTGATTTCCCGGGACGGATCGGGTTCAATTCTGCTTGGTGTGCGGCTTTGGTTCTGTAACTGAGCTATCGCCGTCAGTTGAGCCTGCAACATTTTGAAGATCATCCGTAAATTGATCCCGTCTTTTCCATTATTTTGAGTATTTTGCACTGCCGATCAGGCTCCACCACGGATGCTATTCTCGGGGTCGGTTGGCAGATTTGTGTCGATAGCCACATGCGAGTTAGCGTCTAACGGGTCCGCGACTGGAATTCCGATGGGATCAACGGGCGGTACCTTGTTACCGGGCGCTATGTTGCTATTTTTATCGTGATGACCGGACTCATCATCAACATGTAGGGGTGCTGATTGAGAGTTAATTTTTGAGTGTTAACCTGAAATTAGAGACACTTCAAAGAACAAGTATAAAGTAGTATGTGTTATGGTTGTATCAAATAACCACTATTATCCTTAGCCTCACGGTGGGCGTTGAACTGTTTACCCTCAAAATCGGATAACAATTAAGTGGTTTTAAGGATAGTGGATTAAATTGACACAAAGCGATAAATTAAAATTGCAATTGAAGTAAACAATGATAAAGTAAATTCAAATCGTACAACTTGAACAGTTACAGTCTTGGAAAGTCAGTCACACTTAAAAGGGGTGCAATTTGATCGGTATCAAGATACAAAAGAACGAGAGCTTAAAGAAAGAAAATAATAATATACTGCTTTGGAATGCGTGTTACAATGTATTTTACAAGTAATCAGACCCCCTTTTTATATAGTGGGGGAGCCCTATATTAGGTACAACTCTATAAAAGGTAAAAATTCCCTAACTAACTGATTGCTGATCTCATGTCGGTATATGCCGAGATCTCAGTCGTGATATTCGGTCGGTTACGAATATCACGGCCTTCTTTTGGCCGAGCTTTAGAACGTTCTTCGAAGTTGAACAAGGCCAGGACCGATCCCTAATCTCGACCCCGATATCCTTAAGGGCGGGCGTTATGATCCGGACTCAGAATTGATAAGATCCTTACCTCGGTCTAGGCCCCCTGTTACCGTATCTCAAACTTGGCTTCTCATGTCGGAGACCGGGATGTACTTCGAGACCGGTTTTACCCGTATACAATACCAAAAGTAATTAATGTTTAATGCTAGTAAAGAGTTACTAAACCATAATATGTATAAGAATTTATTTAAAATATATATCCTGCTGTTATTGATTTGCTAAAAAAAAAAGTTTATGGCATTGCACTGCAACATGCAAAAGGTCCGAGAACACCCGTCCTTGTGAGACTCAGAGGAATTAACAAAATCTTCTCCTCTCATGTTTCACGTTTGCTTTCATTCCTTTTCATTCCACAGTGACCCTTCAGAAGGGGACTATGTTAAAATATCACATCAGGTGAACACAAATTAGTCCTTTAATTAATAATAATAATTGCTAATTTATAGCACCAAAATTGTTGAACTACTAGCATTTAATAAACAAAAAAGTAACGTGTTTCTCTTGTCCAGAATTGACCAAGTTAGATAAAAAAAGTTTATACTTTGGTGCCGTTTCAGAAATGGGCATCGTAGAGTCAACGTATACACGGAGAATTAGACATTCTTGCAAAATTTTACTGTGCCAGGGCATTATTGGTTAGGTCCTATATTTTAGAGTTTTGGCTAGTAAAAATTTATTTGCACTCGGTGTTTACACCAATTCAAACTAAATTATCATGATTTAAGTTAAGGTGAGAATATTATTTGTTAACTATAGTTTATGATAAGAGTATATGTGAGGATATGTGATATATATTCAATAGTTTGGTGTAAATACCAGGTAAACTTTTACCATTTTGGCCTCAAAAGTACCGTCATAGACATCATAGACTAGTCGTTTGAATTTGGTTTTATTTAGAATCTGTTTGGAAGGACACAATTGTAAATGAATTTGGTATAATTATTAAGATAGTAATTACACAACCTAATAATTACAGTATATAGTAATTATATAGACTTATTTAGTTGTTGTAATTACAATATAATAATGTTTGGTTACAAAAATATAATTAAATATTCGGATATTATTTTTAAAAGTTAACAATGAAAATTAAATAATTTTTTAGATGGACAAGTAAATAAACTTTAACGTGTGACAAATATATGTGTAAATTTATTTATTACTAGGTATTTGAAATACATAAATTGAAAAATATTTAATAATTTAATTAATCATTAATATCATAAAGAGTAATTAGTATCTTTTCACTCAAATGAATATAATGAAATTCATGATTTGTTTATTTATTTAAATAACAAAAGATGTGTAATATTTTAAAAGCTATTTTCTATAATAAATATTTGGACTAATAACTAGGAAAAAATGTTAAAAATGCGAATTATTATTAACAAGTGTTCTTAACATATTTGAAATGGAAGAGATAGAGTTTAAAAAGAATAATATATTTGAAGAATAAGAAAAAATGAGAATTTAAAAAATCGCGTGTAATTACTAGCATTCTTCAGAGTCCATTACTCAAATGGTCACTCAATTATCCCAAATTATCTCCTGAAGTCACTTTTCTTTCGTTAGTAACAACAAAGTCACTGAACTGTGCCTATAGCACTCAGAAGGTCACTCAACTAGATTTTTCAAATTTTGGATTACCAAATACCTATTTTACCCTCTAAATTATAAACATTTATCTTCTTTTATTTTTTTAAAAACTTTCAAATATTATGATTTTTCCCCTTTAATTTATTATGGACTTACCTATAGAATAAATAAATAATATTTATAAATTAAAAAAAAAAAGAAAAAGTATTTAGCATATATAATGCTGGAATAATAAATAATGAGCATAGTAAAAAATTAATTAAGTATTATTAACAAAAATTAAAAAATCTATTTACACAATTCAAAACGAAAGAAAATAAAGGCTGTAAAATACATATTCCATGCACGCAATATAAAAATAATTATTTAAATAAAAGTATTTTTATAATATACATTATATATTCTTTAAAATTATGCTCAATTATATTATTATATTTCTACCAACTTTCCGACGATACAAAGTTATGCTACCGGAAAGCCGGGGGACTATCTGTATAGGGTAAAATATGCTATGTTAAGTCATTGCATAAGAGGGTGACACGTGGAATCGAAGGCAGGGGATAACTAAGACCGAAGTCAACTTTTTCATTTGTTATCAGAAAGAATGATGCTCATAAAGACGAAATAAATGCCTGCCACCCGGTAGGATTTAATGAATAATATTCTACAAGCTTTAATATAATTGAGCATAACTTTCAAGAATATATAATGTATATTGTAAAATGCATTTATTTAAAATGTTTTTTGGTAGTTTGATTTGGAAAACATACTAATTATTTTTTATTTTCAAAAGCTATTTCGAATAAGCAATAAAGGTGATTTTTAACTATTTCCTTCTTCTCCCAATTTTCGGAGGTTGGTTTCACATATTCTTTTTCTCATTTTTTTTGGGGGGGGGGGGGGGG